>NC_139629.1:57768928-58214226 GCF_964638095.1 Poromitra crassiceps | reverse complement strand
ATTGTTTTATTGCTTTTATTGTTTTTAACAATTGATTTACCTTTCATTATCTTGTGCACTTTACTGGCCATTTGTGCACTTTATTCTACTACCTCACTTTACCGGTCGCTGCGTGTCTGCACTTTACTGATCGCTGTGCACTTTACGGATCGCTGTGCACTTTACGGATCGCTGTGCACTTTACGGATCGCTGTGCACTTTACTGATCGCTGTGCACTTTAATGCTACCTTGCACATTATCGGTCATTGTGTGCCACAAACAAGGTCCTTGATGTTTTATTTAGCCTTTTATTTATTCTAACTACATGCATGTAACATGTTTAACATGCTACTTGTGTTGTTTCTTGTCAGTGTTGTTATTTGTATGTCTATATGCTGCAACTCAATTTGCCCTTTGGGACACTAATAAACTTGAACTTGAACTTGAACTTGAACTTGAACTTGCTTCAGTCTGTCAAAATCGCACTTCTGATCGTTCCTCTCTATGAAAATCAATCACCACATTGTAGTTCAATTTTTCTGCATAATGTAACATTTAATCTGATATGAAGCCTAGCTATTCTTCCAGCTTAATTCATGAGGCCTGATGCCCAAGCTCCAATTAGCTTGGAAAGACTCTGTTATAAATACCAAGATTTATAACCTCTAGCCTCAAGCCCTATAGAGAGGTCCAGTAACGAGTCCGGAAATCATCGATGCTAACGCCCCTGGTTCTAAACAGTTTTCGCCTATGGGAGTTTTGAATGGGTTTTTGGCGCGATGCTTCTAATAATCTCTCTGGGCAACGCTGGCTTAATCAAACGCGAACCAGTGTTTAGTAACATCATCTTCACACATGAAGACCACTTTTATGAGTTTTGAAGCTTTTACATGCCGTTAAACGGGCGGCTAGCTAGCAAACGGCTAAATGAGACTACACTGCTGAGTCGATGTGGATATATACGTCAATAACGTCACCACTTCAAAGGGCGAACACGGAAATTCTCTTTCCCTCACCTGGTTCAGCCCCGTTCAGCCCGAGGTAATCAGTGCACACATCAACAACAGTCCAGGTTGAGTGCTGACGTGACGTGAAGCCTATGCGACAGTGTGTAGTTCAGGATTAGCTTAGCTCGAGCATTTTACTTCTAGGGCTCGCATTTACGCTACAAAACTCATGAAAGTGGTCCTCATGTGTGAAGATTATCCCGCTGAACCTTGGTTCGCGTTTGATTAAACTTGCGTTGCCCACAGACATTATTTGAAGCATATCGCCAAAAACCCATTCAAAAATCCCATAGACAGAAACAGTGTAGAACCAGGAAGTTCGGGACTTCCGCATTCAGCCTACAAAAATACGTCATCCCTGGACCTCTCTATTGCCCCACATCAGACGTCACAAATCAAGGTTCCTTATTTGGCCAAATACCCTCCCCTCCTTCTTACTAGGGTGAGGTAAAAAGACTCAAATAGGTATTTTAACTAATCTAATCATGAACTTGTAGGGAAAAACCCCGGTCTGGGGAAAAATACTTTACGAGCCTACAAGCCATGTTGTCCTAAATGTACCTCGGTGGTGCAATTCTAACACTCCCTAAGGTGATTGATATTCCAATATCGCAACTAATCTACAATATACAGCAGTTTATATGAGAGAAATGAAACATAAAATAAAATACAATAAAATAAAATAAAATAGAATAGAAAATCATGAAAATAATCAAACTAATCATACTGAAATATTTCCCAAGGCTAGTTATCGAGAACCAGCTAGTTACTGTCACGTATAATTACTTTCATCTGTTGTAAATATACCAAATACATGGAACAACCAAATAAAAGTGGCCTACAATCTAATGTAACCAATAATAATTACCAAAACAATAGTAAACTAAATGCACACCGATTTATCATCAGTCTAAAGTAAAACAAAACAAAAGTAATCTGATGACATCCACCTTCTTGATTTCCCCCAAGCTCCGTATTTGCTGTTTTCTAGGAGACAATATTTAATTCCCCACCAAACACATGCTCATATTCTAGTTACTAACTCAATAGTTGTGACAGAAAGATGAACTATAGATGAGGTGGCCCTACAACCTATAACCTTTTCAGGGTGACAAATGTTTCCCTTTAAGTAGTAATTAGCATTACAACCACAGCAAGGACAATGAACTCATTTAAAGCAGTATTTTCCTCTCACTTGAGTTATTTGAATCTCCCTCTAATGCTATCAAAAGGAATGTGTAATAATAATATGAATGTCTAATTTCTTAGCCATAGGGCCCTATTCTCCCACAAGCCTTCGGCGCTAAAACGGGCCTTAAACGCAAAAAAACGTGCCTTGCGCCTGTTTTGGGACGATATCAATATGGCTTTACGCTGCCAAATGCGCTTTAGGCCGAATGGGCGTGGCGCAGTCCCAGAATGGGCCAAAGTGGGCGTGTCGGCGCTAAATACCGGCGTACTGCTATCTTCCGACCTGGCGTTAATTTAGCGCCTTGCGCCTTTGAAAAGCAGGCCTATTCAGAGTGCGCCAGTTGTGCGGAGCGCAACCGGTCGGCGACGCTTGTCGCCGACCGGTTGGCTCGAACCCCCCCCCCCGCGAACCCCCCCAAACAGGCTGCTCGACACGTGGAACACTTTGAGTGGTCTGCTGGGGTCTGGATTAGTGGTGTGGCTGCAGGCTGCTCGGCACCTAGAACACTTGCAGGCTGCTCGGCACCTAGAACAGTGACAGGCTGCTCGACACCTAGAACACTTTGGGTAGTCTACTGAGGTCTGAATTAGTGATGCTGAATTAGTTATGTGACTACAGGCTGCTCGGCACCTGGAACACTTGCAGGCTGCTCAGCACCTAGAACACTTCGAGTCGTCTACTGAGGTCTTGCTGAATTAGTTATGTGACTACAGGCTGCTCGGCACCTAGAACACTTGCAGGCTGCTCGGCACCTAGAACACTTCGAGTCGTCTACTGAGGTCTTGCTGAATTAGTTATGTGACTACGGGCTGCTCGGCACCTAGAACACTTGCAGGCTGCTCGACACCTAGAACACTTCGAGTCGTCTATTGAGGTCTGAATTAGTGATGCTGCCTCAGTGTTGAGATTTGGATTGAGCCCCCTCAGTTTTGAGATTTGGATGATTTGGATTGAGCCCCCCCCCCCCCCCTGACTACAGGCTGCTTGGCACCTGGAACACTTGCAGGCTGCTCAGCACCTAGAACATTTCGAGTAGTCCACTGGGGTCTGAATTAGTGGGGAGACTACGGGCTGCTCGACACCCGGAACACTTGCAGGCTGCTCGGCACCTAGAACATTCACAGGCTGCTCGACACGTAGAACACTTTGAGTAGTCTGCTGGGGTCTGGATTAGTGGTGTGACTACGGGCTGCCCGGCACCTAGAACACTTGCAGGCTGCTCGGCACCTAGAACACTTCGAGTAGTCTACCGTGGGCGGAATTAGTGATTTGTTGCGGGCTGTTCAACGCCGAACGCTTGCAGGCTGCTCGACACCTGGAATGCTTAATCAATTAGATCGACGAATTAGTGATGCTGCCTCAGTGTTGAGATTTGGATTGAGCCCCCTCGGTTTTGAGATTTGGATTGAGCCCCCCCCCCCCCTGACTACAGGCTGCTCGGCACCTGGAACACTTGCAGGCTGCTCAGCACCTAGAACACTTCGAGTAGTCCACTGGGGTCTGAATTAGTGGGGAGACTACGGGCTGCTCGACGCCCGGAACACTTGCAGGCTGCTCGGCACCTAGAACGCTTAATCAATTCGATCGACACCGATTCGGGGAGTCCACCACCAATGAAATGCGAAGTAACGGCTATTGCGAGGAATGCAGGAATGGATGCCATGTGCTTACCATGTGACGCCTAGGGGAGGAGAGATCTTTGGGCAGCCAATATGGCGGCCTGCTCTGGTCGGATGTAGGCCGCGTGGGCTGACGAGGACCAGCGGCACCGCCACGGCGACTTACGACGCCCCCCGGGCGTGGCCGCAGCGCTACAGCAGGCGCTGGGTGATCGACCAATCCGGCGAGCTTCGGCGCGGTGACTTAGCAAAACCCCCCCCCCCCCCCCCCGAGATGGACAAGTGCTAGCCATGTGTTTGTGAGCAGTAATGTGCTCGCTTTCCGTGCTGTTCTGAGGCGGTTGATTTACAGTTTTATGCGTCGACTAGCCAGCCGGAGAATGGAGTTATTATGGCACTAGCGGGTGCCTGCACGAAGTGAGCAAAATTTATGATGCACTTCTGGAAGCACTGCAATAGCTGCTTGTATGTGTTTTAAATCTATTTGTTGTGTGGTTTTATTTTATTTTAATTCTTTCTTATTGTGCTGTCTGTGTTTGTGTATGTATTTTATATGGACCCGAGTCTGGAATAAAGTTTATGTATATGACTTTAGCGCCCCCTTGCGCTATAACTTCGGGGAGAGCGCTGGAAGGGAACACTTGCTCCGCCGACTTACTCCGGGGCATTGCTACTGCTGGACGGTGACTTTAGACTCGCCCCTGCGCAACGAGCGACTTGCGGCGGCTTACTGCTGGCACTATAATTTCGGGGAGACCACACTTGTTCCACCGACTTACTTCGGAGCATTGCTACTGCTGCGCTATGACTTTAGACTCGCCCCTGCGCAACGAGCGACTTACGACGGCTTACTGCTGGCGCTATAATTTCGGGGAGACCAGCACCAATGAAATGCGATGAAAGGGTGCTACTGCGCGGGTTTGCCTTTGCCGTGCTGCTTAAGGCGGTTGCGTTTTTGGAACGTCCGTTTGAAGACGATGGATTTGGTTCCGGCTTCGTCACCGGCCATGACTCCGCATTCAGCTTAATCAGAGATGTGACTTGATTTCGGCCTAGACAGTGGCACTGGATTTGATTTCCGGTTTCGTCGACAGCGAGACTAAGCATTCAGCTTGTAGTCAGAGACAATGAATTTAATTTCTAGCCCCCTCAGCCGTGTTGTGTTGCAGGGACCAGAACTGAATGAGTGGGCAGAGCTAAATGCGAACGCACCATGTGACTAGGTCTGCCTTGAGCTGGATATTACGGGCCAATAATTTGTGGGGATCATCCCATGTAGGCCTTCTAAAGTGCTGCTTGTGACCAGTCCTGCTTACGCGACGGAATGAATCAATGACGCTTAGGCTATTTAACACTTGAACTCTTCAAATATTAGCAATTGTAGGCATGCATGAACTAACGCCCCGGCGCCCCTTCCGGCATACAGCATTATGGACGCTAGAAGCTTGATTCGCAAAAATGAATGGGATTAATGCCGGAATGCGATTAATGACTTTTCCGAGGCAACCCGGTGCTGAAGCTATGGCATTGACATGTGATTGATACGGAGATAGAGGGACGCAGGAGGTCTCTCAGCCTGATTGATATGACTGGCAATCCGCAAGCGGCATGATACCAAGAAGCATTATTATTATGAGTGATGCAAGGATGCGGTGACGCACGGTGATGGCGGCCCGGCGATGCCTGGAGAAGCCTGGACACCAATAGTCGCTGAATGGATATTTTTCATTTCATTTCATTTCATTTCATTTCATTTATTTAATGTGACTCATTGACCATGATCACATGGTATGGAGCATAAACAAAACATACAAAAACAATATACAATGGCACACGGCATGGCTAGTGCATGTCATTTGAACAAAGGCAGGACATTCTTCAAAAAGGCACCTAGTTTACACATGACTTTTTGTCTGTCTGATTGTAGTAGCAGAATCAGTTTAAACATAGATGGACGAGTTAAATAATATCTGGGTAAATATAACTGTCTGAAATTCAAAATAATGACGTTCTTACATTCAAACAAAACATGATACTCGTCTCCCACGCAGTTGTCACTACAGAGATTACAGATCCTCATACTTCTATGCAGTCCTTTATATCTGCCAACAACCTTGGGGATTCTGGTGTTATTAACCCTGAAGTTACAAATTGCATGTCTATGCCTCTGGTTTACATACAGCAGATAATTTTCAAGTTTAAGTTCTTTTTTGAATTCTACGTACAAGTCACATGACGTCATACTTTTGAGCTCACTTTGCCATTTCTGCATAAACTGATCCTTAAGACTTTGCTCAACAGTTAACTTCAACCAGTCAATGTTATTGCACTGCTGTGTAAGCCAGAGGTAAGACAAGCCACAGTCATCCAGAATCTGTTTGACCTGCACGACCCACGGCGAGGCATAGACGCCAGAGTTGTGCAGATCACGCAGGCAGTTGTACATAATACGGCTAAGTTTGTTCTCCTTGCCGTCAATCAACCTTGCCCAATAACTAATCATTCTTTTCTTGACAGTGACACAGAGTGGGTATCTCCCCAGCTCCCCATAGACCATATTGTTACACGTTGTCATTTTAACTTTCAAAATGTACTTGAGAAATCTGAGGTGTAGCTTTTCCAATATATCAATTTTTTCAAACCCCCAAGCTTCACACGAGTACAACATAACTGGTAAAACCAACTTGTCAAAAAGGTCCAGTGTGATATCTACTGGTAAATCATATTTTCTGCATTTAGAAAAAAGGGCAAACATAGCACGAGAGGCTTGCTTATGCAGCTCCTCAATGGCGATCTTAAATGATCCATTATAGTTCATAATGACACCAAGATACTTGAAACAGTTAACGATTTCTAGGTTCTCCCCATCACAATTAAACTTAAATTTGTCACTGCTAATTTTTCGAGAACCAAAAACTGTGACTTTAGTTTTATCACTGTTAACCTTTAATTTCCATTTATGACAAAATTCACACATATGGTCTATTGCTTTCTGTAACCCTTCTTTTGTTGTGGACATAATAATTGTGTCATCCGCGTACATCAATACCATAAGCTGCATATAACTATCTATCGCTGTATCATCAAGGTTGATAGGCTGACAGCCGTTCTGTAGTAGATAATCCTCTAAGTCATTAATAAATAATGCAAACTTGCTGCATTGTTACCGTGGAATGAGAGTAGGCCTATGTGTGGAGCCGTATACCGATGATGGGCATCGCCCGCCGCACGGTTAAATGTCCAAATCATATATATATGTATGTTATATGTATATATGTATATTCAGTGAGCAGCCGGCTTCTGTTAATTTGACTGGGTGGCTGGAGCGTCGACTCGGAGAAAGGGAAACGTTTTTTTTTTTTTTTTTTTGATTAAAACGGAATCTGGCTGTCATTAGACATTGATTAACTGAACGCTATTGCTAGCTGATGCTTTGAACGTCCATTTGCAATGATTCTGGCTGGCTATTAACTATTGTAAATTGTGCAATAAATGCAATGAATGCAATTTGAGCGTGATGTGTGAATACGTTTAATGTTAATTGTTTAGGCCTAATTATTTAACACATTAGAGATGTGTGTAGTTCTCCATAGATTTAAGCCTCTTCATTTTGCTCTCGAATGCACCAGGTTGTTTAATTTCACGTTATTGGATGAAGAGACATTTGTGACCTGCTCTGACAAAATCAGTCACATTGACCCCAAAAGACATTTTGAGTTGTATACACCATTGGAAAGAGGAGACTCTCAGCTTTCTGGGGATATCAAAATTATCTTTGTAGTCCAACAATTGAGGGAGATACACCCCTTTATGTCGTGACTGTTTCCAAACTGTGTTTTTGAGAAAAACGGCCTCAAAGTTTGACGTTAATTCTGAGACATAAACATCTTTTCTTGAAGTTGTCTGCATGTGCATGCCCACACACCAGGTGGGATTGGGCTGAAATTTTGTATGGCACTGTGTTATGATCCTGGGGAGGTAATGGCAATGTCATGGAAACCACCTGGAAAGTCCTTTAAACCACCTGGAAAGTCCTGGAAACTACCTGGAAAGCACTGGAAAGTCTTGGAAACCACCTCCCCAGGTTGGATTTGGCTGTAAATTTGTATGGCAGTGTGTCATGATCCATGGAAGGTCATGAGCAGGTCATGGAAACCACCTTGAAAGTCCTGGAGAGTCCTGGAAACTACTTGGAAAGTCCTGGAAAGTCCTGGAAACCACTTCCCCAAGATAAATTTGGCTGTAAATTTGTATGGCAGTGTGTTATGATGCAGGTAAGGTCATGGGAAGGTCATGGAAACCACCTTGAAAGTCCTGGAAACCACCTGGAAAGTCCTGGAAACTACTTGTAAAGTCTGGAAACCACCTCCGGTTGGAGTGGGCTGTACATTTGCATGGTGGTGTGTTATGATCTGGGGTAGGTCACTTGGAAAATCCTGGAAACTGGACTTTCTAATATTAGATTAGAAAATAAATTTGCCAGATTTGATGAGACTTTCCCTATAAACCACTTCTGGGGCCAAATGTATAAAACTGTGCATGTACTGTATGTGTAGAAATCTGTGTAAGCCCAAAAAAGCTCTACGCCCAAATTAACACTACATTTGGCCCCTGGTCTTCTATTCGAATATACAGATAGATAGATACTTTTGTTGGTTGAACAGGTACACATAACATCTCAGTACACCTCAGTGGATATCATGACAAAGTAGCCTATGTAAAGGCAACTAATAGACCAGCTAGAACAGCCTGGTAAATTCAGAAAATGGCATCACTTTACTGTAATGCAGCCTTTAACCCCAGGGAAATATTCATGTATAAGCATATTTGAGTAGGCTACATAGAAAAGCGGTATATAAGTCCTATCAATTATTATTATTATTATTATTATTATTATTATTATTATTATTATTATTATTATTATTATTATTATTATTATCAATACAAACTGTTCTGTAACACCCAACTGACAGAAGATCCTCTGACGCCCCACCCACATTATTTTTTGTAATTAGGGCTACATTCATGCAGGATAATAATTGTACATTAATAGTAACTAGAATGTCTACATTTCCTACCGAAAATGTAATTGTGCTTGCTGTCCTCACCATGCACCGCCTGGCTTGCAAGGTCCCTGCCCATGGACCTAGGGGGGCTAAGTAGTTATGGGTGTGCCTATGTGAGTAAAAGGACTTTGGAGTAGAAGTACTTGGTAGGTGGGGAAGTCAGACTGGTTGTAGCCTACTACAGAGACACAAAAGGGGAAAGTCGGCTCAATCTCTGCAATCTAAAACTACATTACCTGCAAACTACAGCCTCAATAATTACCCTGTATTCTAAATGTCTCCAACTGTCTCAAGGAAAATAGGACATGATAACCTCCAGAGAAGTAGTATTCCTTGTAGTGTCATTCATGTTCATGGTTGCGACAACAACTGTTTACAAAACTAGCAGGCTTACCAGAGCTGCAAACACACAAGTGAAAAGCTATCAATGGCTGCATCTAATCAGCCAGTAACTAATGTAGGCTATCTTCCATTATGTTAGTGTTAGATTAGATGTCAAATGTACTGATAATAGTCCCTGGTCACCAAAGTAATGTTACCCTTTTAGTTTTGTTACAGAGTTGCTGATCTGTTGTCATGTGTCCAGTCAGCCAGAGAAGCTGCTTGGGTAGCATGCTAACTAACGCCTAACGCAGTGGTTCTCAACTGGTGTAGCCTCATGACCCACTATTTTCCTTGTCATGAAGTCGCGACCCACATTTCAGATTTATTTTTAAACCACTCAAATTTATTGCACAAAAAATAGCGCATTTATTTAATACACAATGCCTTCATGCACTGTCAAATGAACAAAAAAGTGCAACAGAAGTGCAACTAGGGCTAAAAACCAATTGAAATAAGGCAGACTTGAATTACAGGCCTATACTGTATGTTTTTAAATTTAAACAAGTCAAACAGGTCATGGTCAGAAAGTCTTATTTGAACTGTATGAAATATGTAATAAAAGGCAGACTTTTCTTGAATCACAGGCAGGCTATATGCTTTCTGGTCATAACTTTTAATTAAACTGGGGCCATGCTAATCCAGTTTCAATCATCTGAATTGAACTAAAATTAAATATGAAATGAAAAGGCAGACTTCTCTTGAATTACAGGCAGAGCATATGCTTCAGCTTGTTAAACAAGTAAAACTGGTCAGGCTAATCCAGTTTCAATAATCTGAATTTAACAAATGAAAAAAAAAAAAAAAAAAAAAAAAAAAAAAAAGCGATCCAATCAAAACGGCCCCGCGACGCTACCCACCAGTTGAGAAACGCTGGCCTAATGCTAGCATTAGCTCAATTAGCTTGTTGCAACTAGTCCCAAACATTGATGAACAGTGTGTCCTAACGCCAGGGGGACAAGGTGTTTGTTTTGGCTGGCTGAGGTTAGCCTATAAGGCACAGTTGATGTTGTTAACAGCCTCCATTCACACTAGGCTATTCACACTAGGCTATCTCTTCCATTATGTTTTCAAACCCAGCTGGCTGTATATAATGAACAATCACAAAGTGGTGACACTTACCCATGGGTTCAGTTCATTTTGTTCATTCATTGTTTTCTGGACATGTTTCCATGCTACATTAACACAGCAGCTAACAGAACAGACAGGCCTCCCATGGTTGGCGACAAGTGTATATCATTCTCTCTACCCAAGATGCAACGCTGCTGCTCAGAGTTGCTCTTTAGCTCTATTTATCTGGTCAAATCTCACCGGATTCCTGTTTCCAGTACACTTTTAGCATTTGGTTTTTAACAGAGAAGAGTTGGAGCTGCTGAAAACATACAGTATGCAAATGAGAGTGAGACCATGAGTGATATACCCACTGTGATACAAGTATAGGTGTGTAAGTGTCAAGTGTCATACAAGAAGGAAGGCTGGCCATAATGACAATGAATCAGCACTTCCTGCTGCCCTTCAAAATAAAACAATTGAGAAGGGACAGGCACTGAATGCTGCTATAGCGCCCCCTAAAGGCTAAATGACAAAATATTTCTCCTATAGGCTCAGAGTACATCCGTCCACACCTGTACCAAGTTTGGTTGGCATCGGACGATCTTTGTGAAATAGGCCCCACCCACAGAAAGTTGGAAGTGGATTATATCGCAATGGTGCATTTTTTTCAAAAACTTCCAAATCAGTGTTGTGCAGGACAGTCCCCACATGATGTGTGCGTTGGTTTGGTGAAGATTGGACAAAATTTCAAGGAGAAATGGCAAAAAAACTGTTTTGGACAAAATGCAAAATGGCGGAAAATCTAGTCAGACGGAAATGGGCGTGGCCTAGTTGAGTAGATGCGGGACGACCCAAGGAATGCAGGTAAAAAAGAATTTTGATGATAAACCCTACGGTTCAAAAGTTATGGACCAAAAGGTAAGGAGGGCTGTTATAGCGCCACCATATGGTCAATTGGTGCAATTTTTTGGGGGATAGTAAAAGACCCCTCAGTGCACCTCCCTACCAAGTTTGGTAGCTGTAGTGGTTATGGTTTCTGAATGACAGCTAATTTACTGCAAGATTTTGCAAGATATAGCCTACCATTTGCAAGTACTGACACACCCGTTTAACTGGCAATGTGAGGCTGCACGCGCAGCAGAGAGCAGCAGGCTCAGAGCAGCGCAGTTTACTTTCAGTTTTGTCACTACCTTCAAGAGCTTCAAAAGTATATTTAGCGGTCGAATTTCACAATAATCTTTACAGAGAATGAAAGCCAAGGCTTTATTTTACTATAATCTGATGAAACCCCAAAACAACAGAAATAAATATTTTCTGATAAAATCGCGTTTTCTAGACAAACAGCCAGCGCGACAAGCGACTGATTTGGTCAGAGCAGGTCACATTTAGTGTAGCTCCGCCGTCTTTCTTTAGCTGTAGGCGAGGATATAACGACCAGTTCACGGAGATTGTCAAGAGATCATTCGGTAACACTTTACAATAAGGGTACATTAATTAAGGGTTAATTAATGCTTAGTTAATGCTTAATAAGCATGAATTAACATGAATTAACAGGGTTAGTAAAGCTTAGTAAGCCTTAATTAACCCTTAATTAACATTAACTAATGTGCATTAAGTAAGGGTTGGTTAATGCTTAATAAGCATTAATTAACACACCGTAATTAACATGACTAGTAGTGCTTAATAAGCATCCATTAACCCTTAATTAACGTTAATTTGAGGTTTGCTGGTTCCGTTTCTTCATGTGGCCCTAATTTATATGCATGTTCTATAAGCATTACTTAACTGTAATTAACCATATATTAATGCTGTTTGCGACCCTTATTGTAAAGTTGCAAACATATATCCCTTAAGTAACACTTAATAAAAGCTTGAGTGTGCCTAATAAGCATTACTTACCTGTAATAAACCATGTATTAATGCTCTTTGTGACCCTTATTGTAAAGTTGAAAACATGTATGCCTTAACTAACACTTCATTAATGCATTAATGTGCTGAATAAACATTACTTATCTGTAATTAACCATTTATTAATGCTCTTTGTGACCCTTATTGTAAAGTTGAAAACATGTATGCCTTAACTAACACTTCATTAATGCATTAAAGTGCTGAATAAACATTACTTATCTGTAATTAACCATTTATTAATGCTCTTTGTGCCCCTTATTGTAAAGTTGAAAACATGTATGCCTTAACTAACACTTCATTAATGCATTAAAGTGCTGAATAAACATTACTTATCTGTAATTAACCATTTATTAATGCTCTTTGTGACCCTTATTGTAAAGTTGAAAAGATATATGCCTTAACTAACAGTTCATAAACTTATTACCCTTATTGTAAAGTTGAAAACATCCCTTGAATAACAACAAGCGTAAGAGTGCTGAATAAGCATTACTTAACTGTAATAAACCATTTATTAATGTTCTTTGTGACACTTGTAAAGCTGAAAACATGTATCACTTAAGGAACATTTCATAAAAGCACAAGAGTGCTGAATAAGCATTACTTAACCGTAAATAACCATCTATTAATGCTCTTTAACAATAACAGCGCCCTGGAAGCCAAATCAACAGCCCTCGGAGCAGAGCTTCCACAATTCCGTTATGATGCGTTGTGATGTGAAAAGCGTCACAGCTGAATGTTTTGCCAGAGGATGAACTGGGAGCTCTCAGTCTGGAAAACATGTAGCAAAGGTAAACATTGCCCATCTGCTTATATCAACAAGCATTATAATGATACAAAGTGAGTTGATAATCGGTAAATGAATGCTCTTTGATGACTGTAGCATATGTACTGTAATTCTGAATAATAATAATAATAATAATAGAATATTAATATAAATGAGCATGGACAAGTACCAGATTTTCAGAATGACCAGAGCCCTTACAAATGCATGACAGCAATGAAATTAGACAACACAGAGTTTTGGCTTTTAGCAAGATTATCTTAGTAAGAGTTAGATGAATTTAAAGCCTTTTGTTTGTAAACATGAATTCAGTACTTCAGCTTTTCACAGTTGACAATTTATAATTCCCCAAAAATAATAAAGTGCGCCCACAAATAAAATATGTTGTCCCTTCAGTCCAAAAAATAAAATAAAAAATTGTTTGGGGCCAAAAGTCGATGGGTGTCTGTACGCGTCCCGATGAAGTTCATCCGCTGGACTGTGTGTGTAACGACCGCTCCAGTCGTACAGCAGGGTAGTCCTTGATGCTACTGCAGTGAATGTGTGGATTGCTCTTCTAGATGCTCAGTGGTGGCTTGCCATCCCAGTCGACTGGGAGATCTGTAGTCTCGTTGTATTCCCCTGGATCCTGGGATTCATCCTGGAAGTCCCCGTCTACAAAAATCTGACAAGGTCACACCATTTCTCTCAATTACTATTCTGTAATCAAATCAATTGGTACAGGCTACAATATTTATAAAATTTGTGTAATATCCCAGTAAACCAATAGTAATTCAATCTACAAGCTACAGTGTAGGGATGTAATCGATAATTGATAGTTGAGGAATGAATTTGATCACGTGGAATTTTTATCGATTTTTGTTATTTGCGGACTAGGTTTGGGTGGAATTTGTTGCTCCTCGCCCCACTCCATTGCACAGCCGACTAACGTGAGGTGGAGCTTCATATAGCCTTTAGTTTAAAACAAAACTGTTTTAAACATGGGGAATTCACAACGGCATGCGCCGCGGACACAAACAAACGCACCCAGTGGTCTGTGGACCTCAGCGAGGCTGTTATAACTATGACATTTCGCACACTTCTCTCCTAATTTTCAACAAAGTGTGAGTAGCGGTACACGTGTTTAAGTGAATTCAAGTAATTTTATTTGTTTATAATGTTATGAACTATGAAGTAGCAGCAGTCAGCATGGACTCAGCTAGCCTTTAGCTGCTAACGCCCACCTGAATCAATTCACACACATCTCGGCAAATAATAATATCCACGCGTCGGACTCTGAGAGCAGCTGGATGGAACTCGACCATCAGGACAGATGAGGTTTTTGTCACGAGTTTATATGCCTGGAAGCCGCGGCCGGTGAGCTGCCTGAGTTCTACTTTCAAAATGTGAGTACAGTAGCCTAGCTAGCTAGTGTAAAGCTTCTGGCATACTCTTCGCGCACGCGTTGGAGGCGGGGCTCCACGGAGGGCGCTCGCACTCTGCGCAGGCCAAAACAGAACATAGTGAGTGCTCCAGAAATGGCGGCGATCAGTGCCAGGCGAGAAGCTTAAAGCTTGTGGCATACTCTTCGCGCCCAGCCAAGCGCATAGGGCACACGGCGATTATGACGTCATCGCACGGGGCGTGTCGGGGGGCGAGGCCTGAGCGCAGCGCGGCGCGTCCATGGAGATTTTTCTATCAGCGCGTCGGGTTTTGCTGCCTGTGCCTGTGAGATCTCCGTGGTAGGCTATCAGCGGATATCTGCTGTGATTGAGTCCTCAGCGTCGTAAAGTTGCCTTTGAAGCATGGCGTTCGATTATAACAAACTAGTTGTGTGGCTTAGCCTTCCCAAATGTTGAGGGTCGTTTTTTAGAATTTAATACATAGAATTGGGAACGTTACATTCAATTTCATTCAGACTGCCTGGAGGAGCGAGCTGAGCACTGAGTATGTTCTGTTTTGGCCCGCGCAGAGTGCGCGCGCCCTCCTCGGAGCCCCGCCTCCAGCGCGTGCGCTAAGAGTATGCCAGAAGCTTAAGGCTGTGTGACTGTGGTTGTCAACGTTACCGCAGGCGCACTCATGACGTAAGGACGCGCCGAGCTCAGGCCTGTTGATTTGACTCTTGTGCGGTCAGCTAAGCTGGAAGACGCCGATTGCCTTACATCATGTAACATGTTTGTTTACCTGGCCACAGCGCTAGTGTCTGATATTCTTACTACACAGTGGCAACGCCATTATACCTGGCTGAGAACGCGCAACAGACTAGAGTAAAAAAAACAAAAAAAAAACATTATTATTATTATTACGCTATCGATAAACAATCGTTTATTTTCCCGAATTTCGATTATGGAAATTGATTCAAAATGAACATCCCTACTACAGTGACAATAAAAGGAATGTATTATTGCAGTAAACCTACATATAACCTACATATCATTTTAGTTGTACAACAATGTGTGGATCTATACTTTCAGGTATCAAAAGTGCAGTTACATTAATTCATAATTTAATCAAACAAAATGTAAATTGTGTAAATGTAATTCAAGTATCAGGAACTGCAGATACAGAGTAACTTTATAAACAAAATATACGCATTAGGTAATGTGCTTAGTCACAGAACCATAGTTACTGTAACTAGTAACTCATATAAACAAAACAGATGCATTAGCTAGCAATGTGCTTAATCACTCCTTGTACCACCACAACAAGAGGAAATACGCCAAAAATTAGCCTCAAACAATCACCACAACCAGTGACAGCTATACCAACATTAGCATGCTAGCTAGCACATTAGCACAACACAGAACACATGTATCAAACAGAAACTAATTTAAAACTCTAAACGTACCTGGTAGGCTGCTTGTTACTAAAGGGTATAAAATGTCTTGCTTCTAGGTCATCCTTCCTCTAGGCTGCAGGTTCAGAGTTTAATCTTTTATTTGTTTTCTTTGGTGAGCTCTTGGCTCCGTGGCGCTCAGCTTGCAATGTGGTCTGTGTGTGTGTTACGTTCTCAATTGTCCGATAAACACGGGTGCGTCAGATTAGTTCCGCCTCTAGACTACGAGATTAACGGTAGCACACACACACCACATTGCAAACTGAGCGTCTGTCTGTGTGTGTTGTGCTAATGTGCTAGCTAGCTAGCATGCTAATGTTGGTATAGCTGTCACTGTTTGTGGTGATTGTTTGAGGCTAATTTTTGGTGTATTTCCTCTTGTTGTGGTGGTACAAGGAGTGATTAAGCACATTGATGCCTCTGTTTTGTTTATATGAGTTACTAGTTACAGTACTAACTATGGTTCTGTGACTAAGCACATTATCTAATGCTTATATTTTGTTTATAAAGTTACTCTGTATCTACAGTTCCTGATACTTTAATTACATTTACACAATTTACATTTTGTTTTATAAAATTATGAATTAATGTAAGTGCACTTTTGATACCTGAGAGTATAGATCCACACATTGTTGTACAACTAAAATGAGATTCAAATGTAAGTTATATGTAGGTTTACTGCAATAATACATTCCTTTTATTGTCACTGTAGTAGGGATGTTCATTTTGAATCAATTTCCATAAGCGAAATTCGGGAAAATAAACGATCAATTATCGATTATCGATAGCATAATAATAATAATAATAATAATAATAATGTTTTTTTTTTTGTTTTGTTTTTTAAATTCTGGTCTGGTAATAACTTTGCGCGTTCTCAGCCAGGTATAATGGCGATGCCGCTGTGTAGTAAGAATATCAGACACTAGCGCTGTGGCCAGGTAAACAAACATGTTACATGTCAGGTTACATCAGCGATCCTCAAAGTCCGGATTCCGGTCCGCATCCGGACCCAGACGCCGTCCTATCCGGACCGAGCCCTATAACGCTTAGTTCACACAGACAACCTACGCCTTGCCTTGCCTCAACCCACGCCTACGCCGAGCTGGGCGTGAACCTGTTACACGCTTTTGCGATGACACCGCACGCCTTTTGCACGCCGAACCTGGAGCCGAGTCTCAAGCGCCTCTCCTCTCTCCCGACTGTATTTTTTCACGTGTTGTCCAGAATTGTCATGGGTAGCCTAGGTAAAATAAATCTGATATATTTAATGTTCTATTGATGCTGGATATGTATAACCAGGTCTGACTATAGTGAGACATTTTAGAGAGGTGATCTTGCAAGAATATGTGCTGGCACAACAACATTGTCCATCTTGCTTCTTCGGTCGCTATTCTCTCTCATGAAGATTTGTTTGCAAAAAAAGGGAGAAAGCCCCACGTGATAGCCACCCGTCAATCTCTCTCTCTCTCTCTCTCTCTGCTCAACACGGTTGTAGTAACTCCATTTTATTTTGAAATTCAGTTGACTTTGCCATTTCCCACGGATATTGTCGCGTTTTTCTTTCATGGCTTGACAGAAGAAGCTTGACAGAAGAAGCCTGCCTGCACGCGCCTAGTCGGCTTGAAAATAGAACTCACGCCTAAACGATAAAATCGGCAAGGCACAGGCAAGGCGTGGGTACACACAGGGTTCACGCTGAGGCGCCCCGTGTACACAGCCTCGTTGCCAAAAACGGACGCCTATTTAAAAGCGTGGGTAAAGGCAAGGCATAGGCAAGGCTTGGGTCGCTGGTGTGAACCCAGCCTAACCTATAAATCATTGAGAATTGTTACATTTCACGGAGCTTTTCTTTTATAACCGGCACATGCTTTTCTACCCTTTACGGTACTGGTTTATCTGCCAGGAAGCTCACAGACCAATGCATGCGCTGTAAATCATCACACGTGATGCTACTCAGCCAATCAAATATCCGATTCGATATTGCCTGTTCCAGTCGGTTCCAGTGCTGCAGGTGAGAGAGTGTCAGTGACACATGGACGAAGTAGAGACGAGAGACTCGGAGATATGCGAGAGATATAAGTCATTTCACATGGCGTGCTTATTAGTGTAGGCTAGTTATTTATAATTAATCCAGTTAAATATGAAAACTAAATAAACATTGTTGATGTTTATTTTGATTTAACATAGTTGTTGACTACATACAGACATTGTACCATTAGGCTACTGCAATCAGGACATTTTCTCTAACTGGACCTCTATGAATTTTAATTGAGTGCCCCTGGGTTACATGATGTAAGGCAATCGGCGTCTTCCAGCTTAGCTGACAGCACAAGAGTCAAATCAACAGGCCTGAGCTCGGTGCATCCTTACGTCATGAGTGCGCCTGCGGTAACGTTGACAACCACAGTCACACAGCCTTACACTAGCTAGCTAGGCTACTGTACTCACATTTTGAAAGTAGAACTCAGGCAGCTCACCGGCTGCGGCTTCCAGGCTTATAAACTCGCGACAAAAACCTCATCTGTCCTGATGGTCGAGTTCCATCCAGCTGCTCTCAGAGTCCGACGCGTGGATATTATTATTTGCCGAGATGTGTGTGAATTGATTCAGGTGGGCGTTAGCAGCTAAAGGCTAGCTGAGTCCATGCTGACTGCTGCTACTTCATAGTTCATAACATTATAAACAAATAAAACGACTTGAATTCACTTAAACACGTGTACCGCTACTCACACTTTGTTGAAAATTAGGAGAGAAGTGTGCGAAGTGTCATAGTTATAACAGCCTCGCTGAGGTCCACAGACCACTGGGTGCGTTTGTTTGTGTCCGCGGCGCATGCCGTTGTGAATTCCCCATGTTTAAAACAGTTTTGTTTTAAACTAGAGGCTAAATGAAGCTCCACCTCACATTAGTCGGCTGTGCAATGGAGTGGGGCGAGGAGGAACGAATTCCACCCAAACCTAGTCCGCAAAAAACAAAAAACAAAACAAAAATCGATAAAAATTCCACGTGATCGAATTCATTCCTCAACTATCAATTATCGATTATTGATGAACATCCCTACACTGTAGCTTGTAGATTGAATTACTATTGGTTTACTGGGATATTACACACATTTTATAAATATTGTAGCCTGTACCAATTGATTTGATTACAGAATAGTAATTGAGAGAAATGGTGTGACCTTGTCAGATTTTTGTAGACGGGGATTTCCAGGATGAATCCCAGTATCCAGGGGAATACAGCGAGACTACAGATCTCCCAGTCGACTGGGATGGCGAGCCACCACTGAGCATCTAGAAGAGCAATCCACACATTCACTGCAGTAGCATCAAGGACTACCCTGCTGTATGACTGGAGCGGTCGTTACACACACAGTCCAGCGGATGAACTTCATCGGGACGCGTACAGACACCCATCGACTTTTGGCCCCAAACAATTTTTTATTTTATTTTTTGGACTGAAGGGACAACATATTTTATTTGTGGGCGCACTTTATTATTTTTGGGGAATTATAAATTGTCAACTGTGAAAAGCTGAAGTACTGAATTCATGTTTACAAACAAAAGGCTTTAAATGAATCTAACTCTTACTAAGATAATCTTGCTAAAAGCCAAAACTCTGTGTTGTCTAATTTCATTGCTGTCATACATTTTTAAGGGCTCTGGTCATTCTGAAAATCTGGTACTTGTCCATGCTCATTTATATTAATATTCTATTATTATTATTATTATTATTCAGAATTACAGTACATATGCTACAGTCATCAAAGAGCATTAATTTACCGATTATCAACTCACTTTGTATCATTATAATGCTTGTTGATATAAGCAGATGGGCAATGTTTACCTTTGCTACATGTTTTCAAGACTGAGAGCTCCCAGTTCATCCTCTGGCAAAACGTTCAGCTGTGACGCTTTTCACATCACAACGCATCATAACGGAATTGCGGAAGCTCTGCTCCGAGGGCTGTTGATTCGGCTTCCAGGGCGCTGTTATTGTTAAAGAGCATTAATAGATGGTTATTTACGGTTAAGTAATGCTTATTCAGCACTCTTGTGCTTTTATGAAATGTTCCTTAAGTGATACATGTTTTCAGCTTTACAAGTGTCACAAAGAACATTAATAAATGGTTTATTACAGTTAAGTAATGCTTATTCAGCACTCTTACGCTTGTTGTTATTCAAGGGATGTTTTCAACTTTACAATAAGGGTCACACAGAGCATTAATAAATGGTTAATTACGGATAAGTAATGTTTTTCAGCACTTTAATAAGTTTATGAACTGTTAGTTAAGGCATATATGTTTTCAACTTTAGAATAAGGGTCACAAAGAACATTAATAAATGCTTAATTACGGATAAGTAATGTTTTTTCAGCACTTTAATCTGTTAATGAAGTGTTAGTTAAGGCAGACATGTTTTCAACTTTACAATAAGGGTCACAAAGAGCATTAGTAAATGGTTAATTACAGATAAGTAATGTTTTTTCAGCACTTTAATGTGTTAATGAAGTGTTAGTTAAGGCATACATGTTTTCAACTTTACAATAAGGGTCACAACGAGCATTAATAAATGGTTAATTACAGATAAGTAATGTTTATTCAGCACTTTAATGCATTAATGAGGTGTTAGTTAAGGCATACATGTTTTCAACTTTACAATAAGGGTCACAAAGAGCATTAATAAATGGTTAATTACAGATAAGTAATGTTTATTCAGCACATTAATGCATTAATGAAGTGTTAGTTAAGGCATACATGTTTTCAACTTTACAATAAGGGTCACAAAGAGCATTAATACATGGTTTATTACAGGTAAGTAATGCTTATTAGGCACACTCAAGCTTTTATTAAGTGTTACTTAATGGATATATGTTTGCAACTTTACAATAAGGGTCGCAAACAGCATTAATATATGGTTAATTACAGTTAAGTAATGCTTATAGAACATGCATATAAATTAGGGCCACATGAAGAAACGGAACCAGCAAACCTCAAATTAATGTTAATTAAGGGTTAATGGATGCTTATTAAGCACTACTAGTCATGTTAATTACGGTGTGTTAATTAATGCTTATTAAGCATTAACCAACCCTTACTTAATGCACATTAGTTAATGTTAATTAAGGGTTAATTAAGGCTTACTAAGCTTTACTAACCCTGTTAATTCATGTTAATTCATGCTTATTAAGCATTAACTAAGCATTAATTAACCCTTAATTAATGTACCCTTATTGTAAAGTGTTACCGATCATTCATTCACTATGATAAATGCATTGCTACTTATGCCCAGCTCGTTTCCTTCGCGCCCGACGTGCGGACCGCAGGGAATGGTTAGATGATTGTTTTGAAGCACGCCGAAATGATTTGAAATTAAGATTTGGTTGCTAAAATTATATGGCACTGTTATGTATTAAAGAGGATGTATTACGTTACCGTTGTGCTCGACTGCTGTCCGGGACGCGCTCCGCGGGCGTTCCCTGCGCTTGGGGCTGATGATGCTGCGAGCCGTCCCGGCTGGACAGCATTTAATCGTGGGAGCCGAATTCCCCGACCACATCGTGGAACTGCGTCTGCTTCGAGCGTGGACGTGCTGAGAACGATGATGGAGCAGGGCCTGCGCTTACGATGGCTTGATTAGCAGGATCAGAACAGCGGACGCTTGGAGACTGAATGGCTTGATGGCCCGAACAGAACGGGGCCGCGGATGGATGAGACTTGAAAATGAGGATTGCATGGCTGCGGCCAGCTCCGGGCCCGGAGCGCGCTCTCCCCCCGACTGCGAGTTATTGCCGTCCTCGCGCGGGCCCTGCTTGCGCGCTCTCGTGTTCGAGATGCACTCGGTGCCGCCGGAGCCTGCTGCCTGATGCCGTCTGCCCCCCGTCTGATGAGCGCACGGGGCTGGCGGCTGGGAAGCCTGCTGCATCCCGTACCCGGGCTGGGATGTTTCGTTGTGCGTCTCCTCGTCGGCGCTGGATGTCTCGACCTCGAATTGGTACTGCGCCTCGAGGTCCACGTCTTCGGAGCTCGTCTATGGAGACAGACTTATATCAAAATGGCATGAGCGTATTATATTGTTTCACACGCGCAAATGCATACTCACACTCGCGCAATCTGACTACACGAGCGAGGACAGAAAAGCACAGCGCGTATTTTGCTGAGCTCTGCGCGCGCAGACCCTCTCTCCGCCCCCGTGGTCGAGTTCTACGCGCTCGCATTGGAGTAAACTCCAACGCGAGCGCGCAGACTGCTGTTGCCCCCCCCCCCCCTTTCCTGGTTGTTTTCTACGCGCTCGTGTTGGACTTTTGACAATTATGGGCGGAAACCAAGGCAGGCCTCTGGCCCTCTATGATTGGCCACTTTCAACGCCGACCCACCCCCTTAAAAAAAAAAAAAAAAACTTTATTGCACCAAGGAGCCTTACACTAGCCTGACTCCACCAGACGGGGGTGGCATTGTTCCACAAATTCACAATCCACCTTGTGAAACAAATGTGAACGAACTTACATCCATCTGGCAGCGTCAGGTTAGCCTTACACTGGTATCCATAATACTTTGGCTATTAGGCTACCAGTTGAATCTAAATTTTCACAATCACAAACATGCCAGGGGGATTAATGGTTGATAATAATGACGACAAAAATAAAGAAAATTAATTGTTATCTTGTAAACACGGACCTCCTCCGGCCTTGATGACAGCTTCCATCACAGACAGGAAGCTTGGAGAGTCTGATCTTTATAGTCTTATAAAGTTTCTTAAGCACATGCTACAGTTTCTAATTCATCCAGTAGGCTACAGTAGTTAGAAAGTATTTAGATATGTATTCTGTATGAACTCATCTAAAGTGACTATGCCTTAAAAAGCATACCAATTAGATAGAAAGGCTAGCAATACCTGAAGTACCATTCCAATAGTAGCCTACCTCCTCAAAACCTGAGAATACAGTATTCCCCTTTTTTGCTGGGGACCCCTAGAACATCCTCAATGACCCCCTGGGAGCCTCCTGACCCCAATTTGAGAACCACTGCCCTAACAAATAAAATTGGGATCAACAAATCTGTGTTGCAGATCCCAGTAATGTGACCATCACCATGCCAACGGTTAAGGGCAGTTTGTAGTAAAGCAATTTATGATAGTAGCCACTTGCAATGTTCATGTTCTGTCGTCGTTCCAGCAGGTTAATATACATCCAGCGACAGGTGATGTGTCATCATTGCATTGTCTGATAAAAAAAGTTAGTTAAATGAACAGACAAGACAACGTTAGGCTGCTGCATTGACTCATAGGAAAAATGTATTTGTATTTTTATACATGAGAGCCATTAGACATTACAATTCACCCTTCGCTAAGTCCTGCTCCCTTGGTTAGTTGCTATGGAAGGCAAGCCACACGTAAAAAAATGCCGTTCACAACAATATGAGGTGAGAGACATTCCCAAATAAATAATGGCCAATTTCTAGAGTAACAGCTCCAAATATCGGACAGAAGTATACAGAAACGAGTACAATATGCTTGTGAGAGCTACAGTATCACACAATATAATTTGTTGGCTAGACAATACTGTGGATGAAGACAAGAGATCATTAAACTTGAAGGAATAGCTATCTGCAAGATAGCTACAAGATGCTCGTCTCGATGTACAACACGTGTGAAATTCTTGAGCTGTGTTGTGTTCCATTACATATCGTCATCATCTGATTTATCCGTAGTCAGACATATTGTTGTGTTAAGTGTTATACAGGGGAAATTATCTGATGAACCGATCTTTGCACCTCTGTGTTGATTAGCTAATGTTTCTGTGGCATTTTAATTAACGTTACGATTTAATTCCTTTTGGAACAAATTATGGTTCAACAGATGAAATTGATTGATTGAAAAGTTTATTTCTATAGGGACAGATACATAAACATAGAGCATTCACAGGAAACATTATTTGTTATCTATGTACATAGATGTTATAATCTAACTGAAGCATAGCATAGCATTTACTGCACAGCCTGGGTATACTAACGTTAGTCTGACATGCCTTCTTGTTTATGCTGACAGCTAACCTGCTGCCACCTACTGTCATTGTTGGGTATTGTACCAAAATGACACTTCCTCAAAGACAAACAAATTTATAACTCAGCAATTTAAGATTGTTTGTTCCATATGCCAAACAAGAGATGACACTATCTGATGTAAAATAGTTTCAAGAGTCCCGAATGGGACCCCAACATAACAGACTGCATGATTTACAGTATGTTGTAATGGCAGTTGGATCAAAAATTGCAGTTTTAATGGGACATTTTTGTTCTCTTAAATGTCTGAGTGTTTCAAAATTAGAATTAAAAATACATGTCCTTGATAATATATATATATACTGTATATAATGTTATTTATTTTGTAGATGGGTAGCACTTAGAAATGGCTCAGGGCCCACGGGTCCTTGAAACTTTTTGAATTTGAGGAAGAGAAAATTAAGGCCTTGAAAGTTTTTGACAATTAGACATGGGTCATTTGCTTAACAAATCATCAAACATCTGACAAAGCAGCTTCCACATATTCACGACATAGGAGGTAAAGGTTCCTGGTGTCAGCGTCTGCATCATTTTGCTCAATCAGCAACTAAACCTCTGCTAGCTGGTGTTCGTTCAATGGACCGTCAAATTCAGGGACCACCAGCACACCATGTCAGCTGCAACGTCCATCGTTGCTCCACGTCACCATCTTCTCCAGTCAGCTGCAACGTCAACGCCCCAGTCGATGTCCGGCTCGTGAATATCCTGACAGTTAACAAGACAGTAAAATACCACTTTTAGTCATCATTCCATATTTATAGCATATCATGTGATGTAATTGTCACGGGGTGACAAGGGAGATGTGGTGTGCTCCATGAAGCCGTGCAGTTTGTTTATTATTTTGTGTGACTCTGTATTGTGTGCTGTTTCATATAATCTTATGGTGTGCTGTGTATTATTTAATGCAATTGTGTGCTGTGCCTTATCAAACTATTTTGTGTGACTCGGTATTGTGTGCTGTTTCATATAATCTTATTGTGTGCTGTGTATTATTTAAGGCAATTGTGTGCTGTGCCTTATCAAGTTTGACTTTGTTTCTACTATGCGCCAAACCTGTTTAGTGCGGTGAATATAGACGGTTTTAACTTGACAACAAAAACATTATAAATTGAACCCCCGCTCACTTCCTGTTGCAGTGTTTGCTATGGACATAAAATAAAATAAAACATTCAAGTGCAGGACTAACCATTCCATGAAAACCGTCTATACAGCTGAGCAGCGAAAACAAAAGTAACGATGTCGAGTGAATATTTCTGCAGTTTGCCGAATGCTGAGAAAAAGCAAGTGCTGTGGGGTTGCGCTCTGGTGAAAACCGTCTATACAGTAGTGCTTATGATTGAAGGACAATGCATGGACTTAATTGCATGTACACATCATGGACAATTGCACACAACACTTTCCCCTTACTCCCCCTCCTACACTAATTGTCTCCCACTGATTGGCCCCGGCCAGCCTGCACCTGCTATAAAGACAGGTGGAACTTACCTGTGAGCCCTCTTCCTCTTCCGTGTACCTACCTGGGATCCTACCAGACGCCACGCCCGACGGTTGCAATAGATCCCTTTATTAGCTTGGTAAATTAGATTAGATTAGATTTATTATTGTCCTTTCGGAAATTATTTTTGCATCTGTTGCAGTCATACAAAATATATACAATACATAATACAAAATACAATACAATACAATGTTTGCTCCCAAAGTGTTTCACACCAACCCTGCTGATAAAAAATATTAAATTTAGCAGAGCTATGCTGGATTGTATAAAAGATGTCTGGGCACAGGAGGTCTGCAAGGGTGGTACCCTGTGGGTGAGGGGGGTCCGCAGCAGACACAGGCTGTCATCTGTAGCAGCTCCCGAAACATGTAGGCTATCCATGAATTTGTCTAAAAAATATTTCCACAAGAGTTTCCTCTGTCCTGTTTATAACTACAGTTTTTATTCTTGCTGTGCTGCTCGACATAATGATTTATCAATGTACCTTTATATCAGCCTGGCACAGCTGGTACCTGTTGACTGCTCTCTGTGTTGGCTGGAGAGGAAGCCGTGCCCTCCAGCCCTCTGTGAATCCGTGATAATTATGATAAGCCTGAATTGTGTTATTCGACTGGACTGTCTGCCCTCTGAGCACCGGGCAAGTGGTCTGACGAGCAAAGACAGAGAAAGTATGTATGTTGTTAGTTAGATAGTTTGTTCACCCATCACCTTATAACATTTTCATACATCATGTATACTTGTAAACCAGTCATGTTGTCTAGCAGAGGTTCCCAAACTTTTCAGACCAAGTACACTATCAAACCAAATTTCCAAAGTACCACTTAGCACTGCGGCTACCAACTTTTACCCCCATAAAGAATAATTGATTTAACCATGCAATAGCATCAGAAAGGCTAAACAGTAGTAGGCTACTGTTGCGAGTCAGACCCCAAATAACCAACACATAAACAGATGCATGTAAACATCTTATTTGCTGATAGGCAATGGGAATAAATCTGATTGAAACAAACACCAACACATTAGCTAGTTGTTTAACGTTAAGTTAGGTTAGCCGCTTGGAAGCGAGTTGGTACGTTAGCTGAACTTATAGCTACAGAACCAGACTGATAACTTTTCTCTGAAACACGCTGTGATGGAGGAGGCATCACAGTTAGTATAACCTTAGATATAGAAAATGAACATAACAAGCAACCAACCTGGCTTGCATCAGCCAGTTATAGAGCTAAAATAACGTTAGCTAACTTATCCGAGAGCAGAGATATGGTTAACGTTAGCTAAGCTAACGTTAACGTTAGCTACATTAAGTTAGCAGTTTTCAACAGCTAGCCTAACATTAGTTGCATGCAAACCAATATGCAATGTTAAAACAACCTAACATCATCTCGCAAATATAATTTTGTTCACTTAGCGTACCCCATGAATGCTGCTCCAGCTCCCTCTTCAATCGGTTGCTCTCTGACCTATGATGCTCAGACTCTCCAAGCTTCCTGTCTGTGATGGAAGCTGTCATCAAGGCCGGAGGAGGTCCGTGTTTACAAGATAACAATTAATTTTCTTTATTTTTGTCATCATTATTATCAACCATTAATCCCCCTGGCATGTTTGTGATTGTGAAAATTTAGATTCAACTGGTAGCCTAATAGCCAAAGTATTCTGGATACCAGTGTAAGGCTCCTTGGTGCAATAAAGCTTTTTTTTTTTTTAAGGGGGTGGGTCGGCGTTGAAAGTGGCCAATCATAGAGGGCCAGAGGCCTGCCTTGGTTTCCGCCCACAATTGTCAAAAGTCCAACACGAGCGCGTAGAATTCAACCAACTCCAAGCGAGCGCGTAGAACTCGACCACGGGGGCGGAGGAGAGAGATAGTCTGCGCGCGCAGAGCTCAGCCACGAGGGGGGAGAGAGAGGGAGGGAGGGCAACAGCAGTCTGCGTGCGCGCTGGAGCAAAATACGCGCTGTGCTTTTCTCTCCTCGTCTTTGTGCGCGCGGGATGTCAGATTGCGCGAGTGAAACAATATAATACGCTCGTGGTTATGTTTGATTGAGCTCTCAAATAACGTCGTGCTGAGAGAGCGAACGGGGGTGAGTGGTACCGCGAACGCGAATGGCTTGATGGCGGAATCGGAAGGGATGAGGCAGCTTGAGAATGGCGAAGCACGACTTTCAGAGAAGTGAAACGCGGCTTCCAGAGAAGGAATTCGATCAGCTTAGTGCAGCGCTGGAGGACAGGGAACAAGGACCGTGGGGCGCCCGGCGTGGCTATAAATACTGCCACGTCATGGCCTCGGCACTGACGACGTTAACGCCGTCACCTAGGCAAGTGCGTCACTACTGCACTGACGACATTAACGACGTCACGCTGGGATTACTGCACTTGTCGTCACGCTAGGATTACGTGTGATGCTAAGGTCGCTATGTCTCTAGATTACGTGTGGCGTGAGGCAGCGTGACTGGTCTTCATCTTGAAACTAGGTCGAGACCATCATTAGTTAGTCATTTTAGTACATTTCATCAATACATTAACTTCCCTTTCCCAATACACTTACAATCAATACACTTACAATCACTTACCACTTCTTACTCCTGTAAACATTAATCAATTAACCATATTCACAATTTAAACACACAAAGTTTATACATTGGACTTCAGATACCTGTTGAAACATGAAACATACGCTTAAAACCTTGGTTTCCCCAGTCAGATTTCAGTCAAGTCAATCCATTCACACAGTCCAGTCCAGAACACATTTTCTCTTCTTTTCCCCCTCTGAAAATTTGGATTTTTTCATATTTTCAATTTGTCTCTCCCTGCAACAGAAATGGTTATTCATAGGTATTATTTACAAAGTACATATTTTCTATATAGGATTCAAATGTACTTTCAATTTGTGTATAAATTCTAGTTGTATTCTCATTTTAGTTCTCCATTCCTGTAGATCAAAGAGCACAGTGTGAGGGGTTAATTTGCCTTCAAAAGGAGATAGGAGGTAACAGCTCTTATCTAATTTCTTTGAAGCCTAGACACTTCTTTGTTATCTCTTCTCCCCGTCGCATGGTGTGACCTCAGGTCATTAGCCAAACAATAGTCTTCATGCATTTACCTCCTCTCCTCCAGACCAGTAAACTCCAGTTGTTAATTCTGTTTTTCTATAATCAAATAAAATGTAGTATTTCAGTTCAACTATTTGTAGCTTTATCCATAAACACATGTATTCCGGTCATTTCTATTTTCCAATACGTTACCAATCCAATTGACCCTGTGGTTTTCCAATCAGCCACCTTGGTGAGTTTCTGTGAAACAGATCTTATCAACTGAGTTCCTCCTTTGTCTTCAAAGCCAACACCAAATGCTCTTTCCCCCCTCAGGTCATGAATGTAAATGCCATGACTGAATAGAGGGTGACTTCTTTGATCCTTACCTATTGTAACTATTAAATTGAAAGTTACAGTCATGCTTGAATTTTATTTATTTTTTTAACCAAGGTTTCTTTATTCAAGGTTTTTCATTTCGTAATACAAAGTTTACAATATCAAACTCAAATCCCCTGAACCCCCCACCCACCCCACCCCACCAGACCTGTAGAAAGAAAAAACACAAAAACAAAAACAAAAACAAAAAACCACAACACACATTTATACACTAAGGCGTTACATTTTCAGCTTCCATGTTTTCCACGAATGTTAGGAAGGGCTGCCAAATGGCAAAAAATCTCAGTATGGACCCTTGAATCGAGTACCTGATCTTCTCTAGTTTGAGAAATTGCATAACATCTTTAATCCACTGAGAGGAAGTGGGAGGAAGAGGGTCTTTCCACTTAAATAGTATTAGTCGTCTGGCTAACAAAGTACAATATGCCATCATGTTGCATTTATAGTTATTTAGTTGGACATCCGGTGGTGCGACACCAAATAATGCTATAAAGGGGGATGGGACTATCGGTTCTTCTAAAATTTTGGAAAAAGTATCAAAAATAAATTGCCAGAAGTTAAGTAATCGTGGACACGTCCAAAATAAATGTAATAAACTTGCAGGAGCCTGTTTGCATCTATCACAGGTCGGATCCAAATCAGGTTTGATTCTGGACAGTCTAACTTTACACCAATGAAGTCGATGTACCACTTTAAATTGTATAACAGCATGTCTTTGACAGATGGATGATGAATATATTCTGCGAATAATATTTTGCCAAACTTCTTCTGGAATTTGTTCGTTCAAATCTTCTTCCCACCTATTTTTAAGAAGGTCTAAGGCTGCTGAATTATGGAAATTAAGAAGATCATATAACCTGCCTATAACCTGTTTAAAACTAGTCCTGCAAAAAAATATAGTCTAATAGGGATGTGGGGGGAAGCAGGGGAAAACAATCAAAGTGTGAGGCTATAAAGTTCTGCAGTTGTAAATACCTGAAAAAAT
The DNA here is from genome assembly GCF_964638095.1 of Poromitra crassiceps. Taxonomy (NCBI): domain Eukaryota; kingdom Metazoa; phylum Chordata; class Actinopteri; order Beryciformes; family Melamphaidae; genus Poromitra; species Poromitra crassiceps. The sequence continues at coordinate 58,184,460 of NC_139629.1, read as the reverse complement.
GTGTTCTAGGGGTATTAAATTTGTTCACCAGTTGTTCAAAGGATGCAAAGTTATTGTCTATATAAAGGTCAGATAATGATGCTCTCCCACTCCTTGACCAGACCTCGAATGCTCCATCTAAGGTCGAGGGGGCAAACATGTGATTATTAACTATCGGAGCGGATAAAGAAAGACTAGTGATTGTAAATGAACGCCTGAACTGGTTCCAGATTTTCACTGACTGTACAACGACAGGGTTGATACTATAATAAGAAATGGGTTTTACCATAGGAATTTTGGAGCACAACAAGGCTGGCAAGGAGGTGGGACCACAAGATGCACTTTCCAAGATTAACCACTTAGGAGCTTCCGGACTTACATCCTTCATCCAGTACAACAAGGCCCTGATGTTGCTTGCCCAGTAATAATACTGAAAATTTGGGAGTGCCATACCGCCCTGGAGGCGAGGCTTCTGTAAAATACTTTTTCGTATACGCGGGGGTTTTTTGCTCCAGATGAAGGATGATATGAGTGAATCAATGGACTTGAAAAAGAATTTGGTCAAAAAAATAGGAAGACTTTGAAACAAATATAAAAACCTGGGTAGCACATTCATCTTAATTGTATTGATCCTTCCACACAGGGAGAGGGGCAGCATATCCCAACGTTGAATGTCATGTTTCAAGCAAGATATCAGGGGTAAGAAGTTAGCCTTATAAAGATCTTTATGATTATGTGTGATCCAGATTCCCAAATACTTAAATTTCTTCAAACTAACTTTAAAGGGGGTTGAGCTGAATGAAGTATTCTTGGCAGTTGCATTGATTGGCATCAGTTCACTTTTACCAAGATTAGTTTTGTAACCAGATATCTTGCCAAATTTCCTTAATAAGTCCAGCAGTCTAGGGAGACTGGACACAGGGTCTGCTAAGTACAGTAATAAGTCATCTGCGTAAAGTGATAGTTTGTACTCCCGACCACCACGTCCAACTCCTTTAATGAGAGCATCCTGACGTAGGGCTAAAGCTAGTGGTTCTATAGCGACGGCGAAAAGAAAAGGAGACATAGGACACCCCTGTCTCGTGCCCCTACGCAGCCTGAAGTAGGCAGACAGGTTGTTGTTTGTACGTACCGCGGCCAGTGGGGAAGAATACAAAGTCTTAATGTATGAGATGAATTTTGGACCGAAACCGAATCTGTCAAGAGTATAAAAAAGGTAGTCCCACTCCACCCGATCAAAAGCTTTTTCAGCGTCAAGTGATAGTAAAATCTCCGGAGTATCGGATGGAGAGGGACTATAAAGAATATTTAGAAGACGCCTTATATTGAAAAACGAGTATCTGTTCTTCATAAAACCTGTTTGATCTGGACTAATTATCGAGGGAAGGGACAATTCAAGGCGACAGGCTAGGAGCTTTGAGAGTAGCTTCACATCTACATTCAAAAGTGAAATTGGGCGGTATGAACCACATTGGAGGGGGTTTTTATCTTTTTTTAGAATAAGTGAGATGGTTGCCTCACGCATAGTTGGGGGGAGAGATTCAGAGGAGAGAGACTCCTGAAATACAGAGAGGAGAAGAGGGGCGAGTTGGTCAGAAAATTTCTTATAAAATTCAGATGGAAAGCCATCTGGCCCTGGGGCTTTGCCGCTTTGCATGTCTCTAATCGCATCAACAATCTCAACCACAGAAATATCGTCCTCCAGCCGCGCAGCTAGTTCTGGATCAACTCTCGGAATATCAAGATTACGAAAGAAACTATCTAAAGCAGACGTGTCATCTGGTGGCTCTGACGTGTAAAGGGAAGAATAATAGTTATGAAAACAAGAATTTATTTTCAAATGATCCATGTGCTTTAAGCCTTGTTCATCACTTATTTCGGGAATGTACTGGTTAGCGGTCCTCTGACGCAACTGGTGTGCTAAAATTTTGCCCGCCCTTTCCCCATGCTCATAGGAGCCATGCTTAGATTTTAAAATGAGGTACTCCGCGTGGCGCGTCGAGAGGAGGTCAAATTCCAACTTAAGCGCCAAGCGTTGTTTAAGTAAATCATCAGTGGGTGTGTGACCTATAGGCTGTATCTAACTTCAAGATATCCTCCGTTAGCAGCCTGAGGCGCTCAGTATCCGCTCTCCTACGCATTGCAGAATACGAAATGATCTGTCCCCTCAAGTAAGCCTTCATCGACTCCCAGACTGTTGAGAACGACATTGATTCTGGGTGAGAAAAAATCCTATTTCGGTTTTAATGAAATTTACAAAAGGCTCTTCCGAAAGGAACAGAGAATTAAGTCTCCATGCTCGATGATTGGGTGCTGCCCCAGGGATGCGCAGTTTCATTGTCAAGGGAGCGTGGTCCGAAATAACTATGGGTTGATAGTCGCAGCCAATTACCATAGGGAGAAGCTTTTGATCAATAAAAAAATAGTCAATGCGTGAAAACGTCTTGTGAACCGGGGAATAGAAAGAGTAGCCTCTAGAGGCTGGGTTACGGAAACGCCATAAATCCGATATGCCATATGTTTTCAAAAACAGTTCGATTGATTGTGCCGATTTTGACTTCGATAGTACCTTAGAGGAGCTACGGTCTAGCCTTGGAGAAAGCACGCAGTTCATGTCTCCTCCCATAATGAGGTGGTGTGTATCTAGATTTGGTAGCCGGGAGAACAAACTAGTGAAAAAGGAGTTGTCGTCGAAGTTTGGTGCATAAATATTAGCTAAGATAACTGGGAAACCATATAGTTGTCCAACTACAATAACATAACGCCCTGCTGTGTCAGATTCAATGCTAGACATTACAAATGGCACATTCTTACTTATTAAGACAGCTGCCCCCCTCGCCCTGGCACCAAAATTGGAATGAAATGCTTGTCCTATCCATCCTCCACTTAGTCTGGATTGGTCAGTAGTACGAAGGTGAGTCTCCTGGAGGAAGGCAATATCAATTTTAAGATGTTCAAGATGTGTGAGCACTCTTTTACGTTTCACAGGATGATTCAAAGACTTAACATTCCAACTTGCAAAATTAACCAGGCAATTTCCAGAACCACTTAAATCATTTGCAACACTCATTAGGGATGTTTCTGGCAAATATACTATCGGCGCCCCCCTTGAAAGTAAGATAGTAAAGTTGAAAACATTTAAGACAGTCACTAACAGAAACAAAAACAAGTACAAATACAGGTCTGGTATAACCCCACCCCCCGTTGCCCGCCACCCGAACATGATGGCTATAGCTCCCCTCGCATAGATGCCTACACATGGTGTGTAGGTAGTGGGTTATGAACCAGTGCCCAGCGGGTCAGCTCCCGCCACACCTCCTCCAATCATGAGATTAATAATTAAACAAAAAGCACATCAGGCCATGTTATCTTCTGATGATGTGAATGAAAAATAAATAAATGAATAAATAAAAAGAAAAGAGGCAGCAGAATGTTTTAACTATCAGTGGTGAGGAAAAGCAAAGGCGTGCGCGTGTACACACAACCACCACACACACACACACACACACCCACACACACACCCACACATACACACACACACACACACACACACACACACACACACGGCACACGCAAAGCTTTGCTGTTGTTGTTGCATCAAAACATTCTAACTCTCGAGTTGACCACACAGAGAGGAATATAGTATCAAAAGAAAAATAAAGAAAATGCATCAATACCTTTTAACTATCGGTGATGTTATGGAGACAAATTAAATAAAAATAAATAAATAAAAATTGGCATCAGGACATTCTAGCTTTCATTGAAGCGATTTAAGAAAACAATGGCAGTAAGTAATGCCAGCAGAAGATGGAGATATATTACCTGACATCACACCTTGTAAAATAGCTCCACCGAAAAAAACAACAACAACAAGGTTGAGAGTGAGATTTTGATGCCAGTGTTACTTAGCCAGCCCCTTCGTTGGTAACGATCGTCTTCACATAGGCCATTGCTTTCCCAGAGTCCAGGAATTCCTTGTCGTCCCCTTTGTAGGAGATGCACAGTCGGGCAGGGAATAACACACCATAGCGAACGTCACGTCGGCCTCGGAGAAGGTTCCTGATGCCGTTGAACGCTGATCGGGCCTTGGCAACGCTCGCCGTGTAATCTGGAAAGATGGCGATCCGTCCCCCCTTGTACTGGAGCGGGCCGTTCTCTCTGGCTCGGCGCAGCACATCAACACAATCCTGGTAGTATTGGAGTTTGGCGACGATGACGCGTGGTTTACCATCGAGCCTCCTCGGTGCGAGGCCTCTGTGTGAGCGATCAACCAGGATGTCCTTTTCCATGCGTAATACCTCCTTCAGAAGTTTGGAGACTGATGCAGTAGAACTTGAATCAGGATCCTCAGCGATGCCCACAATGCGGATATTACATCGCTGCATCCTCCCCTCCATGTCCTCACACTTTCCCCTCAAATTCGCCATCTCAGATTTGAGCTCAGTCACCGTAGCTTGCAGGCCAGTGATATCATCCGAGCATGATGACAAGCCGCCCTCCACGCCGGTGATAGTATACCGCAAAGCGTCCAATTCAGAGCGGATCGCGGCTGTGTTGTTTACAATTTCAGACTTCACCTCCTTTAGTTCACTCCTGATGATACCAAAATCATCGGCCAGCGCATTTTTTAGCTCTCCCCTGATGACAGCAGCAATGTCCGCTTTCAGCGAGGCGATGATGTCGGCCTTCATAGCAGCGGTATCCATTTTCGGCTTGGTTGGTTAGCACTGTGGGTTGTAGCGTTAGCACTCTGCGACGCGGAAGCTTTGGGCCTCGTGTTGGAGCTGGGACCGTCGTAACTGAATCTAGCACGTAGATTGCCGGCCATTGACGTAATGGAAGCCGCTCAAACTCACTCTTAGGTATTCTTGCATGTGTAATGAAACGAATTTCACATCAAATGTGGAAAGAATGCGCGATTAAATGATAGATTAGAGGAAGCTAGGCAGGAGCTTTCCCAAACACGTCTCACTCCATTGCTGGCTCACTAGCGCCCCCCATGCTTGAAATTTAATTTAGAATGTTCTTCTCTATACGGAAATTAGGAAATAATGTTATCATTAAGCCTAGTTACAACTATTATTGTGACTTCATGCTCTTTCGTGTGCATCCACACCAACTGGTTCGACTTTTTCCTCTCATCCCCCGATCCTGCTTTCAACAGAAAATAGAGTTCCATGTTAATGATCTTTTAAAGACAATACATTATATCCATCCTTGCACTGTGGACTAACCATTTTGCTTAATTTTGTAACATTTTCTTACATTTCTTAGCTTGCTATCAACTTTATTAACTCATCTCATATCAAACAAATCACATAATATATACAATAAAATAAAATAAAAGGTGACAGATAAAGGCCTCCATTCATTCTCATTCCTCACACCCCGGCGCCCCAGATTGACACATACACATTAAAGATAGCACAATTCCCATATTTATCTGTTAAAACATTAAATCAAATTACTTGACATTCCTATCTTTCTATTGTCGTGTTTTAATTACATTGGGAGAAGAAGAGATGAACCACAGAAACCAATGGAGAACATGATGAAGTCTATTTAAAGAGTCTTTTTATTTGCAGAACAAGTTGTATTGACATGGCTCTGTATGCCATGGAGAGATGGTCTTGGGTCTGTTCTCTGACCGTTAATCCTGTGTCCACTGTATTTAAAAACGTCCTAGGTTGAGCCACCTCCTACTGTCACCCCCCACTCTCTCATCCAATCAGCTCCCTTTCCTAAATGTGTATGTGCTCTCTGTCGAGCAGCTGCGTGTGTCACCTATCAATCAAACCCCCATGACAGCTGCCTGTCTCATCTTTGAAAGGGCTTCCTCCCTTCCTGCTATTCTTGTCCCAACCAAATGGTTCTATCTCTCTTTACGACAGCCCCAAAGGGTTATTTCCCTCCTTTACCCCCACTATCTCCTCTCAAAATCACACTAGAATGCTGGCCTGTGACTGTTTGAGAGGATTTGAGTATGTGTGTTCATCCTCTCTGCCCCCTAAACCGTACGTTTTGTGTGTAAATCTCCTAGTCACACCCTAGATACTAATCAACCCCCTCTGTTAAATCCTGTGTCTCTGTGTGTCCCTCCTGAGGCTATCAACTTTATTACCTCTTTCTCATGCTTCAAAGAGCCGGAATGTCTATCCCTGTCCCCAGCTGCTCTGGTTAGTTAAGTGTAGTAACTAGTCTCCCTTTGTCTCTTCTCTGTACACCATAACTTAATACTTAAGAATAGAAGACAATTATAAGTATAACTATAAAATGGTAGGGGCCGGGGGTGGCAGGCCAGATACCACACTATTTTCCATTTTTTCTTGCTAAAGCTGAGCCGTAGGGCCCTATTCTCCCACAGGCCTTCGGCGCTAAAACGGGCCTTAAACGCAAAAAAAAACGTGCCTTGCGCCTGTTTCGGGAAGATATCAATATGGCTTTACGCTGCCAAATGCGCTTTAGGCCGAATGGGCGTGGCGCAGTCCCAGAATGGGCCAGAATGGGCGTGTCGGCGTTAAATATCGGCGTACTGATATCTTCCCACCTGGCGTAAATTTAGCGCTTTGCACTTTTGAAAACCAGGCCTATTCAGTGCGCCAGTTGCAAGGAGCGCTCTTCTGCCTCTCCCCTGTCACCCTTCTCTGTCTCTCTTTGAAACCAGGCCTATTCAGTGCGCCAGTGCTCTTCTGCCTCTTCTCTGTCACCCTTCTCTCTCTCTCTCTGACTCCCTCGCTTAGACAGGCACAACACACTTCCCAAGTTGTAAGTTGCCTGGCATGTCCCAGCATGCATTGTGCTTCTCCATTTCGCTACTAAATAGCAACCAAATGAGGCGAAATAGATATAAAAGGTCGATCTAAATTAATGTGTAATGGTAACACAACCTGCAATTGTACACATTTCAATATTGGACCAAATGAAACATCGAAATGAATACACCACCCTATGTGAAACATATATGTCCTCCTGGGCCTATATATATCTCTTGTGGATTTAACGTGATTTAGATAAGTGACAGCGGAACGCGCTTCTACTGTCATGTGCTATACTGTGATGTCCGCTCCAATAACTTGGCCCTACTTCACATTTAGTTTTACAATAAAAACACATTTATGCAATGACTTTACATAATGTAGGGTATATTTATGTGGGATAGTATTTAAACTGCAGTTAGATTGGTTTGAGAAGCATCATAATATGGAATAATAGCCGATATATGGAGACGGACAGACGGGATGAAGGGAGGGGGGGGGGGGGAAGCAGAGGCTTGGGTTTGTCTGGTTTTACTGGACCACTGGAATTGGAGCTTAAAAGGCAAGCTTGTGGTTCGTTTATTGCACTTATCCAATGAACTGACGGTGCATAATTTTACGCTTAAAAGGCGTGGTTGTAATGCGTTAGGCTGAGTGGAGCGCCAGCACCAAGATATCAAGTGCGCTGGTAGTAGTTAGTTATGATACCTACACCACCCACACTTGAGAAAAAACGCAAAAATCGAGGGGGCGGAGTTTAGGGCACCTACGTCATCAAAGGGGCGTGGCTTCTTTTTGGGTAAAAGTCATTTTTTCACTAGTTCCTCAAAGGGCACCTCTGTATTTCGCCCTGTGTAAATCATTTTCTTGTCGAAAGTCCATTTTTCAGTAGTTAGTAGTAGTGTAGGGTTAGCACCCCTTGAAAAGAAAAATAATTTTATTTTTTTAGAACTTCCTCAAAAGGGTTACTTCCGCTTTTTTGAAAAGGGGAAGTGATTTCTATTTGGGTAAAAATCAATTTCTCACTACTTCTGCAAAGTGTACTTCTCCATTTTTTTTTGTCTTGTGCTTAAAAAACACTTTTCTTGTGGAAAGTGGTTATTTCAATAGTTCTGCAAAGTGTACTTCTCCATTTTTTTGCCTTGTGCTTTTAAATCACTTTTCTTGTGGAAAGTGGTTATTTCAAAAGGCCTCCAAAGGCCACTTCCCCATTTTACCCCATACCATAGCTCACGACAAAATAGCAGCGTTTTTTTTGATCTCGGGGGAAATACATTTGAGCAATCATTATGCAAACCCAGCTGGATCATTTTACATAGTGGGTAATATCTCTTTTGCTCGCTGTTGTTATGGACGTGACTTGTGAAACACCAGCATTTTCTATCTCGGCCAAATACATTTGGCCCATTTTAGGAGCTACTAAACTAGCCTACAGATTCATCTATCTCAGGCCCCTCACCAAGACAGATTCCTCTGCTTGTTGATGTTTTCTCTGACTCAACCGGCCCCCAGGTTCCCCTTTCCACCCCCTCCCCCACGTGACGTTGTCTATTACCACGGCCGGTGTTCTGTCGATTTCACAATCTCTGACTCACCCAGGCTTCCCCTGCCACCCCATCCCACCCCATCCCCCACATGACATTGTCTATTACCACGGCCGGTGTTCTGTCGATTTCGCAATCACTTCCGTTTTAAATAAACTTGTTTGTTTTTGACCGTCAGGTGGGGGGCGTACCCGGCAACACGTAACACCCCTTGAAAGCTACGAATAGCGGCGAGATCAAGTGGGCGTTCCCAGCAACACGTAACGCCCCTTGAAAGCTACGAATAGCGGCGAGATCAAGTGGGCGTTCCCAGCAACACGTAACGCCCCCTTGAAAGCTATGAATAGCTGCTTGCTCACGTATTTCTCTGACTCACCCATAGAGCCCCCACAGTTTTTTCCTCCCATGCCCCGCTTATATGTATGTACAATACAATGTACAATGTATCCACCATTCAAATATTCCATAATTGCATATTGTGCATGCAAATATTCCATAATTGCATGATGTACAGGCTATCTTAGTTAGTATAGCCTACTAATGTATAGCAAAGCATTCTGGGTATTCCCAAGGCTATTCTGTAGATTCCCTACGCGCAACACACACACACACACACACACACACACACACACACACACACACCCACCCACCCACCCACCCACCCACTCACACACATATTCACAGCCAGCCACAAACACACGCACCCACAAATTCACAGGTAAACATGACACACTGAAACATTCCAGTCAACTTCATCATTCATGTGTGATATTATGTATTTTCCCATGTTTTTCCCACTCCGGATCCAATTGTGACATCACCATGATGATTTTTGATAGGCTATAAGCCTATTAAGCTTTGAACTAAATTTGATTAATACAGATTGAGGTTTCAATTTCAGGTTTGAATTGAAAACGATTGAATACAGACTATGGTGTATGACTATGCCGTTTGCCCTGTCTCCCTTATCGCCGTAATGCATTATGGGTAGTCAGATACTACCGGTACTTTGGCTAATGTATCAGCTAACGCTACTTACTTTGCATTACAGTAAAACGCCACTGAATGACCAAATTGATGCATTGATAAAAGTTAGTTTGTTGTTTATGCGTATGCAATAACGGATGCGTTATTATATTTACTGGAATACATACACACGACAGCCTATGTGTCCTATCAGAGTTTGTTACGTTATTGTACAGCATTTGGTTCAAACACAGCTGCATCACTATACGTGTGAGCGTAAGTATTAATGGTTTACAACTTGTTTGTGTTGTACAGCATTTGGTTCAAACATATGGCGACATTGAATCAGTGTTAGCTTAGCGCTAGCTAGCTAGCATACACTACGATCTGTAGAATTGGCCTGGTCTTGGTCGATATGACCAAAAATTGATATAACGTTTCAGTAGCATGGACCCCTCTCGTTTTTTATTACAGTTGAAGATTTCACAAATCTCAACCACTCTCAATCTTGGTACAACCCAGACCCCGGATATCCGTGACCTACGGGTATTATTTCAAAATATGGATTGAATATGAATCTTGGAACGTGAACAAACATCTTAGTTTTATGTATCTGTATTTTATATGATTATTTTAATAGTTACTAACTATATTATTATATAACTAACTAGTCCTCCTCACAGAATTGGTTAATTTACTGTGAGACTTTATGTTTTGTAGACAAGCACCAAGTATATATAATAATGGTATATAATAATAATAATCTTTGTAATACAATTGTTATAAAATTAAAACGTATAGCACACTTACAATATGTTTGTTGTATGTATTACAACTTAATTCAACTTGGTCTCCCCCACATCTCCTCTTCTCTCCTCTCCACACCTCACCCCCTCCTATCTCCTCTCCTCTCCTCTCCTCCCCTCTCATCAACTCACCTCTACTCCTCCCCCTCCCCCTCTTCTCCTTTCCTCCCCTCTCCTCTCCTCTCCTCTCGTCTCCTCACCTCTCCCCTCTCCTCTCTTCTCCTCTCCTTACAAGCCTATAGATGAGGGATTTCAGACAATGTGTCCATTGTTACAATATGTTTGTTGTATGTATTACAACTTAATTCAACTTTTCTTACTACACATTCCAAACATTAACACACATCAAACACAACAACTCTTTTCTTACTACACTTTTCAAACATTAACACACATCAAACACAACAACTCTTTTCTTACTACACTTTCCAAACATTAACACACATCAAACACAACCACTCTTTCTTACTACACTTTCCAAACATTAACACACATCAAACACAACAACTCTTTCTTACTACACTTTCCAAACATTAACACACATCAAACACAACAACTCTTTCTTACTACACTTTCCAAACATTAACACACATCAAACACAACAACTCTTTCTTACTACACTTTCCAAACATTAACACACATCAAACACAACAACTCTTTCTTACTACACTTTCCAAACATTAACACACATCAAACACAACAACTCTTTTCTTACTACACTTTCCAAACATTAACACACATCAAACACAACAACTCTTTTCTTACTACACTTTTCAAACATTAACACACATCAAACACAACCACTCTTTCTTACTACACTTTCCAAACATTAACACACATCAAACACAACCACTCTTTCTTACTACACTTTCCAAACATTAACATACATCAAACACAACCACTCTTTCTTACTACACTTTCCAAACATTAACACACATCAAACACAACAACTCTTTTCTTACTACACTTTCCAAACATTAACACACATCAAACACAACAACTCTTTTCTTACTACACTTTTCAAACATTAGGCGTTTCTAAGATGTGGGGTCAATATCAATCTAGAATCTAGATTGATTTGATTCATTAATTTGGCGTTCTCTCATGCAAAATATCCAACATCCAATATCCAGAAGTAGTGATTACTACACAGAAGTAACTTTAGTTCCACCATTTGCTATTTGCTTGAAACATAATTTGGATCAGTTGTAACTTTGACCATTTCTAACAATTTCTAGACAGTGAATTTACACAAGCACTTGAGTGAAATTCATAGTACCTATAGGGACTGTGATTGAATGAACGCAGATTGTCAGATTTGTTTACCAAACCCTTATCCTGGTGCCTGCAAGGGTCGCCTGTACCACTAATGTCAGCCACTATGTGTTACAATATTGGGCTGGTGTCATAGACCTGGCCCAAAAGTACATGCATCACATATATGTGTGCTGTATATATACATATATGCCTCTACCGTATGGGTTTATCATAATAGTCAAACATGTTTTTTCATGTTCTGACTTGGTGAAATGTGTGTTCCATATATACATGTTAGTTAGTCATAATAGTCAAACATGGTTTTTCATGTTCTGATGTGCTGAAATGTTTTACACGTCACGTAAAACAGTTTTTAAAACAGTTAATTAGCCTACACAATGTGTTATTTCAGGTTATTGTAAGTTATTGCATAGTTGCAATCTTTCATACTTACATACTTACAAGTGGGTTGTTTTTTAATGGCATGTGATTTGCGGTTCTAATTACCCAATGTGTAAGGTGATTGTCAATTGTCAATTGTCAATTGTGTAAGGTGATTGTGATGTCAGGTGATTGTAAGTGTGTCATACATACCTACAAGCCTTCATATCAGTTGGCTGTATCAATGGTTTTCTGTACCTCTTGGTGTGTTATCATTGTCTTTGTCAGGCTTAGAAGCAATGTCTAAACAGTAAACAGTTTATGCCAAGTGGTGGCAGCATGCTATGCTACTACACAAGACGTGTTATGGTACATAAATAATATGTAGCGTGTAATAATCTGTAGAACTCTGTCAGAGTTCTACTCTGTCATTATTTTTACATTTGACTTTGAGAACTATGATGAACTGCTAGTCTCTGTACTGATGTACAAAAGTAACAAGATTGAGGTTGTGAAATCTTCAACCGGAATACAAAAACTGGATATAATATAACTGAATCAGTTAGGCCAAACTATTATCAGTCAGGTCGGTAATGACCGGGGGAAATTATATGATTATTGTCCATTGTGTGTATGATACAACTTTGTTTATCATTCTGCCTCTCACACTATACAGTCTGTATTTAACTCAACACACTGTACCTGCCCCTGACCTCGGAGGGGCTCTTCTGTCAACGGGCCTGAGGCAAGGTGTGGTGATCACAAGCATTGGCATAAATATTGTGACAATGAAATTGGTAAATTGGTTAAGCAAAGCAAGTAATGCTTTTTGCAATGAAGTTTGTAAGATGTATTTTACAAGATATTTTCAGAGATTTGGTTATATTAACTTATTATTTATATTATTATTCTATTATTATTATTCTAATTATTATCTACTATTATTCTAATTATTATCTACTATTATTCTAATTATTATATTATTATATTATTATTATTATTATTAGGGGTTATTATGTATATTAACTATACATATTAAAGTATAGATGATTGTTTTGCCCACCTTATTTGGTTGCCTTATCAAAACAAATGTATAGCATGTTAAAGTTTTAAATAAAGTCAAGTCAAGTCAAATCCAACAGGTCTTAATGTCAATTAATTTAGCTTTAACGTGTTTTGTGAAACACACACACACACACACACACACACCCACACATTGACCCCTCTCATATACGTAACTGCCTATAACTGTACATATATTCCTTTCACACACACTTTTCAAAATAGACACTCTTTCATATTGTGATTCATAGTGATTCTTGTTTGTTTTATGTGATCCCGGTTTTTTAAGCAAACCGGATCCAGTTTCCTTGTATGTGTACATCCTGTACAAGGTACATCCTGTACAAGGCACATCCTGTACAAGGTACATACTACATTGGACTCAATGATCCACAGATGTATCAAACAAATGTATGTTTTACTGATACAAATGACCAAATTACCACAAATTCAACATGTAATGCCATTTTCTCAATAATTTTGGTCAAAACATTTGGTGTGACCCAGATCAGTCCTTGTAACGAGGACCTTCACTGGTGTATAGCCAGACTTGGCACATTTGGTGTGACCCAGATCAGACATTGTAATGAGGACCTTGTTATCACTGGTGTATACCCAGACTTGGCACATTGGATGTGGCCCAAGATCAGTCCTTGTAATGACTTGATCAAAAATATTACAGACAATATATATATATATATATATATATAGTAAATATAATTGTATAATATATTCAAAGCATTGTTAATTGTTAATTATTATTATTCAAAAAACCTGAAAATACTGTACATACTGTAAATAAACTAAAACTAAAACTTGGAACTTGTACTGTGTGTTAATTTAATGTGTTTTTGAAACACACAACCACATATAAAATCTCAAGTGAGATTTTGAGAAAGAAAAAAGAAAAAAGAAAAAAAGTTTAAAGTATATAAACCCTTCCCAGCTATGTGATTATGTCTAACACATAGAGGCGAAACATGGTACTGAATTGGCTATCCAAATAGCCCGTGGTAAACTAAGTACTTATCAAAGCAACTTATCAAACTCTTCATAACACCCTGACTACTGTAATAGTAGTAATACTGACAGGCTACAATTAGTTCAATTAGTTCAATTAGTTTAACTAAAACCAAGAAGAGAGGTCACATAACTTTACATCACATAAATTTCACTGTTTTACTGATTTTCACTGATTTACCTTTGTTTATTCTTCATGTGTAAAGCGCGTTGGGCTGCATTTTATGTATGAAAGGTGCTATACAAATAAAAGTTTATTATTATTATTATTATTATTATTATTATTATTATAAACAAGCTATTTTGTGCTGGGCTCTATCAAACTTTAACTTTAAAAGTACACTTTGCGTGGAAAACAACTCTTCTCGAGCAGTTTGTGTAATTGTAATTGCATTTACCCACACTGTCCCACAATCAAACCTCTGAAAAATCCTGTCCCACCCTAAACCCTAAACCCTAAAACCTAACCATGCTTGGTGGAGTCCATTGACATATATATTAATGGCCCCATGGTGCTCATTGACTTTAACACAGCAAAATGAAGCTCACTTCCGGATATTGTTTCATTTCGTTTGATGGGTTGAATGAATTAAATTGAATGAAATGCGGCCCCCAGTGGGTGCCGGGGGAGTTTCCGAATTTGTCCTGTCTCCCTTATCGCCGTAATGCATTATGGGTAGTCAGATACTACCGGTACTTTGCCTAATGTAGCGACTAACGCTACTTACTTTGCATTACAGCATTGCATTACATTGATTTATCTCGATTTTTGATTTAACCCCGGCGCTGGTTAGCTGTTTATAACGTGGCTATATTTATAACGCTATAACGTACTCTGTTTTCTGGGGCTGAATCCAATGGTCTGAATACAGAGTTAAATCTGAATACGTTAAATGGTCCACCATGTTATGGACGTTAGATGTATGGTATCTATATAGTGACGTGTGTCTACTAACATAAGATAACATATGATAATTTGCTCGAGTATTACTTGCTACCTGATGCCTTGCGGTGTTCTTACTGTTCTTACTGTTCTTATTATCCGATGTTTGTCGTCAATTTTACTCGAAATGGGGGAGGGCCCGTTGACAGAAGAGGCCCGTTGGCTGATGGGGAGGAGTTTGACTGTGAATAAGTAGCCGTGCCCCTATACGATTTCTGCACGTTACTAAGCATGGCATGCATGGAAGGACACGGATGTAACTATGAAAAACGCCACATGCATAGTTTCTACGTTAGGAAGCAGAATAACGTCAAAACGTGGGGACATTCGTGCGGAAAACCCTGTACCATCGAGAAATCGATACAGCAGCTGAGAGTCGGCGCCAATCCCTCTGGGTTGTATCCTCTGATTACCAGAGAGGATGGAAGCATGCTAGCGCCACATGCTCCTTGTGGTGTAGTCAATGTTGACGAAACGCTCACCATCAAGCTGATTAAGTTCGATGACATACCAAAGCATTCTGACAAGCTGCTGTACCCCGACGAGCCGTTGGATAGTTACGTCACATTCTTTGTGAATGTAACGTGGAAAGACAAGGGGCGCCATATGCTAAACAGCAAGGTGTTGAGGAAGATGTCCCAGCGGGAAAAGCTGACTCTGCAAGTGTATGCGCTAAAGGGAGAAAAGCTTCAAGAGGCATTGAATCGGGATGGCCGGTTCACCGACCAGGTGAACCATACCGGGTGTTATCTGAGGGAGGAGCGAGGAGACTGTTCAATATCCCTTTGGGAGTTGGGATGTTTTGTCGACTTTTCCCAGGACCGGCACTACCAATTCTATTACGAGGAGGAAAATATAAAAATAAAAGAGAAAAAAGAAAAAAAAAGAAAAAGAAAAGAGCTGACGCAGGCTGACGCAGCCTCTGTGGCGACGGCGACCGATGAGCAAGGAGGAGAAGCTCAGCGTAACTGTACGATTATGCCCATGGTGTATTTGGTGACGTAGGTTTGCACCTGTGGTGGCAATATTTTTATATGCAATATATTTTTATTGTATACGGTCCCTGTTCAAATAAACAATAAAGATAATAAAAAGAAATAACTCTTTTTCTGCGTTGTTTTGCCGTCGATACCCCAAACCTCTGGAAATCCCTGACCCTGATCCTGACTCAAACCCTAACCCATGACCAGTTCCCATGGGTAAATGGAGGCTGTGTACGTACAATGGTGAACAATGAGAGTCTGCAACTTATATATTAGAGGAGCAATATTTAGAGGAGCAATATTTAGAGGAATATTTAATTTTAAACTAACATTAGGATTATATTGTGTAATAATGTTATTCATTATTTCATTACAACAGACATTTGTACAACATTAATATTATTAAGAAAAAAACCAGATCATGATGAGAATCAATTTTATTTTTTATTGGCACAATATATACAAGTTACATACAAGGAATTTGTATTTATATTTCCCTCAGTTCATACAGAAAAGCTTCCGAAGCATCCTGCACTCTTGAAGGGGTAGCATGCTGGTGCAGGCTTTTATAATGTTCAGAAAAGTAAAACTGAGCAGTCCATCTGGCTGGTCCAGAGTCAGGGGCGAGTTCGGAGGAGAAGGAAGGTCTTCCGGTGAGTTAGGTGGGGTGGGGAAGAACATTGGTGACGACGACGGGGAACATCCGTACATCAGACGGTTCAACTCTTCAAGGTCTACCTGTGAGGAAGGAGGTGAGGTAGGTGGGGTAATGAAGAACAAGGGTGATGACGACGCGGAACATCCGTACATCAGACGGTTCAACTCTTCTTCCTCCGATTCAGAGTGGCTGTGAGTTGTAATGAAGGACAATGGTGACGGCGACGGGGTCTCCATGATGATATCTGTCTTTTTTATTGTGTAAAATGGTATGAGTCTCTTTTGAACCCGTCTCTTTTATCCTTATGTTGTGATGAGGAGGAGGAGCTAGGTCTAGGGGAGGACGTGACGTAGGGATATGGGAGGAGATCATCAAAAATGGCGCTGACCGGAATTTGTTAGAGAACAAATGTGAACAAATGTGAAGAAAAAGTAAGATGGAGGGCGTGGCTTTTTAAAAATTGGGTCCTGTTAAACGTTCGGCTAAATCGCCCCTCCCGATCTTCCGTAAAATGTGTGCGGTTATGTCCATGGCGTATTTCTCGCCGTAGGTTTGTTGTATTTGATCTATTGTGGCCAGGATGGCTGCCTTCTTCAAACATCTTCTAGGGATGGTTTGAATTATGTCGATATCATCATGTAACGTTGCGATAGCAGCTGCCTCATCACAGTCCTCAGGATTCCTTTCTGTATTGCCATCTACAGCTACAGCTGCAGTAGCATGGCAGGGAGGCCTACGAAAACACTGAATGAGTGTCGTTTGAGTCGTTTGCTTTCGCTTCATTGTGTACCTATCAAATACGGCATCTCCTCCCCTGAGCAACTGTTTTGGTTGGCAGCAAGCAACGTCACAGTTACGTCACGCTCGTCATGTTCGAGTCGGCTCGACGGAAGCCGCTAGGGTTCAAAAGTCCGCACTTTGTAACACCGAGCGCACAGGGTGAATTTTTCTTTTCTCTTTTTTCTTTCTCAAAATCTCACTTGAGATTTTATATGTGGTTGTGTGTTTCAAAAACACATTAAATTAACACACAGTACAAGTTCCAAGTTTTAGTTTTAGTTTATTTACAGTATGTACAGTATTTTCAGGTTTTTTGAATAATAATAATTAACAATTAACAATGCTTTGAATATATTATACAATTATATTTACTATATATATATATATATATATATATATATATATATATATATATATATATATATATATATATATATATATATATATATATTGTCTGTAATATTTTTGATCAAGTCATTACAAGGACTGATCTTGGGCCACATCCAATGTGCCAAGTCTGGGTATACACCAGTGATAACAAGGTCCTCATTACAATGTCTGATCTGGGTCACACCAAATGTGCCAAGTCTGGCTATACACCAGTGAAGGTCCTCGTTACAAGGACTGATCTGGGTCACACCAAATGTTTTGACCAAAATTATTGAGAAAATGGCATTACATGTTGAATTTGTGGTAATTTGGTCATTTGTATCAGTAAAACATACATTTGTTTGATACATCTGTGGATCATTGAGTCCAATGTAGTATGTACCTTGTACAGGATGTGCCTTGTACAGGATGTACCTTGTACAGGATGTACACATACAAGGAAACTGGATCCGGTTTGCTTAAAAAACCGGGATCACATAAAACAAACAAGAATCACTATGAATCACAATATGAAAGAGTGTCTATTTTGAAAAGTGTGTGTGAAAGGAATATATGTACAGTTATAGGCAGTTACGTATATGAGAGGGGTCAATGTGTGGGTGTGTGTGTGTGTGTGTGTGTGTGTTTCACAAAACACGTTAAAGCTAAATTAATTGACATTAAGACCTGTTGGATTTGACTTGACTTGACTTTATTTAAAACTTTAACATGCTATACATTTGTTTTGATAAGGCAACCAAATAAGGTGGGCAAAACAATCATCTATACTTTAATATGTATAGTTAATATACATAATAACCCCTAATAATAATAATAATAATATAATAATATAATAATTAGAATAATAGTAGATAATAATTAGAATAATAGTAGATAATAATTAGAATAATAATAATAGAATAATAATATAAATAATAAGTTAATATAACCAAATCTCTGAAAATATCTTGTAAAATACATCTTACAAACTTCATTGCAAAAAGCATTACTTGCTTTGCTTAACCAATTTACCAATTTCATTGTCACAATATTTATGCCAATGCTTGTGATCACCACACCTTGCCTCAGGCCCGTTGACAGAAGAGCCCCTCCGAGGTCAGGGGCAGGTACAGTGTGTTGAGTTAAATACAGACTGTATAGTGTGAGAGGCAGAATGATAAACAAAGTTGTATCATACACACAATGGACAATAATCATATAATTTCCCCCGGTCATTACCGACCTGACTGATAATAGTTTGGCCTAACTGATTCAGTTATATTATATCCAGTTTTTGTATTCCGGTTGAAGATTTCACAACCTCAATCTTGTTACTTTTGTACATCAGTACAGAGACTAGCAGTTCATCATAGTTCTCAAAGTCAAATGTAAAAATAATGACAGAGTAGAACTCTGACAGAGTTCTACAGATTATTACACGCTACATATTATTTATGTACCATAACACGTCTTGTGTAGTAGCATAGCATGCTGCCACCACTTGGCATAAACTGTTTACTGTTTAGACATTGCTTCTAAGCCTGACAAAGACAATGATAACACACCAAGAGGTACAGAAAATCATTGATACAGCCAACTGATATGAAGGCTTGTAGGTATGTATGACACACTTACAATCACCTGACATCACAATCACCTTACACAATTGACAATTGACAATTGACAATCACCTTACACATTGGGTAATTAGAACCGCAAATCACATGCCATTAAAAAACAACCCACTTGTAAGTATGTAAGTATGAAAGATTGCAACTATGCAATAACTTACAATAACCTGAAATAACACATTGTGTAGGCTAATTAACTGTTTTAAAAACTGTTTTACGTGACGTGTAAAACATTTCAGCACATCAGAACATGAAAAACCATGTTTGACTATTATGACTAACTAACATGTATATATGGAACACACATTTCACCAAGTCAGAACATGAAAAAACATGTTTGACTATTATGATAAACCCATACGGTAGAGGCATATATGTATATATACAGCACACATATATGTGATGCATGTACTTTTGGGCCAGGTCTATGACACCAGCCCAATATTGTAACACATAGTGGCTGACATTAGTGGTACAGGCGACCCTTGCAGGCACCAGGATAAGGGTTTGGTAAACAAATCTGACAATCTGCGTTCATTCAATCACAGTCCCTATAGGTACTATGAATTTCACTCAAGTGCTTGTGTAAATTCACTGTCTAGAAATTGTTAGAAATGGTCAAAGTTACAACTGATCCAAATTATGTTTCAAGCAAATAGCAAATGGTGGAACTAAAGTTACTTCTGTGTAGTAATCACTACTTCTGGATATTGGATGTTGGATATTTTGCATGAGAGAACGCCAAATTAATGAATCAAATCAATCTAGATTCTAGATTGATATTGACCCCACATCTTAGAAACGCCTAATGTTTGAAAAGTGTAGTAAGAAAAGAGTTGTTGTGTTTGATGTGTGTTAATGTTTGGAAAGTGTAGTAAGAAAAGAGTTGTTGTGTTTGATGTGTGTTAATGTTTGGAAAGTGTAGTAAGAAAGAGTGGTTGTGTTTGATGTATGTTAATGTTTGGAAAGTGTAGTAAGAAAGAGTGGTTGTGTTTGATGTGTGTTAATGTTTGGAAAGTGTAGTAAGAAAGAGTGGTTGTGTTTGATGTGTGTTAATGTTTGAAAAGTGTAGTAAGAAAAGAGTTGTTGTGTTTGATGTGTGTTAATGTTTGGAAAGTGTAGTAAGAAAAGAGTTGTTGTGTTTGATGTGTGTTAATGTTTGGAAAGTGTAGTAAGAAAGAGTTGTTGTGTTTGATGTGTGTTAATGTTTGGAAAGTGTAGTAAGAAAGAGTTGTTGTGTTTGATGTGTGTTAATGTTTGGAAAGTGTAGTAAGAAAGAGTTGTTGTGTTTGATGTGTGTTAATGTTTGGAAAGTGTAGTAAGAAAGAGTTGTTGTGTTTGATGTGTGTTAATGTTTGGAAAGTGTAGTAAGAAAGAGTGGTTGTGTTTGATGTGTGTTAATGTTTGGAAAGTGTAGTAAGAAAAGAGTTGTTGTGTTTGATGTGTGTTAATGTTTGAAAAGTGTAGTAAGAAAAGAGTTGTTGTGTTTGATGTGTGTTAATGTTTGGAATGTGTAGTAAGAAAAGTTGAATTAAGTTGTAATACATACAACAAACATATTGTAACAATGGACACATTGTCTGAAATCCCTCATCTATAGGCTTGTAAGGAGAGGAGAAGAGAGGAGAGGGGAGAGGTGAGGAGACGAGAGGAGAGGAGAGGAGAGGGGAGGAAAGGAGAAGAGGGGGAGGGGGAGGAGTAGAGGTGAGTTGATGAGAGGGGAGGAGAGGAGAGGAGAGGAGATAGGAGGGGGTGAGGTGTGGAGAGGAGAGAAGAGGAGATGTGGGGGAGACCAAGTTGAATTAAGTTGTAATACATACAACAAACATATTGTAAGTGTGCTATACGTTTTAATTTTATAACAATTGTATTACAAAGATTATTATTATTATATACCATTATTATATATACTTGGTGCTTGTCTACAAAACATAAAGTCTCACAGTAAATTAACCAATTCTGTGAGGAGGACTAGTTAGTTATATAATAATATAGTTAGTAACTATTAAAATAATCATATAAAATACAGATACATAAAACTAAGATGTTTGTTCACGTTCCAAGATTCATATTCAATCCATATTTTGAAATAATACCCGTAGGTCACGGATATCCGGGGTCTGGGTTGTACCAAGATTGAGAGTGGTTGAGATTTGTGAAATCTTCAACTGTAATAAAAAACGAGAGGGGTCCATGCTACTGAAACGTTATATCAATTTTTGGTCATATCGACCAAGACCAGGCCAATTCTACAGATCGTAGTGTATGCTAGCTAGCTAGCGCTAAGCTAACACTGATTCAATGTCGCCATATGTTTGAACCAAATGCTGTACAACACAAACAAGTTGTAAACCATTAATACTTACGCTCACACGTATAGTGATGCAGCTGTGTTTGAACCAAATGCTGTACAATAACGTAACAAACTCTGATAGGACACATAGGCTGTCGTGTGTATGTATTCCAGTAAATATAATAACGCATCCGTTATTGCATACGCATAAACAACAAACTAACTTTTATCAATGCATCAATTTGGTCATTCAGTGGCGTTTTACTGTAATGCAAAGTAAGTAGCGTTAGCTGATACATTAGCCAAAGTACCGGTAGTATCTGACTACCCATAATGCATTACGGCGATAAGGGAGACAGGGCAAACGGCATAGTCATACACCATAGTCTGTATTCAATCGTTTTCAATTCAAACCTGAAATTGAAACCTCAATCTGTATTAATCAAATTTAGTTCAAAGCTTAATAGGCTTATAGCCTATCAAAAATCATCATGGTGATGTCACAATTGGATCCGGAGTGGGAAAAACATGGGAAAATACATAATATCACACATGAATGATGAAGTTGACTGGAATGTTTCAGTGTGTCATGTTTACCTGTGAATTTGTGGGTGCGTGTGTTTGTGGCTGGCTGTGAATATGTGTGTGAGTGGGTGGGTGGGTGGGTGGGTGTGTGTGTGTGTGTGTGTGTGTGTGTGTGTGTGTGTGTGTGTGTGTTGCGCGTAGGGAATCTACAGAATAGCCTTGGGAATACCCAGAATGCTTTGCTATACATTAGTAGGCTATACTAACTAAGATAGCCTGTACATCATGCAATTATGGAATATTTGCATGCACAATATGCAATTATGGAATATTTGAATGGTGGATACATTGTACATTGTATTGTACATACATATAAGTGGGGCATGGGAGGAAAAAACTGTGGGGGCTCTATGGGTGAGTCAGAGAAATACGTGAGCAAGCAGCTATTCATAGCTTTCAAGGGGGCGTTACGTGTTGCTGGGAACGCCCACTTGATCTCGCCGCTATTCGTAGCTTTCAAGGGGCGTTACGTGTTGCTGGGAACGCCCACTTGATCTCGCCGCTATTCGTAGCTTTCAAGGGGTGTTACGTGTTGCCGGGTACGCCCCCCACCTGACGGTCAAAAACAAACAAGTTTATTTAAAACGGAAGTGATTGCGAAATCGACAGAACACCGGCCGTGGTAATAGACAATGTCATGTGGGGGATGGGGTGGGATGGGGTGGCAGGGGAAGCCTGGGTGAGTCAGAGATTGTGAAATCGACAGAACACCGGCCGTGGTAATAGACAACGTCACGTGGGGGAGGGGGTGGAAAGGGGAACCTGGGGGCCGGTTGAGTCAGAGAAAACATCAACAAGCAGAGGAATCTGTCTTGGTGAGGGGCCTGAGATAGATGAATCTGTAGGCTAGTTTAGTAGCTCCTAAAATGGGCCAAATGTATTTGGCCGAGATAGAAAATGCTGGTGTTTCACAAACAGCGTCCATAACAACAGCGAGCAAAAGAGATATTACCCACTATGTAAAATGATCCAGCTGGGTTTGCATAATGATTGCTCAAATGTATTTCCCCCGAGATCAAAAAAAAACGCTGCTATTTTGTCGTGAGCTGTGGTATGGGGTAAAATGGGGAAGTGGCCTTTGGAGGCCTTTTGAAATAACCACTTTCCACAAGAAAAGTGATTTAAAAGCACAAGGCAAAAAAATGGAGAAGTACACTTTGCAGAACTATTGAAATAACCACTTTCCACAAGAAAAGTGTTTTTTAAGCACAAGACAAAAAAAAATGGAGAAGTACACTTTGCAGAAGTACTGAGAAATTGATTTTTACCCAAAAGAAATCACTTCCCCTTTTCAAAAAAGCGGAAGTAACCCTTTTGAGGAAGTTCTAAAAAAATAAAATTATTTTTCTTTTCAAGGGGTGCTAACCCTACACTACTACTGTAGTTCCTCAAAGGGCACTTCTCCATTTCGCCCTGTGCTTAAAGCCATTTTGAGCAAAAATGCTTTATTTCAGTAGTTCTCCAAAGGGCACTTCTCCATTTCCTCATATCAGTTAGACCATCTTGTGGGTGTTGCAATGTTGTGCGCATCACACAGACATCCTGACAGCGTGTATAAAGCCAATGTGTCAGCCAGAGCAAAGTTTTGATCTCGGCCAAAATGCATTTGGCCCATTCGAGGAACTACTAAACTAGCCTACAGATTCCTCTGCTCACTGGTGTTTCACAATCTCACCCCACCACTAACGACAGACTCCTCTGCTTGTTGATGTTTTTCTCTGACTCACCCATAGAGGCCACACAGGTTCCCCCTCCCACCCCATCCCACCCCATCCCCACACGTTTTATTTGTCTATTACCATGGCCGGTGTTCTGTCGATTTCACAATCACCTCCGTTTATAATAAACTTGTTTGTTTTTGACCGTCAGGTGGGGCGTTCCCGACAGCACGTAACGCCCCTTGAAAGCTACGAATAGCGGCGAGATCAGGTGGGCGTTCCCGACAACACGTAACACGCCCTGAAAGCTACGAATAGCGGCGAGATCAGGGGGCGTTCCCGGCAGCACGTAACGCCCCTTGAAAAGCTATGATTAGCAGCGAGTGAACACACAGTTTTTTCCTCCCATGCCCCCTTATATCCTTTGCGTGCCTGTCAAGGCCATCTTATACCAATGTATCCACCATTCAAATATTCCATAATTGCATGTTGTGCATGCAAATATTCCATAATTGCATGTTGAGCAGGCTATCTTAGCTAGTATAGCCTACTAATGTATAGCCTACTAATGTATTCCCAAGGCTATTCTGTAGATTCCATTAGTTATGTTATATGGCAGTAAAATGCCACTGAATGACCAAATTGATTTATCTTGATTTTTTATTTAACACCAGCGTTAGTTTGTTGTTTATGCGTATGCAATAACGGATGCGTTATTATATTTACTGGAATACATACACACGCCAACCTATGTGCCCTATCAGAGTTCGTTACGTTATTGTACAGTACAATAAACAAAACAACATGATAGCATCAGCTGCATCACTATACGTGTGAGCGTAAGTATTAATGGTTTGCAACTTGTTTGTGTTGTACAGCATTTGGTTCAAACATATGGTAACATTGAATCAGTGTTAGCTTAGCGCTAGCTAGCTAGCATACACTACGATCTGTGAATAGAATTGGCCTGGTCTTGGTCGATATGACCAAAAATTGATATAACGTTACAGTAGCATGGACCCCTCTCGTTGTTTTATTACAGTTGAAGATTTCACAATCTCAACCACTCTCAATCTTGTTACAACCCAGACCCCGGATATCCGTGACCTACGGGTATTATTTCAAAATATGGATTGAATATGAATCTTGGAACGTGAACAAACATCTTAGCAACCCAACAAACCCATTGTTTTTATTTTTCGTATTTTTATATGATTATTTTAATAGTTACTAACTATTAATAGTAACTAACTAGTCCTCCACACAGAATTGGTTAATTTACTGTGAGACTTTATCTTTCTCACTACACTTTCCAAACGTTAACACACATCAAACACAACAACTCTTTCTCACTACACTTTTCAAACATTAACACATGTCAAACACAACAACTCTTTCTCACTACACTTTCCAAACATTAACACATGTCAAACACAACAACTCTTTCTCACTACACTTTCCAAACGTTAACACACATCAAACACAACAACTCTTTCTCACTACACTTTTCAAACATTAACACATGTCAAACACAACAACTCTTTCTCACTACACTTTCCAAACGTTAACACATGTCAAACACAACAACTCTTTCTCACTACACTTTCCAAACGTTAACACACATCAAACACAACAACTCTTTCTCACTACACTTTTCAAACATTAACACACGTCAAACACAACAACTCTTTCAAACATTAACACACGTCAAACACAACAACTCTTTCTCACTACACTTTCAAACATTAACACACGTCAAACACAACAACTCTTTCTCACTACACTTTCCAAATGTTAACACACGTCAAACACAACAACTCTTTCTCACTACACTTTCCAAACATTAACACACATCAAACACAACAACTCTTTCTCACTACACTTTCCAAACATTAACACACATCAAACACAACAACTCTTTCTTACTACACTTTCCAAACATTAACACACATCAAACACAACAACTCTTTCCCACTACACTTTCCAAACATTAACACACATCAAACACAACAACTCTTTCTCACTACACTTTCCAAACATTAACACACATCAAACACAACAACTCTTTCTTACTACACTTTCCAAACATTAACACACATCAAACACAACAACTCTTTCCCACTACACTTTCCAAACATTAACACACATCAAACACAACAACTCTTTCTCACTACACTTTCCAAACATTAACACACATCAAACACAACAACTCTTTCTCACTACACTTTCCAAATGTTAACACACATCAAACACAACAACTCTTTCTCACTACACTTTCCAAACATTAACACACATCAAACACAACTCTTTCTTACTACACTTTCCAAACATTAACACACATCAAACACAACAACTCTTTCTCACTACACTTTCCAAACATTAACACACATCAAACACAACAACTCTTTCCCACTACACTTTCCAAACATTAGGCGTTTCTAAGATGTGGGGTCAATATCAATCTAGAATCTAGATTGATTTGATTCATTAATTTGGCGTTCTCTCATGCAAAATATCCAAGATCCAATATCCAGAAGTAGTGATTACTACACAGAAGTAACTTTAGTTCCACCATTTGCTATTTGCTTCAAACATAATTTGGATCAGTTGTAACTTTGGCCATTTCTAACAATTTCTAGACAGTGAATTTACACAAGCACTTGAGTGAAATTCATAGTACCTATAGGGACTGTGATTGAATGAACGCAGATTGTCAGATTTGTCTACCAAACCCTTATCCTGGTGCCTGCAAGGGTCGGCTGTACCACTAATGTCAGCCACTATGTGTTAAAATATTGGGCTGGTTTCATAGACCTGGCCCAAAAGTACATACATCACATATATGTATGCTGCATATATCCATATATGCCTCTACCGTATGGGTTAGTCATAATAGTCAAACATGGTTTTTCATGTTCTGACTTGCTGAAATGTGTGCTGCATATATCCATATATGCCTCTACCGTATAGGTTTCTCATAATAGTCAAACATGGTTTTTCATGTTCTGACTTGCTGAAATGTGTGCTGCATATATACATATTAGTTACACATAATAGTCAAACAGGGGTTTTCATGTTCTGATGTGCTGAAATGTTTTACACGTCACGTAAAACAGTTTTTAAAACAGTTAATTGGCCTACACAATGTGTAATTTCAGGTTATTGTAAGTTATTGCATAGTTGCAATCTTTCATACTTGCATACTTACAAGTGGGTTGTTTTTAATGGCATGTGATTTGCGGTTCTAATTACCCAATGTGTAATTTCAGGTGATTGTAAGTGTGTCATACATACAAGCCTTCATATCAGTTGGCTGTGTCAATGATTTTCTGTACCTCTTGGTGCGTCATCATTGTCTTTGTCAGGCTTAGAAGCAATGTCTAAACAGTAAACAGTTTATGACAAGTGGTAGCAGCATGCTATGCTACTACACAAGACGTGTTATGGTACATAAATAATATGTAGCGTGTAATAATCTGTAGAACTCTGTCAGAGTTCTACTCTGTCATTATTTTTACATTTGACTTTGAGAACTATGATGAACTGTTAGTCAGTACTCTGTACTGATGTACAAAAGTAACAAGATTGAGGTTGTGAAATCTTCAACCGGAATAAAAAACTGGATATAATATAACTGAATCAGTTAGGCCAAACTATTATCAGTCAGGTCGGTAATGACCGGGGGAAATTATATGATTATTGTCCATTGTGTGTATGATACAACTTTGTTTATCATTCTGTGCCACACACTATACAGTCTGTTTTTAACTCAACACACTGTACCTGCCCCTTGACCTCGGAGGGGAAGAAAGGATATTGTCAAGGATAGTGTCATAAGCTGATAGCAAGGTATGGTGATCACAAGCATTGTAATAAATATTGTGGTAAATGAAATTGGTAAATTGGTTAAGCAAAGCAAGTAATGCTTTTGCAATGAAGTTTGTAAGATGTATTTTACAAGATATTTTCTGAGATTTGGTTATATTAACTTATTATTTATATTATTATTCTATTATTATTATTCTAATTATTATCTACTATTATTCTAATTATTATCTACTATTATTCTAATTATTATATTATTATATTATTATTATTATTAGGGGTTATTATGTATATTAACTATACATATTAAAGTATAGATGATTGTTTTGCCCACCTTATTTGGTTGTCTTATCAAAACAAATGTATAGCATGTTAAAGTTTTAAATAAAGTCAAGTCAAGTCAAATCCAACAGGTCTTAATGTCAATTAATTGTAGCTTTAACGTGTTTTGTGAAACACACACACACCCACACATTCACCCCTCTCATATATACGTAACTGCCTATAACTGTACATATATTCCTTTCACACACACTTTTCAAAATAGACACTCTTTCATATTGTGATTCATAGTGATTCTTGTTTGTTTTATGTGATCCCGGTTTTTAAGCAAACCGGATCCAGTTTCCTTGTATGTGTACATCCTGTACAAGGTACATCCTGTACAAGGTACATACTACATTGGACTCAATGATCCACAGATGTATCAAACAAATGTATGTTTTACTGATACAAATGACCAAATTACCACAAATTCAACATGTAATGCCATTTTCTCAATCATTTTGGTCAAAACATTTGGTGTGACCCAGATCAGTCCTTGTAACGAGGACCTTGTTATCACTGGTGTATAGCCAGACTTGGCACATCTGGGGTGTCTTAGGTCAGTCCTTGTAATGAGGACCTTGTTATCACTGGTGTATAGCCAGACTTGGCACATTGGATGTGGCCCAAGATCAGACATTGTAATGAGGACCTTGTTATCACTGGCGTATAGCCAGACTTGGCACATTGGATGTGGCCCAAGATCAGTCCTTGTAATGACTTGATCAAAAATATTACAGACAATATATATATATATATATATATAGTAAATATAATTGTATAATATATTCAAAGTATTGTTAATTGTTAATTATTATTATTATTCAAAACCTGGAAATACTGTAAATACTGTAAATAAACTAAACTAAAACTAAAACTTGGAACTTGTACTGTGTGTTAATTTAATGTGTTTTGAAAACACACAACCACATATAAAATCTCAAGTGAGATTTTGAGAAAGAAAAAAGAGAAAAGAAAAAACAGGACCCAATTTTTAAAAAGCCACGCCCTCCATCTTACTTTTTGTTCACATTTGTTCTCTAACAAATTCCGGTCAGCGCCATTTTTGATGATCTCCTCCCATAGCCCTACGACACGCCCTCCCTAGATCTAGCTCCTCCTCCTCCTCACAACATAAGGATAAAAGAGACGGGTTCAAAAGAGACTCATACCATTTTACACAATAAAAAAGACAGATATCATCATGGAGACCCCGTCGTCGTCACCATTGTCCTTCATTACAACTCACAGCCACTCTGATTCGGGGGATGAAGAAGAAGAGTTGCACCGTCTGATGTACGGATGGTCCCCGTCGTCGTCACCAATGTTCTTCATTACCCCACCTACCTCGACTCCTTCCTCACATCCTTCCTCACCGAAAGACCTTCCTTCTCCTCTGATCTCACCCCTGACTCTGGATCAACCAGATGGACTGCTCAGTTTTACTTTTCTAAACATTATAAAAGCCTGCAGCAGCACTCTACTCGGTGAAGTGATATTGCGGATGCAGAAGGCGGAGTGTAACGGATGCCTTAGTAACCCCCCTTGTCGGTACCCGGCTAAGAATGACCATGTCTCCATCGAATTCAAAGAATTGTTGAAAGAATTGTGGAACGAACACTTTCTTCCAGGGGTCATACGTGTTTTGGAATCTCAAGGCATCGATGTTACCCCTTCAAGAGTGCTGGATGCCTCGGAAGCTTTTCTGCATTAACTGAGGGAAATATAAATACAAATTCATCGTATGTAACTTGTATACTGTACCAATAAAAATAAAATTGATTCTCATCATAATCTGGTTTTTCCATAATAATAATAATAATATTGTACAAATGTCTGTTGTAATGAAATAATGAATAACATTATCACATAATATAATCCTAATGTTAATTTAAAATTAAATATTCCTCTAAATATCTAGATATTGCTCCTCTAATATATAAGTTGCAGACTCTCATTGTTCACCATTGTACATACACCGACTCCCTTTACCCATGGGAAGTGGTCACGGGTTAGGGTTAGAGTCAGGATCAGGGTCAGGGATTTCCAGAGGTTTGGGGTATCGACGGCAAAACAACGCAGAAAAAGAGTTATTTCTTTTTATTATCTTTATTGTTTATTTGAACAGGGACAGTATACAATAAACATATTGCATATAAAAATATTACCACCACAGGTGCAAACCTACATCACCAAATACACCATGGGCATAATCGTACAGTTATGCTGAGCTTCTCCTCCTTGCTCATCGGTCGCCGTCGTCACAGAGCCTGCGTCAGCCTGCGTCAGCTCTTTTCTTTTTCTTTTTTTTTTTGCTTTTTTCTCTTTTATTTTTATATTTTCCCCCTCGTAATAGAATTGGTAGTGCCGGTCCTGGGAAAAGTCGACAAAACACCCCAACTCCCAAAGGGATATTGAACAGTCTCCTCGCTCCTCCCTCAGATAACACCCGGTATGGTTCACCTGGTCGGTGAACCGGCCATCCCGATTCAATGCCTCTCGAAGCTTTTCTCCCTTTAGCGCATACACTTGCAGAGTCAGCTTTTCCCGCTGGGACATCTTCCTCAGCACCTTGCTGTTTAGCATATGGCGCCCCTTGTCTTTCCACGTTACATTCACAAAGAATGTGACGTAACTATCCAACGGCTCGTCGGGGTACAGCAGCTTGTCAGAATGCTTTGGTATGTCATCGAACTTAATCAGCTTGATGGTGAGCGTTTCGTCAACATTGACTACACCACAAGGAGCATGTGGCGCTAGCATGCTTCCATCCTCTCTGGTAATCAGAGGATACAACCCAGAGGGATTGGCGCCGACTCTCAGCTGCTGTATCGATTTCTCGATGGTACAGGGTTTTCCGCACGAATGTCCCCACGTTTTGACGTTATTCTGCTTCCTAACGTAGAAACTATGCATGTGGCGTTTTTCATAGTTACATCCGTGTCCTTCCACGCATGCCATGCTTAGTAACGTGCAGAAATCGTATAGGGGCATGGCTATTTATTCACAGTCAAACTCCTCCCCATCAGCCAAAGGGCCTCTTCTGTCAACGGGCCCCTCCCCATTTCGAGTAAAATTGACGACAAACATCGGATAATAAGAACAGTAAGAATAAGAACACCGCAAGGCATCAGGTAGCAAGTAATACTCGAGCAAATTATCATATGTTATCTTATGTTAGTAGACACACGTCACTATATATATATATATACCACACATCTAACGTCCATAACATGGTGGACCATTTAACGTATTCAGATTTAACTCTGTATTCAGACCATTGGATTCAGCCCAGAAACCAGAGTATGTTATAGCGTTATAAATATAGCCACGTTATAAACAGCTAACCAGCGCTGGGGTTAGATCAAAAAATCAAGTTAAATCAATGTAATGCAATGCTGTAATGCAAAGTAAGTAGCGTTAGCCGCTACATTAGCCAAAGTACCGGTAGTATCTGACTACCCATAATGCATTACGGCGATAAGGGAGACAGGGCAAATTCGGAAACTCCCCCGGCACCCGCTGGGGACCGCATTTCATTCAATTTAATTCATTCAACCCATCAAACGAAATGAAATAATATCCGGAAGTGAGCTTCATTTTGCTCTGTCAAAGTCAATGAGCTCCTTTTGGTCCATTAATATATACGTCAATGGACTCCACCAAGCATGGTTAGGGTTTAGGGTTTAGTGTTTAGGGTGGGACAGGATTTTTCAGAGGTTTGATTGTGGGACAGTGTTGGCAAATGCAATTACAATTACACAAACTGCTCGAGAAGAGTTGTTTTCCACGCAAAGTGTACTTTTAAAGTTAAAGTTTTATAGAGACCAGCACAAAATAGCTTGTTTATAATAATAATAAACTTGTATTTGTATAGCACCTTTCATACATAAAATGCAGCTCAAAGCGTTTTACACATGAAGAATAAACAAAGGTAAATCAGTGAAAATCAGTAAAACAGTGAAATTTATGTGATGTAAAGTTATGTGACCTCTCTTCTTGGTTTTAGTTAAACTAATTGAACTAATTGGACTAATTGTAGCCTGTCAGTATTACTACTATTACATTGGTCAGGGTGTTATGAAGAGTTTGATACGTTGCTTTGATAAGTACTTAGTTTACCACGTGCTATTTGGATAGCCAATTCAATACCACGTTTCGCCTCTAGGTGTCAGGCATAATCACATATCTAGGAGGGGGTTTATATACTTTAAACTTTTTTTCTTTTCTCTTTTTTCTTTCTCAAAATCTCACTTGAGATTTTATATGTGGTTGTGTGTTTTCAAAACACATTAAATTAACACACAGTACAAGTTCCAAGTTTTAGTTTTAGTTTAGTTTATTTACAGTATTTACAGTATTTCCAGGTTTTGAATAATAATAATAATTAACAATTAACAATACTTTGAATATATTATACAATTATATTTACTATATATATATATATATATATATATATTGTCTGTAATATTTTTGATCAAGTCATTACAAGGACTGATCTTGGGCCACATCCAATGTGCCAAGTCTGGCTATACGCCAGTGATAACAAGGTCCTCATTACAATGTCTGATCTTGGGCCACATCCAATGTGCCAAGTCTGGCTATACACCAGTGATAACAAGGTCCTCATTACAAGGACTGACCTAAGACACCCCAGATGTGCCAAGTCTGGCTATACACCAGTGATAACAAGGTCCTCGTTACAAGGACTGATCTGGGTCACACCAAATGTTTTGACCAAAATGATTGAGAAAATGGCATTACATGTTGAATTTGTGGTAATTTGGTCATTTGTATCAGTAAAACATACATTTGTTTGATACATCTGTGGATCATTGAGTCCAATGTAGTATGTACCTTGTACAGGATGTACCTTGTACAGGATGTACACATACAAGGAAACTGGATCCGGTTTGCTTAAAAACCGGGATCACATAAAACAAACAAGAATCACTATGAATCACAATATGAAAGAGTGTCTATTTTGAAAAGTGTGTGTGAAAGGAATATATGTACAGTTATAGGCAGTTACGTATATATGAGAGGGGTGAATGTGTGGGTGTGTGTGTGTTTCACAAAACACGTTAAAGCTACAATTAATTGACATTAAGACCTGTTGGATTTGACTTGACTTGACTTTATTTAAAACTTTAACATGCTATACATTTGTTTTGATAAGACAACCAAATAAGGTGGGCAAAACAATCATCTATACTTTAATATGTATAGTTAATATACATAATAACCCCTAATAATAATAATAATATAATAATATAATAATTAGAATAATAGTAGATAATAATTAGAATAATAGTAGATAATAATTAGAATAATAATAATAGAATAATAATATAAATAATAAGTTAATATAACCAAATCTCAGAAAATATCTTGTAAAATACATCTTACAAACTTCATTGCAAAAGCATTACTTGCTTTGCTTAACCAATTTACCAATTTCATTTACCACAATATTTATTACAATGCTTGTGATCACCATACCTTGCTATCAGCTTATGACACTATCCTTGACAATATCCTTTCTTCCCCTCCGAGGTCAAGGGGCAGGTACAGTGTGTTGAGTTAAAAACAGACTGTATAGTGTGTGGCACAGAATGATAAACAAAGTTGTATCATACACACAATGGACAATAATCATATAATTTCCCCCGGTCATTACCGACCTGACTGATAATAGTTTGGCCTAACTGATTCAGTTATATTATATCCAGTTTTTTATTCCGGTTGAAGATTTCACAACCTCAATCTTGTTACTTTTGTACATCAGTACAGAGTACTGACTAACAGTTCATCATAGTTCTCAAAGTCAAATGTAAAAATAATGACAGAGTAGAACTCTGACAGAGTTCTACAGATTATTACACGCTACATATTATTTATGTACCATAACACGTCTTGTGTAGTAGCATAGCATGCTGCTACCACTTGTCATAAACTGTTTACTGTTTAGACATTGCTTCTAAGCCTGACAAAGACAATGATGACGCACCAAGAGGTACAGAAAATCATTGACACAGCCAACTGATATGAAGGCTTGTATGTATGACACACTTACAATCACCTGAAATTACACATTGGGTAATTAGAACCGCAAATCACATGCCATTAAAAACAACCCACTTGTAAGTATGCAAGTATGAAAGATTGCAACTATGCAATAACTTACAATAACCTGAAATTACACATTGTGTAGGCCAATTAACTGTTTTAAAAACTGTTTTACGTGACGTGTAAAACATTTCAGCACATCAGAACATGAAAACCCCTGTTTGACTATTATGTGTAACTAATATGTATATATGCAGCACACATTTCAGCAAGTCAGAACATGAAAAACCATGTTTGACTATTATGAGAAACCTATACGGTAGAGGCATATATGGATATATGCAGCACACATTTCAGCAAGTCAGAACATGAAAAACCATGTTTGACTATTATGACTAACCCATACGGTAGAGGCATATATGGATATATGCAGCATACATATATGTGATGTATGTACTTTTGGGCCAGGTCTATGAAACCAGCCCAATATTGTAACACATAGTGGCTGACATTAGTGGTACAGCCGACCCTTGCAGGCACCAGGATAAGGGTTTGGTAGACAAATCTGACAATCTGCGTTCATTCAATCACAGTCCCTATAGGTACTATGAATTTCACTCAAGTGCTTGTGTAAATTCACTGTCTAGAAATTGTTAGAAATGGCCAAAGTTACAACTGATCCAAATTATGTTTGAAGCAAATAGCAAATGGTGGAACTAAAGTTACTTCTGTGTAGTAATCACTACTTCTGGATATTGGATCTTGGATATTTTGCATGAGAGAACGCCAAATTAATGAATCAAATCAATCTAGATTCTAGATTGATATTGACCCCACATCTTAGAAACGCCTAATGTTTGGAAAGTGTAGTGGGAAAGAGTTGTTGTGTTTGATGTGTGTTAATGTTTGGAAAGTGTAGTGAGAAAGAGTTGTTGTGTTTGATGTGTGTTAATGTTTGGAAAGTGTAGTAAGAAAGAGTTGTGTTTGATGTGTGTTAATGTTTGGAAAGTGTAGTGAGAAAGAGTTGTTGTGTTTGATGTGTGTTAACATTTGGAAAGTGTAGTGAGAAAGAGTTGTTGTGTTTGATGTGTGTTAATGTTTGGAAAGTGTAGTGAGAAAGAGTTGTTGTGTTTGATGTGTGTTAATGTTTGGAAAGTGTAGTGGGAAAGAGTTGTTGTGTTTGATGTGTGTTAATGTTTGGAAAGTGTAGTAAGAAAGAGTTGTTGTGTTTGATGTGTGTTAATGTTTGGAAAGTGTAGTGAGAAAGAGTTGTTGTGTTTGATGTGTGTTAATGTTTGGAAAGTGTAGTGGGAAAGAGTTGTTGTGTTTGATGTGTGTTAATGTTTGGAAAGTGTAGTAAGAAAGAGTTGTTGTGTTTGATGTGTGTTAATGTTTGGAAAGTGTAGTGAGAAAGAGTTGTTGTGTTTGATGTGTGTTAATGTTTGGAAAGTGTAGTGAGAAAGAGTTGTTGTGTTTGACGTGTGTTAACATTTGGAAAGTGTAGTGAGAAAGAGTTGTTGTGTTTGACATGTGTTAATGTTTGGAAAGTGTAGTGAGAAAGAGTTGTTGTGTTTGACGTGTGTTAATGTTTGAAAGTGTAGTGAGAAAGAGTTGTTGTGTTTGACGTGTGTTAATGTTTGAAAGAGTTGTTGTGTTTGACGTGTGTTAATGTTTGAAAGAGTTGTTGTCTTTGACGCGTGTTAACGTTTGGAAAGTGTAGTGAGAAAGAGTTGTTGTGTTTGACATGTGAAAAGTGTAGTGAGAAAGAGTTGTTGTGTTTGATGTGTGTTAACGTTTGGAAAGTGTAGTGAGAAAGAGTTGTTGTGTTTGACATGTGTTAATGTTTGAAAAGTGTAGTGAGAAAGAGTTGTTGTGTTTGATGTGTGTTAACGTTTGGAAAGTGTAGTGAGAAAGATAAAGTCTCACAGTAAATTAACCAATTCTGTGTGGAGGACTAGTTAGTTACTATTAATAGTTAGTAACTATTAAAATAATCATATAAAAATACGAAAAATAAAAACAATGGGTTTGTTGGGTTGCTAAGATGTTTGTTCACGTTCCAAGATTCATATTCAATCCATATTTTGAAATAATACCCGTAGGTCACGGATATCCGGGGTCTGGGTTGTAACAAGATTGAGAGTGGTTGAGATTGTGAAATCTTCAACTGTAATAAAAAAACGAGAGGGGTCCATGCTACTGTAACGTTATATCAATTTTTGGTCATATCGACCAAGACCAGGCCAATTCTATTCACAGATCGTAGTGTATGCTAGCTAGCTAGCGCTAAGCTAACACTGATTCAATGTTACCATATGTTTGAACCAAATGCTGTACAACACAAACAAGTTGCAAACCATTAATACTTACGCTCACACGTATAGTGATGCAGCTGATGCTATCATGTTGTTTTGTTTATTGTACTGTACAATAACGTAACGAACTCTGATAGGGCACATAGGTTGGCGTGTGTATGTATTCCAGTAAATACAATAACGCATCCGTTATTGCATACGCATAAACAACAAACTAACGCTGGTGTTAAATAAAAAATCAAGATAAATCAATTTGGTCATTCAGTGGCATTTTACTGCCATATAACATAACTAATGGAATCTACAGAATAGCCTTGGGAATACATTAGTAGGCTATACATTAGTAGGCTATACTAGCTAAGATAGCCTGCTCAACATGCAATTATGGAATATTTGCATGCACAACATGCAATTATGGAATATTTGAATGGTGGATACATTGGTATAAGATGGCCTTGACAGGCACGCAAAGGATATAAGGGGGCATGGGAGGAAAAAACTGTGTGTTCACTCGCTGCTAATCATAGCTTTTCAAGGGGCGTTACGTGCTGCCGGGAACGCCCCCTGATCTCGCCGCTATTCGTAGCTTTCAGGGCGTGTTACGTGTTGTCGGGAACGCCCACCTGATCTCGCCGCTATTCGTAGCTTTCAAGGGGCGTTACGTGCTGTCGGGAACGCCCCACCTGACGGTCAAAAACAAACAAGTTTATTATAAACGGAGGTGATTGTGAAATCGACAGAACACCGGCCATGGTAATAGACAAATAAAACGTGTGGGGATGGGGTGGGATGGGGTGGGAGGGGGAACCTGTGTGGCCTCTATGGGTGAGTCAGAGAAAAACATCAACAAGCAGAGGAGTCTGTCGTTAGTGGTGGGGTGAGATTGTGAAACACCAGTGAGCAGAGGAATCTGTAGGCTAGTTTAGTAGTTCCTCGAATGGGCCAAATGCATTTTGGCCGAGATCAAAACTTTGCTCTGGCTGACACATTGGCTTTATACACGCTGTCAGGATGTCTGTGTGATGCGCACAACATTGCAACACCCACAAGATGGTCTAACTGATATGAGGAAATGGAGAAGTGCCCTTTGGAGAACTACTGAAATAAAGCATTTTTGCTCAAAATGGCTTTAAGCACAGGGCGAAATGGAGAAGTGCCCTTTGAGGAACTACTGAAAAATGGACTTTCGACATGAAAGGGATTTAAAAACAGAAGTGCCCTTTGCGGAAGAAGTGGAATAAAGGTTTTTTTCACATAATGGTTTAAAAATAGAGGTGCCCTTTGAGGAACTAGTGAAAAAATGACTTTTCAAAAAAAAGAAGCCACGCCCCTTTGATGACGTAGGTGCCCTAAACTCCGCCCCCTCGATTTTTGCGTTTTTTTCTCAAGTGTGGGTGGTGTAGGTATCATAACTAACTACTGCTGGTCCACGCCCACTGATCAGCGCTGCGCCAGGCGCTCGGCCTAGAAACTACGCCGATGCAACGATAGGGGCCGTAGTCTATGTAAACTTTATTGCATCATTTGTTAGTTCCACGCCCTTCACCCTTCGATCCCATGTTCCCCCTAGGAGGGACAGCTGTCTGCCTCTGCCTAATGTCATTTAAACAATCACGCGCCCAGTGTCCCCCCCTCCCGCAGACAAAACAACAGTCCTAACAGTCCTTCCTTTTGCTGCTTGCTGGACCCCTCCTGTGCCCTTTTCCTCTCCCCCTCCACGGCTGTGGAGCCCCAAATGGCCACGGGTACCCTATTGAGTTTGGTCCAAACTGCTGTGCCCCCTCTGGTACCTGCATCCGAGTTTGAGTTGGAACCTGTGGTGCAGACCGACTATTGGGATGTACCACTGCGACTACAGCCTGTTGTAAATCGTCCGGAGTGGGATTATAACAATGGCAAATACTTTGCAATTTTGCCATAAATGAAGTGGGATTTTTATCAGGTGAAGGGAAGTTGATAACTATGCTATGTAACTCAGCAGCTTTCCATGGTCTATGACAGTTTTGTTGTCAATTATCTAAAGTTAATTTGTCTAACTCATTCCGGCAAGCATCCTCTGAAGTTATGGCTATTGCCCCACCCCCACTCAGCGGCTTACCTGCATCCTCCTTTGTCTTGTTGGATGCTCTACGGCTGAGCTTAGCTCCCATCTCTCAATGCAAAAGTGAGACTTTCTCCCTTTTAAATTATATTTCTCTCCGTTTGTCTGGAACAAGCACACTATTAATTCTGAATCATTTAGTCAAACAGATTTCACACTCAGACAGTTTGCAAACACCACACATTCATGGACAGTCCTGATACACACGTGCACTTATACTAATATGCTATTCCCTATATCAACAATAATCCTATTGTGAGCATTATAAAACTCCCTAAGTTGCCTCTCAATCAAATTTAATCAATATTTTCATCTACATCCCAAATGTTTATATCTACATCCCAAATGTTTATTTCCTTTTCATGCATTCCCTCAGATCAATGTGCACATTTATTTAGGCTCTCAGACTTTCATACCCAAGACTGACCATTTCTCAAAAATGATTCAGAACTTTTGTTCGAATTATGTACGTTCAGTCGTCTGTCTGCCTCCACCTGATTCAATTTTGGATCGAATGTGAATATCTTATCAGAGTGTGCATTTTCCAAAATCTCTCCGTCTCTGCTGGGTCCTTTTCCAGGCATCCTCATCCGCTTCTTCCTCAGTACTCTTCGAGTTACTTAGGTCAGCGTCTGATTCATTTATTTATATCGCGTGCATTTCCACTCCTGGCGGCCGGGCAATCAACAACTTCTTTTTTTAATTTCCAGGCTTCAATACAGGCTATCAATGTATTGATCATCTTACTCCCAAAGTTTTCATCAAATTAATCCTAACTCCCAAAGTTCTCATCAAAATAATCACATCCCAAATGCTTCCTTACTTTGTATCCCAAATACTTAATAATAATTCCCTGAGGCTTACAAACACAAATAGCTCACACAAAACAATTAGACTGAAATTACATCCTAGATATCTTCTTTCACAATCAACCGCAGACTTTTAAAAGCAAATAGGTAACTTACCCGTTAATTTTGTCCATTTCTGTCCGTCGGTCTCCTCGAAGCAGTGAGAAGGCCCCAAAATAGGCCCCTTTGTCGACTGTGTTTTTTTCACTGCTCCCAGGCGGCAAAGAGGCTTCACAGACCACGTCCCTCCTCCGAACCGGGTTTCCGCACCAAACTGCTGTAAGAATTACCTTACTTACTAAATAACCAACTCTATTTGCTTAAAATAATCCATGATTTATTACTGAAGCATCCACTACATCCCAAATCTCGTAGCTGTCATACTCCCTGTTACAGGCGTGTTCACTGTATTTAATCCCCCAAGAGGGAGGAGGTGGAGACTATATTAACATACAAAGGAGGAGTTTACTAAACCACTCCTTCTACCTAATTTTGGAGTATCTTACCACAGCAGTATTGGACCCATGCACTTTTTGAAGTCCAAAAACAAAAATTATGTAAAAAAACTGAAACGGACAACCTGCAATGCCGACAAACCACAATGCCAATAGCCTGCTAATCCGATGCCTTTAGTGCGCCCTAATCCTAACTCCTATCCCTACCGGGCTATCGGCATAGCGGAATTTTCAGCATTGCGGGTTGTCGCCATAGTGAGCGCACCCCAAACATCAGGCACTGCGACCATGCGGCCGCCCCATCTTCCAGCGACCGGCCCAGTAGAAGTATACTGAGTGACTGGGCCGGCCCAATCACATCTCACTAGGCCCAGCTCCCCCCCCTCTTTGTCTGGGCTGGCCCAATCACTTCTCATATAGAGAGACAGACAGAGAACTAGAACTCATTTCTGTTATGTCACTGAACAAGAGAAAGGGGGAGTGAGATAATAAAGAAAGAGAAAATGAGGTGTTAATGTGTTGAGATTGTTTTGGCTGAGACTTAAAGGAGAATTCAGTTTTTTTACACCCCAGACCTTATTTCCAGCTTAAAATATTATGTTTTACTCGCCCAAATAACTTTGGTTTCATTCGGATGCCCACAGAAGATTTCCAGGTCCGAGTACACTCCTCAAACAGGCTATAATGGGCGCAAACGGGGCATGCTGAATGCACTCTGTAAATAACACCTTTTCTGTCACATGGCGGTTCATTGTGTTTGTTATAGAATTATGTGAGCATGAATTAGCTATCTAACTAACCTCCCATGCTGCTGACAGCCTGCTCTGTTTACTGTCTGAGTGTCCGTCACATAGATAACACCTCCCGCTTTATCTCCCGCTGCTGTTTGTAATCAATATCGCCTTACTCCATACGAGCGGCAATTGAATTGAATCGTCCATAATCATCAGATCATATCTATATGATAAGCTGCTAACACAACCATAACAGCGAGTCAACTCTGACCTGCCCAGAATGTCCAGTTGGTTTCCAAGACATTCCAGGTGATTTCCTGGAAGATCCTGGAAACCACCTTGAAAGTCTTTGAAACCACCTCCCCCAGGTCTGAATGGGCTGAAAATGTGTATGGCGGTGTGTTATGATCTGGGGAAGGTCATGTGGAAGGTCCAGGTGGTTATCAGGAATTTCCAGGTGGTTTCCTGCCTGGAAAGTCCTGGAAACCACCCCCCCAGGTCGGATTGGGCTAAAAATCTGTATGGTGGTGTTATGATCCGGGGGAGGGTCAGGTTCATACGGAAGCTGATCTTCCCAACTGCAGAACCAAATATTTTTCGGCTACTAAATGACATACCATTATCATATGCCCCATCTTCAGAACATAACATTCACCATGTGGTATCAGATGGATTTACAACCCTACAAACTTTCATTAGGCTATAGGCTACTATTTTGTTAACCTAAGAAATTATTTCCTCACATTTTTGTGTCTCCAATACTATAGCCTTTACAAACAAATAAATACATTAATTAATTAAGTATGTAGTCTATAGCATTACTAATTTCTTTATTTTTGTTGCTCTTCTCACCATCCCGTCCGGGGTGAAGGGAATGTAACAAGGGCTGTTGTTGTAAAGTTTGCAGTCACACTTGTAGGCTACTCCCGTGCTGTCTCTGTGTAATCTGAGATATTGCATCTCGCCATCGGGTCAGAAACGAGTGGTATCTTCCTGCCCGCTCATCAACATCATCATCATCATCACCTTCATTGGAGCTAGCCCCCGGACAGCCCGACTGCGAGATGGAGCCGCTGTCAGAGTCGCGCACCAGTCACCTCTCCTCCCTCATCATCAGCAGCTAATGGAGTGGTGGAATAATCTGAAATTAGCTGTCCAATTGCTGTCTGGTTGCACCTCTAACAGGAATTGAATTTAAAAGACGAGCAATGTCTTCATTGCGCAAATTCATGGTTACTTTATCAGTCACCTGTCACTGGACTTCACAGCCTGCCAAAACTGACACATGACAAACACTCGCTTTTTCTCCTTTTCTTTTTTTGACTCTGAGGAAGACACTTTGCGTGTCGAAACGTTAGTCTGCTTGCTGCACCTATTAAATTGCCTAAACTTTGACCGTGTGCGCCAGATTACTTTTTTCACGTGTTGACTACTCAGTCCCTCTTCTGAAAGGCAGATACGAAAGGTATCGGTCTGGCGTGGATCGTCAGCTGAGGCGCGGTTTCTACTCGCTTCTTTTATTTTCCTTTTTCTAAAACACGCCAGAGAAATCCATACATCCATACATGGACATGATGACAGCTGGTCAAGCTGTTGCTATGCAGAGAACGGGCTCTACTATTCTCGTGTCGGTGTATACGCGGCCTTAACCATTATAACCATGCCTTTTAAGCTCATTTCTGAACTGCAGTTACTCAATGACATTCTTCCTTTCGAAGCTCCGATCCACTCGATCCAGTCCACGGGTTGCAGCTTTATGCTGTCATTTCTGCCAATTTGGATATCTCAGAGCGCATCACAGATCATAGCCTGAATAAAACGATTCAACCTACAGCCAGGCAAATACAGATCTTCAGCAGGGCTGATGCGGTCTCCCTGTAGCCTACCGGTGACATTCCTGATACCATCCAATTCCATGATCTTTGTGTTGTAAACATAACTTTCACAATAGTGAACAAGCACCCCCACTCGGCTCATTCAGGGCAGGTAGTTTTATAACTTGTAGACTACCTGCTGCACAGGCTAAATGATGCACATAAATATAGCCTACATTATGTAAAGTCATTGCATAAATGTGTTTTTATTGTAAAAGTAAATGTGAAGTAAGCCAAGTCTTATTGGAGCGGACATCACAGTAGGACATCACAGTGGAACCGTGTTAAGGCTGTCACTCATCTATATTATGTTAAATTTGCAACAGATATATATATGCCACCTGGATTACATATATCGTCGACCTCGAATCTCCAAAACAGCAACTTTTCAGGAAGGAACCTGTTTGCTCTTAAAATACTGAACCAAACGTCGTCAAATTGCTGCCATGTATTTTAGAGTGTATTGCTGCTACTTATGTTTTACATAGTTTTAGAGTGTACTGCTGCTACCTTTGTTCTATGTATGTTTTATTATGTTTTACGTTTTATGTTTATTGTGTTTTTATGTTTTATGGGGACAACGGATGGAAATTAGCCTCGTGCTAAATCCGGCAATTTTTACACTTTTACTATGTTCCAGGTTTTATTATCTGTTCTATGGTTTCTGTGTTCATTAATTTTGCACTGTCCCGTCCAAATAAACAAATAAATAAAAATATGACAAAAAGTAAAAAAGTGACATTCGAGGTCCTGGCACAAGAGCAATAGGGTTGTGTTTGGATTTCTATGTTTTATTTTGTCCAATATTGAAATTTTCTACAATTGCATGTTATGTTAACATAAACATTATTTCTAATCAGATTTGGTGGCTATTTCTTGTCGAAATGTATTAGCCTCAATGCATGCTGGGAGATTTCACATGGCTTTGGTAGGGGAGCCGGCGCTCTGAGCTCCCTCCCCTCCCTCTTTCATCCCCGTCTGTCTCCATATACTGTAGCCTCTTTCATCCCCGTCTGTCTCCATATAGCCTATATTATTCCATATTATGCTCTCAAACAAATCTCATTGCAGTTTAAATACAGCAAGCATGTAAATACACTACACTATAGCAAGATCAAAGGGAAAAGAACGTTCTAAACGCATCGGCTAGAAAAATATAGCCTATCCCTGGATGTCATGATGAGATTAGATTGGTGAAAGTTTGGTCAGAATGATATCGTTTTCTCTCGCTACCTTTTCTTCTG
The DNA here is from genome assembly GCF_964638095.1 of Poromitra crassiceps. Classification (NCBI taxonomy): domain Eukaryota; kingdom Metazoa; phylum Chordata; class Actinopteri; order Beryciformes; family Melamphaidae; genus Poromitra; species Poromitra crassiceps. Next base: position 58,141,001 of record NC_139629.1, on the reverse strand, counting down.
CACCACTGCACAGGTAGGATGATGCAACAGCCTCTGAATGACAGGGGCTCAAAAGTTACTGATGAAGGTACGACCTTATTATGGATGGGATAGTAATTATTCAAATTGTAAATAGCGGAAAAAATACCACTTAACTCATTGAGTGCCCGCCACGCTCCCAGTGCCAGAGTTTCAGAGCGTTTTCAGTGATTTCTCGAGGCCCACAGAATATTGTGTGATATTACTATGTAAACACCGAACACGCACAAAGAACAAGGAGACTCTATTGTATCATCAGCAAAAAAAAGTTTATTGATACCATTTTCCGTTCTTTAGTTATGAGCCGGAGAAGATAGGTTGTTTTCAGCGTTTTCATGCGTTTCAAATTATAAGCTGAGATATTCAGCCTTTTGTGAAATGAAGCATTTCAAGCACATTCACTGACTCTAGCTAATATTTTCTGATGTAGTGACGTGGTGTAGTTGTGTGGTGCCCTGCGTGCCCCACCCCCCTCTCCCCCCCCTCAGCTGCAAACTCCTCCCCACACGAACACACAGCCTCACGCACCCAGCGTCTATTTTCGGAGTGCTCCGTTTTTGTGCGCCGGCTCCCAGCGCACACGGAAAAGCCAAACCGGACTGCTGAGAATGGTTTGGCTTTTCAGTGTCGGGTGCTGCTTTTCTGGCGGCTAATCGTGTGGAGAAACTATGCAAACAGACAGACAGAGGCAGAGGGGCTCAGTTGTGGGAGCGGATTGACTGCTGTTCGCAGCCAACGTCAGCTGCAGCCAGAGCAATCTATATGGCTCTGGCTGCAGCATGAGCGGTTTCTCTTTCATCACGGCTTTTTCCTGCTGTTTTCCTGACCTTTCTCTAATCTGGAGAGCACTGTCGCCACCTAATGAGTCCGTAAAATAGGTTATACACCTTCAATAGCTACAATATTTGTACAGGAGATGCAGGAGGTTTTGATCCACGTCCCACCGTCAAAAAACGCATTTGACGTCGATCGACGTCGTTGGCACTCTACGTCACTATTTACTTTGACGTCGATCGACGTCCTTGGCACTCAATGAGCCGCATTTCAAGTGACGTTATTGTGTAAACATGCTAATGTTAACGTTACTGACTAGCTAGCTAGCATAAACAATCAAGTTGCATGTAATCATTGCACACCAATTACATTAGTAAAAATTTAAAAAGCTATACGAATTTGTGTTTTTATAGGCATTCAAGGGTATTTTATTAATCGCCTGGCTTGTGATGAGCAACATAATGCCAACTACAGGTCTCTCATAGAGGGTCAAAATGACCTGAGCTCGGGATGGATTGGCCAAATATTGCACACTGTACCAGATGATGAACACATCATTCTGAAAGGACCGATATTCACAGTCCATCAACAACCATCATAATGTTGACATAACCCATGTCATAATCACTGTTAGCTTAGGCTAGGCAGCTGGCAGCTGCATGCTACTCATTATGAGGTGAAATAACGTTAGCGATTTACGACTGTTAACCAAAGCCTACCGTGCTGTTGTTATTGGGAACAAAGTCCTTTCTGTTAATATTCTTGATCCATCTCTGGCGAACAGCTCGGTCCTCTGCACGTCCAGGGATGTAACGTTATGATTTCAGACAGGGGCACTCTTCATGTAGCCTAGCTAATGCTAGTAAAGGCTTGTGTAACGCTATTTCACATTCTATTCTCTTCCAAAGTTGAAGTTTGCCACTACTGTTGGGGCAGCTGATAACGGCACAGCTTCTTCCCGATTTCCTAGGCATCGTTGTCAAAAGTAACGTTGAATAAAAATGTAAATGTAGAAAAATATAAGGCATTCAAACGCGCGCGCCATGTATTTTCCCCCTGGAGCCACCGCAGTAGGTCACCGCAGTAATGGCAGCTTGTTTACATCTGCGACTTCGCAGGATTCGTGTATAGGAGAGGGAGACAGAGAGGCACGGGGAGACGGGTTGCCAGGCCATTTTGGATTAGTCCGCCCGGCGGCAGATTTTGAAGAGGTTTAACGTTATACAAACTACTCAAACTAGTCTAAAATAACAAACCAATAACTCCAATACAACCCTGACTAACTTTATAAACAGCGTTTTAAATCCTACAGTAGCCTATTATAAGCCTACCATTTTACAAGTACTTATAAGCCAGTTTATCTGGCAACAAGAAAGGAATGCGAGGCTGCAGGCAGCCTGCAATCACAGAGAGCGGGGCAGAGAGCGGTGTACTTTCACATTCTCACTCTTCCTTTAAGATCTTAAAAACTATATTTATCGTTCAACTTTCACAATAATCTTTACACAGAATGAAAGCCAAGGCTTTCTTTTACTAGAATCAGGTAAAACACGAAAACGGCCAAAGTAAACATGTCCTCATAAAATCGCATTTCAAGAGAAACACATTAGCGCGACATCTGACTCATTTTGATGGAACGTCACATTTGAGGTGGGTAACCAGGGGTGTATATTAATAATTCGGCAGCTTTACGAAAATTTTGGGGAAAAAAGCTCTGCACAGGCTCGCCAGCAGCTATCGCTTGTGGGTAAAGAGGCTCTCTTACCTATGTAACTTGGTAGATGGCCCCGGCCCAGTCTGCTCAGTGACGCTCACATACCAGTGTTGCTTTCATTCGCACCAGAGTCACGATATGTGTTCAAATAACATTCAAACTATGGGGTTACATTCATAATATAAATATATTCATAATATATAGCCTTAGACTGATGACATCACTGATGACATCATCCCCGATGACATCATCAAATAACTTATAATAGACTTACCCAAGGATCCCTCACTGATGACATCATCACTGGTGACATTATGACTGGTGACATCATCACAGAGCTTATAATAGCCTCACCCAGGAAGGATGAACATCAGGCATGATCACATAATTGGTGAAATCATCACTGGTGACATCATCACTGACTGATGACATCATCCCTGACTGACATAGCTGTGGCCGGCACAAACATTGAAAGAGAGAACAGAGGACAGACAGAGAACAGACAGACAGAGAACAGAGCCCACGCTAGCAATCCCTGATGACTTCATCACTGGTGACAATGACATCATCACTGACTGATGACATCATCCCTGATGACATCATCACAAAACCTTTAATAGCCTCGCCCAGGATGACATCACACCATAGAGTACCGCAGGGATGATGTATTTTTGTAGTCGGAACACGCAAGTCCCGGACTTCCGAGTTCTTCACTGTTTCTGCCTATGGGATTTTTGAATGAGTTTTTGGCGCAATGCTTCAAATAAGGTCTGTAGGCAACGCAAGCTTATTCAAACGTGAACCTGTGTTCAGCGGGATAATCTTCACACATAAGGACCACATGAGTTTTTAAGCGTAAGCTCATGCCAAGCTATTCCAGAACTACACACAGTGTCGCACACGTCACCACAGCCAAATTCAACCTTTAGTGTTAGAGTGTTGTTACTGTGAGCTGACAGAGAGCAGTGTGTGGGACCATTGCAACACTGTCCACTCCATTGGTAACACTGTCAAACAGCTCCACGCGTGTGACAAACTAACTTGCTAGTATTGCTCGTCTTTAACTGCTTCTGATTGGTCAGTCTAGAGGTACTTCACGTTTCTCTAAAATGCTATTGGCTAATGGGGCGGGGCGGCTGGGCGGGACTGAGTGTTGGGGTCTCCTGAGTCTCCTCTGAGAGCCTGGTGACGTGAGGTTAGGTGACAGGAGTTTGTGTGTGTCAGTGTGTGCGCTGCTGTGCACTGATATTGCGCGTGTTTTACTAATACAGTTTGAAAGAGAGAGTGGGCAATAGCTGTGTGACTGAACCGACTGAACCCGGACTGAACCAGGTGAGGGAAAGATAATTTAATGTTCGTCCTTTGGTGTGATGACGTATAATATCCCCGTCGACAGTGTCTCATTTAGCCGTTTGCTAGCTAGCCGCCCTTTTAAAAGTTTCAAAACTCATAAAAGTGGCCCTCATGTGTGAAGATTATCCTGCTGAACACTGGTTCGCGTTAGTCCTGCCATTTCACTCAGGACTAAAGCAGGGAGATTCCTCCCGGTCACTGAAAATCCAGTCGGCAGTAGCAGTCTTTCAAACTCCTTGCTCTGTCTAATCCAGCATTCCCCGAAATGAAGTTTTCTTCACGCAGAAGCAAGTTATTCTAACTTTTCACATGAATTCCACATCAAAACACCGCAGCTTGGTATTTCCAGGTAACGTTGAAGGCGCGTCGTGATCACCCAGAGACGTCCAGAGCAGCACCAAGCATGCTGGGAAATGCAATTAATTGCTCCGCTTCGAGCCGTATCTCCAGTCAGGTAGTATAAATACAGCATTCGCAAGGCACATGCTAATCGCAGTATGATGTGGATCATTGTTCCTTTATTGAGATTAAATTGCATTCTTAAAAACTGCCTCAGCAGCAGGCTTCATTCATGCAGCATGCAAGCTCACGTTAATTCCATTTCAATGTGGATCATTGTTGGTTTATCCAGTATCTCATTCAATCACATTCTTAAAGTCTGCTTCAATCAATGAATGCTTTATATTTATTGAAATTAAATATGGTGATATCTGGTGGTCTGAAATTACTCTCTCTAGCTAGGGTAACTGGCTCATATTGTTTCATATTATTGTAACATCTGAATCAAGTCAAGTCAAGTCAAGTTTATTTGTATAGCACATTTCATACACAGAGGCAATTCAAAGTGCTTCACATAAAATGGTTGACAGGAAAAGGAAAGAAAAGAAGAGAATAAAATGGACATTTAAAAGCATCACAACAAAACTTTAAAAAAAGAGTATAAAAAGTGCATTAAGCAACAGGCGCAGCAGTTGCAAAAATAGCTAAAAACTTATAGAGGACTCATTGGGTTTGCATAGTAGCTGTCAGCAGTTAAAAGCGACGGTAAACATAAAAGTCTTTAATCTATTTTTAAAAGTAAGTAAGGTTGGGGCAGATCTGAGGTCTTCAGGCAATTTGTTCCAGCTAGCAGAAGCATAGTGGGTAAATGCAGCCTTCCCATGATTTGATTTGATCCTAGGGACAGTTAATACGCTGGACCCTGTTGACCTAAGAGTTCTAGACGGTTTGTGTGGGAGCAATTCAGCTATGTATTTTTATAGACTAATAACAGTATTTTAAAATCTATTCTATGACACACTGGCAACCAGTGTAAGGACTTAAGAACTGGAGTGATAATCAGCTTTCTTAGTCTTCGTTAGAACTCTAGCAGCAGCATTCTGAATGAGTTGAAGTTGCCTAAGTTCTTTTTTGGAGAGACCAGAAAAAAGGCTATTGCAGTAGTCCAACCTACTATACATGAAGGCGTGAATTAGTTTTTCTAGATCCTGTCTGGACATGTATCCCCTAATTCTTGCTATATTTTTAAGATGATAAAAAGCTGATTTTCTGATTGACTTAATGTGGGAGTTAAAGTTGAGATCGGAATCAATAATAACGCCAAGATTTTTGACTTGATCCTTAGGCTTCAGGGATGGAGACTCAAGGCGTGCAGTGATTTTAAGCCTTTGTTCTTTGGGGCCAAAGACGATCACCTCTGTTTTGTCTTTGTTTAGCTGTAGGAAATTCTGGCACATCCAGTTATTTATTTGATCAATGCACTGGCACAATGATTCTATGGGGGCATAGTCAGCTGAGGAAAGAGTTATATACAACTGAGTGTCGTCTGCGTAGTTATGATAGGCTACTTTGTTTTTTTTGCATAATTAGGCCTAGAGGGAGCATATAAAGGTTGAAGAGAACAGGCCCCATAATGGATCCTTGAGGCACCCCACAAGTCATCCTAGTTAGGTCAGATGTGTAATTGCCAATGGAGACAAAGTACTTCCTGTCTTGAAGATAGGACTTGAACCACTGGAGGACCGTACCCGATAGCCCAACCCAGTTTTCCAGTCTGTCCAATAAAATTGAGTCATCAACAGTGTCAAATGCAGCGCTAAGATCCAGTAGCAGTAGAATCGAATTTTTGCCTGAGTCTGTGTTCATTCTGATGTCATTTATGACTTTAGTAAGCGCGGTTTCTGTGCTGTGATGGGCCTGATTGGACATAGTGAATGTGAAGATTGGTTTTCCGCCATTTACGCTCAGCTTTCCTGCAATCTTTCTTTTTGCATCTAACGGATGCAGAATTTCGCCAGGGTGCTTTAATCTTGCCAGACAGCATTTTTAACCTAACAGGCGCCACACTATCAATAGCATTCAGAATTGTTGAATTGAAGTTATCGAGAATGTCATTGACAGAAGCTGATGTGGGAGGAGATAAAGAAAATGTCTCCATAAACAGCGTGCTGGTGCCTGCATTAATGTCTCGTCTTTTAACGGTTTGTGACCTATTAATGATCTCAGGGGAGATTTCCATTTCAAAAAAGATGCAAAGATGGTCAGACAACGCAACATCAATAGTCAACACAGAAGAGGACTTAAAGCCCCTAGTAATAACTAAATCCAGGGTATGGCCTCGGTTGTGAGTAGGCCCTGAAACATGTTGAGACAGATCAAAAGTATCAAGTAAGATATTCAGTTCTTTGGCAAAATTATCATTCGGGTTATCAATATGAATATTGAAATCCCCAGCAATAGATATACAGTCATGTTCCATGAAAATTAAGGAGAGTAGATCAGCAAATTCAACGAGAAAGCTGCCTGAGTATTTTGGTGGTCTATAGATATTCAGCAGTAGCACAGAGCACAGTAGCACAGTAGCACAGAGCATTTCAGAATAGCAGCAAGGTATTCAAACGATGAGAAGTCTCCAAATGTTACCTGCTTACATTGAAACATATCAGAAAAGACAATCGCTACTCCCCCCCCCTCTTATCAGGTCTGGGAGTGTCAATGAAGCTATAATTAGGCGGTGCTGATTCGGACAGAACAGCCACTCTGTTATTCATATCGAGCCAGGTTTCGGTGAGGAACATTAAATCCAGATTATGACTGGTAATCAGATCACTGATGAGGAGAGATTTATTTGACAGCGACCTAACATTAAGGAGCGTGGCTTTAATATTTTTAGAGCCTGGAACTTGTATCGTTTGCTTTACAAGGGGAATGGAGATTATGTCTGATTTAGAGACCGATCGTGTTGGGAGAAAGTATTAATGTCTGTATGAAATCAAGACTGGAATCAAATGGCAGTATGGGAGAGGGCTGGAGGGCATGTGAGGGAGGGGACAGTCGAGGGGGCAGGTTTGGGGCCGGAGGGGTAGAACAAGGGGGCTTAGATGGACAGGGGGACTGGGGGATCATAGACAGTCCAACGCTTATCAGTTCGTTCAACCTGCTGGAGAATGGAATGGGGGAGGGGGGTGGGGAGAGGTGGAGGAGCAAAGAGGTGGAGGAAGGGGCATTTTCATCCATCGTTTCATCCTGGGAGGGAGGCGTCTCCGATGGCTGTTGAAGGTTGTGGGGGATGGGTGTAGAGGCCCCGAGGACAGGAGGGGAATCAGTTGAGGAGGCTAGTCGGTCGAATCAGCGTTTCATAACTTTATAATAGCCTAACGTTACTCTATAGCCTGGATGACGTTAGCTAATGCTACCCAGCCTTCCATTGGCATATGCTGCCTTTAGCTTGTGGTATTATGGTACAGTAATATTGTCTAGCTGGCTAGACAGATGAGTTTATTGGAATCAGTGTGACAAGATCCCTGCTGCTAGCTTGTCTGCCTTTCTGTGTCACAGAGTATCTAGCTTTACAGTATCTTAACAGACTGCATTACATGTTACACCATGCAAATATATCTCGATATAATTCAAACAATGGTTCCTTTCCCATACCATGGTGGGCTGGACAGTACAGTATTGCTGTGAAAAAGTTACATTTGATTGTGTCAAGTGTTACACGTTATATTTTTAATTGAGTGTTGCGGAATTACCTCAAAACAATTGTGTATCAGCTTTAAATGTCCAATATATACGCAGCATTCAAGTCAAGTCAAGTCAAGTTTATTTGTATAGCCCTAATTCACAAGCATGTCCCAGAGGGCTTCACAGAGAAGGGGGAATGTGAGAGAGTGATGGGGTGGGGAGGGAATGGGAAATGTTGGAGAGTAGGAGGTGGGGAAGGAGCAGGGGAAGGAGGAAAGAGAAGAGAGCAGGAGAGGGGAGGGGGGAGGGAGAGCAGGGAGGGTGTGGGGGAGAAGAGAGCATGGAGAGGGAGGAGGTGGGGAGAGAATGGGAAATGTGGGGGAGGAGAGAACGGAGAAGGAGAGGTGGGAGGGTGCAGGGGAGGGAGAGCAGGGGGAATGTGAGAGAGGAGAGAGCGGGAAGTGGCAGGGAATGGGGAAAATTGGGGAGGAGAAGAGGAGGGGAAGGAGCAGGGGAGGGGAGAAAGAGGAGAGAGCAGGAGAAGGGAGGGGGGAGAGCAGTGGGATGTGGGGGAGGAGAGAGCATGGAAAGAGAGGAGGTGGGGATGGAATAGGAAATGTGGGAGAGGAGAGAACAGGAAGGGGGAAGTGGGGAAAGAGCATGAGAAGGGGGGAAGAGAAATAGAGGGGGGGGGGGATCAGACAAACTGACTACTCTAGACATTAACCAGAACTAACTAGGACACAGGGGATCTAGCTAATCTACACCCAGGTAAAAAATAAGCATACTTAAATGTATTAAAAGTATACTCGATTAGCAATAAGTACATCAAAACTACATTAGTACTTTTTGTACTAAATTTCAGTACAGGAAAAGTGTATTAATTTTGTGTTTTAATGTGCTATTTTAAAGTGCATCTTTAAAAAGTAGTACTTGAGTGTATTTAAAACAAGTATACTGATATGCAATGTAACTTGAATTGTAATTTAATATATTACTTTTAAGTATATTAATGATTAACACTTGAAAGTTTACTGGAAGTCTATTTGTTTTTAGTATACTTCAAGCAATAAGTACGACTTAAGTAGATTTTAATGTATTTAAAATAAGAACAATTTATGGATTACCTTAAAAAAGGATTTTTAATATACTTAGATAAAGTGTATTTTATTTGTTTTAACAGAAAAGTATATAATTAATATACTATAAATGAGTATATTAATCCATCACAACTTTAACTGTATTTCAATGTATTTAATTACAATATGCTAAATGTTGCTTCCAGAAAGTATACTAAAATATTTGTTTATAGTATTATTCAAGCAATCTAAATACAAGTACAATTAAAGTGGATTTAAGTATATATAAAATAAATGCAATTTATGGATTACCACCCTTGAACCCCCCTGGTCCAGCAGCTGGATCTTAAGGGGTGTTTCGTGTTTTTTTTCTCTCTCTTCTGTTAAGTCTTGGGAATTCAGGCCTGAAATTTTCCCCATCATTTTTTTTGGTTTATTATGGTAATTCAACCTTCCGCCACCCTAAAAAAGTGTTCCTGGCACCCAGAAAGTGCTATAATCACGTTGTTCCCCCTAAGGTCCAGCAGCTAGTGTATTAAAACCATTAAAACCACTTTTTTGAGACCTCCAGGAAATTTTTACAAAATTAATTCTTTTTTTTTTTCAGCGGGCATCCTGGACCAAATACCTTTAAATTTGACCTTAATATCTAACCTTGGAGTTGGTTGAACATTTGGTGGAGTTACAAGCCTTCAAAATCCATTGCATAGTTTTCCCATTGATTTCAATGTTAATTTAGAAAAAAAAAAAAAAAAAATCCGACTCCCAGCTACTTTCCCCAAAAATAATTATTTTTCTGATCTTACACCTCTCAGCTCGAGTCAAGACATCAAATTTGTAGCTTCTATTGTTTTTGCCCCCGCCCCACTATTTGATCAGTGCTGGCATAGCAGCCAATTGCATGCAGTTTGATATGAAATATACACTACAGTGATCGTCATAGCAACATGTCACATGACCTGGGAACCCGGATTTTCCAGTGCAAACTACTGATTTGAAGCCTTTAGACCGAGATTGATGGATGAATAAAGCTATGTTGTGTTTTTGGTGAAAATTAGTTGGGAGTCTAATATTGGCAGTTTTCATTTTTTTTTTCGTCAAATTTACCTTCTTTGAAATGAAGTCGTATCTCTGCGACCGTTCATTGTAGAGACTTGCGCCTGGCATGGCTGGAATCCCCGTCAAAAACTGAGTCTAGATTTCTAACATGGTCATGATGCTGGCTTCTACCGGCCTTTTCTGGGACATAGTTTGCAGTATGGGTAATCACCGACGCACAGTAAATCCGTTGCCAGGAAAAGAGGCTATTTCTCGGCTAATCAGCCTGGTGCGCAGCTGCTCAGGCATGCGTCTATTTTTGGCCTCTCTTCCCTAGATCATGGATGGCGTGTACCAGCCCGGATGCCCGGATGTCAAAACTCGATCATGACGTTCACTCAACATCCGGGTAGTGCCCCAGTTGCGCATGCGTGTAGGCCTTCTAACAGATCCCATGGCATGTTCACAAACAAACGCTTTTTTTTATGTTCACAAACCGTTTCTCGATCACAACTGACAGGTAAGAACGCAACTTCTCACACCTCCTCATATCATCATGTTATTACGTCATCACACCAGGCTATTCTGGTGTGGTGTCCCAGCCCCTTTGCTGGGAGTTACATTTACTCCTCAAAGTATAAAAAAACTAAATGTGATCCACCCTTTCCATGAATGCAAAGTGTATTTTCTTAGCAAGAGAAATATTAGTCAATGTAAAAATGGCAATTGTTTTTATTACTCATATTACTTTTTACCTTCTATTACCTTATTTTGTTCTAGAAATAAAACACACATACAAGTTCACTTTGAGAAACAGAACACAATTTATTACAGTAACAAAATGACTGACAACATATCAAGAACATAACATAACAACATAACCAACCCGTTCTCACTCCGAGCGCGCAGCATATTGACGCTTTGTCACGCCCCTTGTGTGCTTGTTTACTAACACGGTACCCTTGAGCGACCCATGAAACGACTTGGGCTTTCCAACTAAACTCCAATGTAAACCCATAGAAGTAATCTTTGACGCTCAAGGCAACTGCTCCACCGTCCCAACACACTGCCCTTGTGCGACGGATATAACGACTTAGGGTTTGGCTAATGTAAACCCATAGAAGTCATCTTTGACGCTCAAGGCAACTGCTCCACCGTCCCAACACGCTGCCCTTGTGCGACAGATGTAACGACTTAGGGTTTGGCTAATGTAAACCCATAGAAGTAATCTTTGACGCTCAAGGCAACTGCTCCACCGTCCCAACACACTGCCCTTGTGCGACAGATATAACGACTTAGGGTGTGGCTAATGTAAACCCATAGAAGTAATCTTTGACGCTCAAGGCAACTGCTCCACCGTCCCAACACGCTGCCCTTGCGCGACCAATATAACGACCTGGGCTTTCACTAATTTTTTTATTTTTTCATTAGGGCTTTCATTTATATAATATGGGTTATAAGCGGAGCACAAGCGGAGGGAGGAAAACAGCGCAAAGGAGAACCGACGTTCAAAATCATCATAAAAGCATTATTTTATTTTTAATATGTAGGCCTATGTTTGATATTCAATATGTACACGTGCAACAGTCAATCAAAAATAAACCAATCCAGTCAAAAGGGGGGGGGGAGATAATGGGACATATTAAACAATAATAATGATAATAATAATAATAATAATAATAATAATAATAATAATAATATAATAACCGTACCTAAACAAATCATAATAATAATAATGGAAGCCGTAATCATAGGTAATCAATCATGATAGAAATGTCAGTAATAATAATGATAATGATAATAACCATAGTTATACTTATAATAATAATAGTAATGAAAATAGTAATCATATAACAGTAATAATAGTTCAGGACTGGAAATAGGTCAATATAATAATGGTAATTTGGTAAATAATAATAATAATAAATAAACAAAACATGGGATAAATTAAACAGTCAAACAAACAAAAATAAACCAATTCAGTCAAAAAGGGGGGCAAGATAGTGGGACAGATTAAACAATAATAATAATAGAATAATTACAATTATTACAATAATTACAATAATGGTAATTTAGTAAATAATTAAATAAATAAACAAAACTAAATAAAAACACAATCAAGTCAAAAAAAGGGGGGACAAGATAGTGGGACAGATTAAACTATAATAATAATAATATAGTAACTAATTATACTTAATTATATACTGCCCTACAAAGGAGAAAGCCAGTAACTCATTTTTTGTCAAAAATGAGTTATTATCATTTTTGTGACATTAAAGACATCCTTTGTCATGTGGAAAAATATCTTGTCTCAAATGTGTTGTGTTTTGGAGAAAATAAGGGGTCGTATTTGCAGTAACTCAAAAAAGCCCTAGTGAAACCAAGGCCAATATCACTGTACTCCTCTTTTATTTAGCTGTGCTGAAATTTAGTTACTGTCCGGTGCCCTTTATTTTGCATCACTCTATTTTTCGCGCCTCAAAGTTACTGTGATTATCAGAAGTCCCGGGAAAAGCTGCACACTCAGATGTCACGGAAACGCACAATTTAACAGCAAACTGATCCTGGATCCAATCATGGCACTATCTCGAGGGAAGATGTTGGTGGAGATGGTTGAAACGCAAATACCCAGACACAGGTAATATTGATTATGTAGACATGAATCACACAAATCGATTAGTTAACGTCCGATAGATAGCCTGAGGCAGTCAACTAAGTGTGACTGCCACCAGCTAGGATCACACACCAAATGAGACAGAAAAACTCCTCCCAGATGCGATCGCATAATGTAAACATATTGAAGGCAAATGATAGTGTATAGCCAGTTTTCCAAAATCATGAGGACTAAAATATTTGACCCAGATTTCACTGTTTGATAGTGTGACAGCACTCGGCTCTGAGAGCGTCAGTCACAGCGCCCGCAGCTGTTAGAGCTGCGCGGGCCCGTGACATGCAGGCCATCTTATTTCTCTCTCACGACACGGACACACGCGGCTTGTTTTGTTGTTGGTTTTTACGCTGACAGTGACAGCATGCTGACTGAAACATGTCATGAGGTGGATTGTGGACTGGAGTGGCAGACTAACGTCACGGTGAGGGTGTGTGTGTGGAGACGGTGTGTGCATGTCTGTGCGCTCCTCCTCCTCTTGGTCTCACTCTGCTGTGTAAAATGAAGCGAGTAATACATCTTAATTTTATTTTATTATTGAAACGGCCCGAACCCAGCCCGGCCCCGGCAGCTCGGAGCAATTCATTTAAAAAAAAAGCCAGTTTCCAGCCCGTATTGGCCAGGCCCGAGGGGCCCGCGAGGGTACCCTCGGGTCTCTCTCCCTGCCCCATCACTAAAACTCTCTCTTTTTCTTTCTCTCTCTCTCTCTGTCTCACACACACCCACGCGCGCACGAAACCAAAACACGCAGCACTGTAGCTGTAATTAACAACTGTAATTAATCACAAAAAGCCTACCTTACACTCTAAGAACAAATTAGTTATTATTATACCCAACTATGTGGTTATGCAATTTTTTACCCTTTATGAGTTATTATACATGGAATTTGTCATATTTGTGCAACCCATGCGCTGAATCAAAATATTGGACAGCCCTCATGACGATTTTGACGTCACAGACAAGACCTCCCCTCCCTCATCTACCCACTGTGTTGATTATTTCAGTGTGGTTTACCCACTACCTAGCGTTGCCAGTTTGGGCGTGAGTTTTGGCTGTTTTTGAACAGTGTATGAGGCTCTGTGGGCTGGAAACCAAACGCTGCATCTGGCAACACTGCCCAGGGCACAGAGAGAGACACAGACAGTTGGAACATGCTGCTCACCCAGAGTCCAGACTGGCTGACTTGGCTGCATGTCGTCGTGATCCTCGAGGAAGCAGGATAATATCAAATAAAAGGTTTGTGTACACTTTTAGACCTACATTGCTAATTCCCATACGGGCGAACTATCATTGTCTGTGTAACGTTAGCTAATATTACCTAATATCAAGTAGCCTGTTTTTCCCCTCCTTTTTATCAAGGCTAGTTAGCGTTAGCTGGTTTGGTTAACGTAGCCATCTATTTACATTTCAGCTAAAGGCTCGTGCGGGCTTAACGTTAGATTTAAAGACAAATTAAAGTTTCTTCTAGCATATGCAACTAACGTTAGACGTATAGGCTGTTTTGCGAGGGAACGGCTGAGATAACTAGTGTTAGCGTTATTTATTTTCCCTCGTTTTGTTTGGTTAACGTAGCTAGCTATTTACATTTCAGCTAAAGGCTCGTGCGGGCTTAACGTTAGTTTTAAAGACAAATTAAAGTCTCTTATATCATGCAACTAACGTTAGACGTGTTGGCTGTTTTGCGAGGGAACGGCTAAGATAACTAGCGTACCAGTAGTAGCCTAACATGCCATTGTTTCTCTGTTAGCTAACGCTAGTTAGGCTGGCTATGTCAATGCCTACTGTCTGCTTACGGCTAGCCAATATTTGTTTGGCATAGCTGTAAGCTAACGTTAGTTAGCCTGGGTGGCAGGGCATACACTTTGTAATTTATAATATGGGAGAACGGTTTGCGGGCCGGTGTTTATTATGTTGGTGCACACAGTACATGGCGGACTGTTTAGCTGTTGCTGGAAAACGTTAGCTCAGCCAGTCAAGCTTGTTGTGACCAAACATCACCGCATTCAAAGCACTTTATCCATATAAAAACCCATGCTTTACCCAAAATAAAGCGTCCAGGTTTTGTTTTGGTCAGTGGCTCCAAAAAACAAGATATTTGTCTGTTATAGGTATCAGCTTAAAAATCCCTCGTATCAGCATCATAACAGGCATTCAAATAGCTATTTTATTGTTGTACTGTAGCTCCCTTTGTTTGTTTCAGGTTGGGCCAATGGACGTTTTTGTCAGGGGCACATTGGCGGAGTGGCAACTCCAACACCTGATAGATAGTTTTAAAGGTAAGGTTTCTATTTTATTTTTTATAAATATTCTTATGGAAAATTGTTATTTCTTTAGCCCAAGCTCGGCCTCGCCTGCCCTATTGGCACGCCCGTGTGTGTGTTGCTCTCACTAAATGTTATTGCATCAGTGATGTCACAATGCCTCCATGTGTATGTGTTTGTGTGCCTCATTATATCAGTGATTACATCATCAGTAAGGCTGCAACTAACGATTATTTTGATAATCTGTCTATTATTTCTTTGGTTAATCGATTTAATCGGATCAAAATAAATGCGCTGATTTTATAAAAAAAACAAATGTCCCAAATTGACTATTAGTGCACAAAAGTGCTGCTTTAATGGACAAGAGCTGTCTAAACAATTAGCCCATGAAAAATAATTTTATCAATAATTAGTTGTTGCAGCCCTAATCATCAGTGTGTGTGCCCCCTATGACATCACTGATCAGTCTTGTCACAATGCCTCCTTGTGTGTGTGTGTGACATCACTGATCAGTCTTGTCACAATGCCTCCTTGTGTGTGTGTGTGCGCCCTTATGTACGGCAACCATTTTAGGGCATCCTCGTCCATCAGAGTATAGGCTATCGTTCCTCAGTCTAAGCGTTGTCAGTTGTCAACGCTTAGACTGAGGAACGATAGCCTATACTCTGACGGACGAGGATGCCCTAAAATGGTTGCCGTACTTATGACATCATCACTGATGACATCACATCAGTGTTTCCCATTCATAATACATTTATGGCGCACCGCCACAACAGATGTTGACGTAGTTCCCCCTCCAAACTCCACATTGGTCGGTCTCTCTCTCTCTCAAACTACCCGAGTGATGATCGCTATAAGGGCCAATCAGAGGCAGAGTAGGACGGGTCAGATGTCGTTTTCAAGACACGTGATCGATTAAATGCATCGTGATTCATTGTGGGGAGGCTCATAAAGTCCGCTGTCCGGCAGCCAGGAAATACACATCACAGCTTCTCGTCGCATCTGCTTCAAAAACACCTCGCTGCATTGGCAGCGGTCGTCAGACTGACAAAACAGCAGTCTGTGAAGCACTGGGGAGCAGGGCTGCGTGTGTGACCAGGTTAAAGACAGCTAATATCAGCCAGGCACCGTTCACTCATTACACATCAAACAATATGGGAACCCAGTCTATTTTTCAGATTGCACATCAAATGGCATAAAAACAAGTCTGTCTTCTGCTTGACTGCCTCCAACTCTGTGCATTGCGCTGAAAGTATACCATATCACACTCACTGTAAAGAGTGCAGCCCACTGCACTTCACGTTCTCTGTTTCAGAAGAGAACGGAGTGGAGCCAAAGTCATTCCCTCTCCAGGCATACGAACCAAGGGATTTCATCTGCCATTCATTTTCCCATCGACAGTTCGTAAAATGCTTGTAAGGATTGTTTTACTTGGTCAAACCAAGTGATTCAGCTATATTTAGAATCAGAGAACATATACCATTTCACTCTGGTCAAAAATAAAAATGCTAAATTTTATTTATTTTTTAGTTTTGGTCCAAATGAAACGTTATTATAAACTCTGTTCTCCCTATCATGCATTCCATGTATGGCTTTACACAAAATATGGAGAAACATACATTTGCCACATTCAATTTAATGATCCAAATTATGTGTCTATTCTGTATACAACAACCCAATCTAAGGGAACATCACTGTTGTACATATTGCCCCCTATCGTTGCATCGGCACTGTTTCTAGGCCGAGCGCCTGGCGCAGCGCAAATCAGTGGGCGTGGACCAGCGCACTTGATATCGTCGTGCTGGCGCTACACGCAGCCTAAAGCATTACAACCACGCCTTTTAAGCGTAAAATTATGCACCGTCATGCTCATTGGATAACTGCAATAAACGAATCGCACGCTTGCCTTTTTAGCTCCAATTCCACTGGTCCCGCAAAACCAGACGAAAGCCAAGCGCTCTGCCCCCCCCCCCCCCCCCTCCCTTCATCCAGTCTTGTCTGTCTCCATTATAGGCTATTATTCCATATTATTATGCTTCTCAAACCAATCTAACTGCAGTTTAAATACTGCAAGCATGTAAATACGCTACACTATAGCAAGATCAAAGTGAAAATAATGTTCTAAATGCATCAGCTAGAAAAATATAGCCTATTAGATTGGTGAAAGTTTGTCCAGAAAGATATCATTTTCTCTCGCCTGCTGCAGGAAGGATGATGCACATAAATATTGCCTACATTATGTAAAGTCATTGCATAAATGTGTTTTTATTGTAAAACTAAATGTGGAGTAGGGCCAAGTTATTGGAGCGGACATCACAGTATAGCAGATGACAGTAGAAGCTTCCGAAGCGCGTTCCGCTGTCACTTATCTAAATCACGTTAAATCGACAAGGGATATTTATAGCCCCAGTAGGACATATATGTTTCACATAGGGTGGTGTTTTCATTTCGATGTTTTATTTGGTCCAATATTGAAATGTTCTACAATTGGAGGTTGTCTTACCATTACACATTATTTAGATCCTCCCTTAATATAGGTTTTCGGCTCATTTGGTTGCTATTTAGTAGCGAAATGGAGAAACACAATGCATGTTGGGACATTCACATTGCAGTGAATTTACAGCTTATTTTTTCTATGGGACTCTGTGCGAGGGAGTCAGAGACAGTCGGTATTGTGCCTGGCAGACTGAGGAGAGAGGGAGAGAGTGACACAGAGAAGGGTGACAGAGGAGAGAGCCAGAGGGGAGGGAGAGAGCCAGAGGGGAGCGCTCCGCGCAACTGGCGCACTCTGAATAGGCCTGGTTTTCAAAAGCGCAAAGCGCTAAATGTACGCCAGGTCGGAAGATAGCAGTACGCCGGTATTTAGCGCCGACACGCCCACTTTGGCCCATTCTGGGACTGCACCACGCCCATTCCGCCTAAAGCGCATTTGGCAGCGTAAAGCCATATTGATATCGTCCCAAAACAGGCGCAAGGCACATTTTTTTGCGTTTAAGGCCCGTTTTAGCGGCGAAGGCTTGTGGGAGAATAGGGCCCATTATGTATAATAGATAAATAATCCAAATTAGGAGGAAAAATTTGTTAAAAATGGTTGTTGCCTCAGTCTCTCTCGTGAGCCTCAGACCGATGAAATCATCATTGATGCAGTGTTTCCGCTACCATTATACAGAAAAAAAAGTAGTTTTTTTGTTTGTTTTTTGTTTTTTAGGATCTCAATAAACCTTTATGGCATATTATTACAATACAACAATACTGGTGTTGACAGTGTTGACAATAATAGAAGATGCCAAATCATTTAAAACAATAAGCATATTGCTTTTAGGAGCAACCTGTGTCGTTGCCTGGGAAACGCACATCCCATAATACAACTGTTCGCATCGCATCCCATAATAGTATGATGATACTTGGGATGCCATTGCGAACATAGATCCGAACAGGTTAGCTATAAATTTAGCGTGTGCATTGCAGATGTCACAATGCCTCTGACCTCACTGATGATGTCACAATTTATGACATCACTGATGATGTCATCACTGGGACTTTGTGTTTGTGAGTGAATTTATTAGAGCCCGACCGATATATCGGTTCGCCAATGTTATCGGCCGATCACCGATATATCGTTTTGGCCGATGTTGCCGTTTAAAAAAAAAGTTATAGACAGCATGTTGTGTATATTTGATCTTTTTTCTTAACTATTTGTTCTATTGTGTTTTTGTATTTCTAGTTATTTATAATTATTAAATTCCCAGTTAAGTTTACTGTTTCATTGCATTGATGTCATTTTGGACAATAAAGTTTATTAATAAGCTGTAAAATATCCTGCCTACATTACATATCTCAATTCATGTCAACTCATATCTTTGTCAAGTGTTTGATATTTGAGGGATCATTGCAAAAAAATCGTGTAATATAATGTAAGAATGTAAGAATATCAGCCGATGGGGGTACGGTGGTGCAGTGGTAAGCGCTGTCGTCTCACAGCTCGAAGGTCTTGGGTTCGATTCCCACCTGGGACGCTGTGAATGCTGAAAGAATGCGTGCCCGTCCACATGTTCTCGAGTGCCCACCGCCCGGGTGGGGTCGTCAAAAAAGCCTTTCTGTGTGGAGTTTTGATGTTTTCCCCGTGCCTCCTTCATATAGGAACCCTTTCACCAAAACATGCAATATTCTGGTTGCTGATGTGGTGCCTCCTCTGGTCGTTAACTAATTGAGTGCCAGCCACTTTTGGAGAACGGACGCTCCCAGTGCCAGAGTTTCAGAGCGTTTTCAGTGATTTCTCGAGGCCCACAGAATATTGTGTGATATTACTATGTAAACACCGAACACGCACAAAGAACGAGGAGACTCTCTTCTATCATCTGCAAAAAAAAGTTTATTGATCCCATTTTCCGTTCTTTAGTTATGAGCCGGAGAAGATAGCTTGCTTTAACCAAAAACAGCATTTTTTTTCTAGAAGCTGAGATAATGAGCCTTTTGTGAAATTAAACATTCAAGCACATCATTGACTCTGAAGCTAATATTTTCTGATATAATGACACCTCAAAAATAATTTCCTTCAATAAAAGAGTGAAAACAAAGGAATTTTGTTTGGCCAAATAATATTTTTTAGCTGCAACCAGCAGCGCTGGCCCCTGCGTGCGCAGACCCTACACCTTCTTGCTGGTCTTGATTTACTGCTGGTGGGCATCAGATAGCCTATTCTAGCTTGTTTGCTCTCTATGCATCGAGCCTGCTGCCTGGGTCTGTGTGTACTGTCAATGGTTGTATGCTGTAGTGCCCTGCGTGCCCCACCCCCCTCCTCCTCCTCCTCCGTGGTGGGAGGAGTGTCTCTGCTGCGGTTTGCTCTGAGTTTGATCTGCACTGAAAAGTGCGCTGCATCCCCCTGCTTTTTTACAGCGTGTCGCCAGTTGAGAATAATGTAACTTTTCAGAAAGACGCTGGTGTCGCCGTGTCGGCAACTAAATCATATGGATGGGCTATCGCAGCGGACACGGATGGGGCTCAATTGTGGCAGCAGATTGGCTGCTGCAGGCACAGCTAACGTTACAGTATGCTTCATGCATATGGATGCATACGGATGCGATGCGATTTCCGTTTCCCCAACGACTTCTTCTTTGTTTTTTCATCGCCTTTCTGTAATCTGGAGAGCACTGTCGCCACCTAAGGGTTCTGTAAAATAGGTTACACACATTCAATAGCTCCCATATTGTAAGAGGCGATGTAAGAGGCTTAGATCCACGTCCCACCGTCAAAAAACGCAATTTGGCACTTTACGTCACTAAAGCAATTGACGACTAAAGTCGTCATTGGCACTCAATGAGTTAAGGGCGCCTGTTCGGAGGGAGGGGAACTGGTTGGAATAGCATGATCCTCCCACGTGCTATGTCCTACCGGTGAAGCTTCCCCTGTCAGGTGAAAAGAAGCGGCTGGCTAACTGCCCATGTCTCGGAGGAAGCGTGGAGCCAGTTTTCGGCTCTCCCCAGATCGGCAGAGGGTGGAGCAGCAACCTAGATAAACAAATAAAAAATTAGCACTAATGGGGGATACAAATTATATAAAAAATCTGGGGGGAAAAAGAATATCGGCCGATATATCGATATCGGAATTTTTTTACTCCCCAATATCGGTATCAGCATCGGCCTAACAAATCCAGTATCGGTCGGGCTCTAGAATTTATGACATCACTGATGATGTCATCAGTGGGACAGATAGAGAAACAGACACCCTTTTATATACTGATGATGATCCACTCCCGCAACCCCTAGCCACTACCTATAGTTCCGCTCCTACACTAGCCCTGCCCCATTCCCTAGCCACTCCCCCACCTCTACCGGTAGCCACTCCCCCTAGCCCCACCCCTACCACTAGCCACTCCTCCAACCCCGCCCCTACCCATAGCCCCCAACCTCTAGCTGCTGCTAGCAAGTGTTAATTTCAGACCCTGGTCATTGGGATTTTACTGTTGTAAAAATTATGTCTTTGCGTTTTGTCTTTTTGTCTCTCAGATGAGGGAATCGATGAGGAGAGTTTTCTTCTTTTAGATGAGGCGACCATCAACCAAGTGATCCCAAAAGCTGGCCCAAGGCTCAAGTTCCTCAAAAAATTTAGAGAACTTGTAAGTAGTTAAGATCACTGCAGACGTGAGAGGATTCATTTTTTAAACTCCTTCCCCCTCACACACACAATTATTCCTGCTGATCATTTGTTAAAATTTCTTAGGGCAGATGGCGTATGTTTGCTTTAAATGCAAAAGGCAAATTCCAGGGGAGGCTAAGAATCTCTTTAAACATTTACGCGCAATACACCATGTAAACCATTCGTCAACATATTTCCAATGTAGTGAAAGTGGTTGTGGTAGAACATTTTCTTACATCAGGTCTTACAGAAGACACGTAGTAAAGGAGCATGAAAACCAAGTTGAACAGACTCTTGATGGGCCCCTTGAAGGTCCGGCCCCGCCTGTTGACGTACAGAATGCTGAAGAGGAGCCAGTACAGGAAGATGAGGAAGCTGAGGATGAATGGGATGAACTACAGCAAGAGGGCATTACCAACCGGGTAGCCCTTTTTTTAGCTCATCTCAGATCTAAATCTTCCCAGACATTCTCTAACATAAACTTTGTGGTTCAACAGACCTCTAGTTTAATTGGCGATATTGTGAGCAGACTGCAATCAAAGACTATGTCTTTATTTCGTCAGTTTGGTCTTGGTCAAAGCCCACAGGTAGAAGAGCTCGAGCTGGAGTTCTTGGAAGCAGCTGAGCCTTTCAAAGGACTGGATACCGATTATAAACAGCTGCAGTATTTTGCTAAATCTGGAAACTTCATTCAGCCAGTTGAGGAGTTTTTGCCTGGGGTTTCCTATGTTCAGCAAAGGGACTCTGCCACCGGCACTGTCCGGCAAGTCGCAGTTCCTGATTCATATCAGCGTATTCCGCTACATCGCCTTCTAGCCAAGATACTTGAAATTCCTGGGATTTTACAGTCCATGCGAGAATGGCAGCAGAGAGAGGGTGATGCACTTCAGGATGTCTTTGATGGGGAGTTTTGTAAAACACACCCACTGTTCTTGAAAGAGGTTTCGATCCCAGTTCTGATCTACCAGGATGACGTGGAGGCTGTCAATCCGCTTGGGTCGAGACCGGGATTCACAAGTTAGGATTTATATATTTCATATTGAAGAGCTTGCCACCAGACCTGCTATCAAGTTTGCAGTCGCACTTCCTTTTAGCAGTGTACAAATCCGATGACGCGAAGACCTATGGCCTTGATGCAGTGCTGCGCCCTATCGTGGAAGAGATCAGGTGTCTTGAGAGGGATGGCATCACTGTTAATACCCCCAACTGTCAAGGTGTTGTTAAGTTCACAGTGGTCCAGGTAGTGGGAGACAATTTGGGCTTGAATGCCATTCTTGGCTACACTGAAAGCTTCACTGGAAATTATGTGTGTCGGATGTGCAGAGCACATAGAGATGTCCTGAGGTTTCTGACACTGGAAGATCCTGCACTATTACGTGATGTCCATAGTCATGAGGCAGATTTGCGTACAGCCAACCCCTCCCAGACAGGCCTGAAGAGAGACAGTGTCCTGAATGACTTGTCTTTTTATCATGTGATGGACAATGTAGCCCCTGACATCATGCATGATATCCTGGAAGGGGTGGGGCCATATGAAGTCAAACTTGTGTTGAATTCGCTGATCGAGCAAAAGCATCTCACACTTGACAAGCTCAACTACAGAATCACAAGCTTCGACTACAGATTTTGTGATAAGGGCAACAAACCATCTGTGATAAGTAAGAATGATCTCAGAAACATTGATGGGTCCATGCGACAGTCAGGAGCTCAAATGTGGTGCCTACTTAGGTTACTGCCGACAATGATAGGTGACCTGATCCCCATGGAAAACAAGGAATGGAAACTTCTCCTACTCTTACTCTTGTGCATGGAGTTCATCTTCTCTCCTTCTCTTACTGTTGCAGCAACACTGTACTTGAGGAAAATCATTGAAGAGCATCGCTCCCTCTTCCTGGAGCTCTACCCTCACCTACATTTGCGGCCAAAACACCACTTCATGCTCCATTACCCAAGAGCGATTCGAAAACTCGGACCCTTGATGCAGTTCTGGGCAATGAGATTTGAGGCTAAACATGGATTTTTCAAAAGGGTCAGCCACGTAACATGCAACTTCCGAAACATTTGCAAAACCATGGCATTTCGCCATCAGATAATGCAGTGCTACAATTTGCTGTGTGGAACTGTGTTGAGCCACAATGCAGAAGTTGGTCCAGGGCACACTACCTTTCTGGCCAACTTTGAGGGAGTTAAAGACATCCAAAGTGGTCTAACAGGTATTCCCCTTTTCAGCGAATTGTATGTGCCGGCTTGGGTTACCTTTAAGGGCACTGCATATCGAGCAGGCATGACTGTATTCCTGTCCTACAACCCAGATGGAGAGCCCCAGTTTGCTCTCATCAAATCCATTTTAGTTCTGGAGCAAACAGCACACACACCAACAATAAAGCTTGTTGTACAGAAGTGGGAAACAAAATGGTTTGAGAGGCATTTGTTTGCATACAGTGTGATTCCCACTCAAGGTTTGACAGCTGTTGATGTGAGAGAGCTGCTTGATCATCATCCGCTGCATGCAGTCAAGTCATACAGAGAGCATGATTTCTCTTTCCCCCTTCCCCCGCTCCTTCCCTTCCTCCCCCTTCCTGTTCTCCCCTCTCCCACATTTCCCATTCCCCCCCACCTCCTCTTTTTCCATGCTCTTTCCTCCCCCTCATCCCACCGCTCCCCCCCTCCCTTCTCCTGCTCTCTCCTCTTTCTCCCCTCTGCTCCTTCTCCTTCTCCCCTATTTTTCCCGAATCCCTGCCACTTCCTGCTCTCCCCTCTCTCACATTCCCCCTGCTCTCCCGGGGTCCACCCGCTATGCCGACCACCTGCTATGCCGACCACCCGCAATGCCGACCTTAGGTTTGGGCGTGGGGGTGGGAGAGGTTAGGTTTTGGGTTAGGGTCTGGGGGAGGTTAGGTTTAGGCATGGCATGGGGGGAGGTTAGGTTTGGCGTGGGGGCTGGGAGAGGTTAGGTTTTGGATTAGGGTCTGGGGGAGGTTAGGTTTAGGCATGGGGGGAGGTTAAGTTTGGCGTGGGGGCTGGGAGAGGTATAGCTCCACCGACACGCTGCACGCCGCCTCGCTCAGCTGGTTCTGCTTGTGGGCTATCGGCATTGCGACCTGTCGGCACTGCGGCCTGTCGGCACATAGACGCGGCACCGCTCTCCCTCCCCTGCACCCACCCACCTCTCCTTCTCTGTTCTCTCCTACTCCACATTTCCCATGTTCACCCCACCTCCTCCCTCTCCTCCCCCACATCCCCCCGCTCTCCCTCCCTCCTCCACTCTCCTGCTTTCTTCTCTTCCCCCCTCCCCCACTACTCTAAAGCATAGTACACATTCTACTCCAAAGCATGGCACCCACTCTAACCCCTCCAATATTTCGCCACCATTTAAAGCATGGCACCCATTCTCCCCTAAAGCGAGGCACCCATAAGCTCTATATGTGAACATGTGTTTATTTGGCAAAGGGACTCACTACTAAAGGCTTGCAGCCAATTAAATTAGGCATAGTTTGTTTGCTAAGAAATTGACATATGTCCGTTTGCAAGATGTGTGTCTATATTTCTCTATCATATAATTGCTCGATATGTTATTATTACTATTGTAATTTGTTAATGTTGTGTCAGTTAGCCCTCCCTTCCCTGTTCTCTCCATATAGTCTCCCATACTCCTCTATACTCCCATACTCTTCCTTACGCTCTCTCCTCCCCCACATCTCCCATTCTCTCCCCACCTCCTCCCTCCCCCTGCTCTCTTCTCCCCCACACCCCCCCTCCCCCCCTTTCCCCTCTCCTGCCCTCTCCTCTTGCTCCTTCCCCACCTCCTATACCCTCCAACATCTCCCATTCCCTCCCCACCCCATCACTCTCTCACATTCCCCCTGCTCTTCTCCCTTCTCTCTCCTCTGCTCTCTCTTCATTTCTATATTTTATATATTTCTCCATCAATTGTTCAAATGTTATCTTTATTCTGTATATTCTTGCTACTGTTGTGTCAGCTAGAATTAGCTAGACATACTTTCTGTGAAGCCCTCTGAGACATGCTTGTGAATTAGGGCTATATAAATAAACTTGACTTGACTTGACTTGACAGTTTCTACATTTCCCTGCGCTATAGACCTTTTTAGACAATCAGCTGACTGTCACCAAATGGGTGTATGACACTTGTAAATAGTATTTTGACATACAGTAGGTTTATATTGATGAAAGGTTCTAGCTTGACAAGACACACTTTTTCCCTAATTTCTTTAGTAGTTAGCCATTAATGCTCCATAAAAAGTATCTTTGCCTCCAACGCACGATGATGATCACTATTTGTTCGATAAATGACTACCGGGATGGGATGAACTAAGTGACTACTGGGATGTTCTATAAATGACGACTGGGATGGGATGAACTACCGGACTACAGGGATGCGATAAATTATACTGTAAGTACTTAATTTTGGTTTAATCTCTTAAAGTGTCTATATGCTCAATATATAGTCTTAGCCACAGCCACAGTTATGTTAAGTTGAGTAGTTACGTTTCTGTTTTGTCTTTTTTAATTTGCCACAGATCTGCATGGGGTCCAGAGATTGCAAACTAGTTACCTTTAGGTGACAGTCACCTTTTTCATAAAAAAAAATAGGACACTTGGGTGAAGGGTTTCTAAGTGGTTTTATATCTGAGAGGCCAAATGTATAAACCGTGTGTACACACGAAAAGTGCGCTGCACCACTTTCCACACAGGTTTCCCAATTTATAAATCTTTGGGCTGTGAGAATGTGCGTCCTGGTATACATCTCTCACACCATGCAGTCTGCAGTATGCAGTCTTCTGAGTCCACTAGTGTGGTGTTGCAAAAAAGGATAATTCAACTGTGAATTTGGGTGACATTTATTTAGAGCTTTTTGGGGTATACACATATTTCTAAATATAGTTTGTGTCACCTTGTTCACTATCCATGAGTTTACATTCCTGATGGTGAATGGTCCCTGTCACAGGTCAGCCTGCAATTCTAGGTAACTGCCTCTGTCATTAACTTGGCTTTTCTGCATAGATTGGACCTGGTGTGCCACCCACTCCCCCACCTACAAGCCCTGATGTCCCACCAGCTCCCACACCTCCACTCCCCACGGAGGAACAAATGGCGCCAGTGGACCGGATGATGCCACAAACTATACATATAATTCCCCAATTTGTAAGTTCCACTTTTTAAGACTTGAGGTTCACTTTTTTTTTCAACACTAAAGAATAACAAACGTATCTGCAATGCTGTCTCTTCTTGTCATTTTCTCAGGATATCCGCCAGATTCTCACAGTCTCACCTGACGGCAAGCTGATTCTTGAGAGCCTTGATGAGGATAGTATCATCACAATTAAGCAGAGACGTTGCCTCGTCCGAATCTTGGTGTCACACCTCATGGAGAAGTTTGGAGACGGGTATTTAAAAACAGATTGTTTTTTGCTTGAATTTGATGTTGGAAAGGTGTATGAACTCTGTAGGAAAATACAAAAATTCTCCTTTAAAGAGTACATGAAACATTTGATCATATGACTAGTTAATTTGCATTTCACTTCAGACAATACAGGACACAACTTTCAAGTCTGACATTTACATAGATTTGCTAGAAAGATGAACAACATTTCGCCGGGCGTTGCTTGATGTCACTAGGTTGACTGTACAGTACAGTAGAGTGCAGTAGTGGAGTACCGGCTATTTAAGTGTTGGTATTAAAAAAAAAAAAAAATCAAAATCCTTATACTGTACTGTAAAGGTAGTGTAGTGACATCATCAAGCAGCGCCATAATTGGTGAAAAGCTGAAATGTTCATTTTTCTAGCAAATCTCATACATTTCAGACTTGAAAGCAGTGTCCTGTCTTGTCTGAGGTGAAATGCAAATGAACTAGTCATATGATCAAATGTTTCATGTCCTCTTTAAAGACAGGCCACCAACTTAAACCTACACGCATCAACACACGTTCAGTAGTGTTTAGTTTATTTGGATCTCCACTAGCTGCAGAAAATGCTACAGCTATTCTTACTGGGGTCTGACACAAACTTGTGCAGTGTATACTGTTTTTGTACTACTTTAAATCTAGTTTGACTGTTTACTTGCGCGATGTATGGGCTGTCCCAAATGATTATTTTCTTCTCGATTAATCGAATGACTATTTTTTCGATTAGTCGATTAACTTTAGATCAGTGTTTCTCAACTGGTGCGTCGGGACCCAAAAGTGCATGAGAAAAAAAGTTCTTCTACTCATTGAGGACGATGGCGCCCGCGGACAACATTACTGTCTTTCAGAGGCTGTAGCGGGCTCATTTTTAAATCCAGAGTGAAGATACTGGTACCATATGAAGCTAGAAGACCTAAGGCATCCATTGGTACCAACATGCCATGCTAGCTTGTCGTTTTACTGACTGAGGAAAAATGTGGGTCGTGAGGCTAGACCAGTTGAGAACCATTGCTTTAGATGATCGTGGGCGATGTTTTGTAGCTGCAGCTTGTCCATTCGCTTGGGAATAAACAATCCATGCTTTAACGGGCGCAGCCATCTTCTCTACCTAACGTTAGCCGGCTGGCTTCCGCTAGCGACAACAATAACAATATGACTTCCGGTCAGATTTCCCCCGAAAAGCCATACCACACAAGACTAACACAGAAGCCATTAAAAACTTTTATTTTGAAATCTGATATTGGAACTGAGCTATCTAGTGTATTAATGATCTTTTCTTCACTTAATACCTACGCACGTTATGCAAGTCGCCGTATTTACGTAGTCGATGCCTTCGACTAACCGCCGAGTCAGGGACAGCCCTAGATGTATGTCATTGTGTTTTTCTATGTTTACAGTCCTACCTCTGAGACCAAAAAGGCCATGGCTTCAGCTTTGATTCAGGGATTTCCCTGCTTGAAAGACTCATCAGGCAGTGGCAGTGTGAGTAGTTTTTGATAAACCTCATAATGATGTTAAATAGAAAAACATTTGTTTTTTGAAGAACACGTGAATGTGTTTGATAAATGCAATTATTAGTGACCTTTATAGTCATTTTAAAGTGCTGGGGCTTATCAGATATTTTGTGTAAAGTAGAAAATGGAAAAGACAAAAAGAGGCTTGTTGTTCCATGGTGTCAAGGAGCTTAACCCATTGATACCCAAGCGCGCGCTCTGGAACGGCATTCTAAACCTAATGCATGTTTGAAACCACCCCCTCTATCCCTGAGGTTTGTGAACAATTTGACGGAAAGGTCGGCGTTCCCTAAAACCTTTGTTTCAGCGTTCGTAGAAAGTCTTGAAAGTTTGGAAAATGCTTGATTTTAACAGTCATGTTTTCAAGGTTAGGAATATGCTTGAATTTGAATATCCTCCTTGAAAAGTGCTTGATTTTCAACATAACCTGGTGTTTCATCTACACATTACAATCACTCATGTAAAACAAAAATCTTTGAATACCTGAAATGAGATTCTGACATGGGCCTTTTCATTAGAAATGATTATATTTGCCAGAGCTCTCAAATGCCTTTTATTTCATGTTTCTAGCTACTATAGAGGCTGAGAAATGTAGGTTTTAGTGAACGTTGACAATTACTGTAGCCCCAGTAATGTTTAGCGATCCCCGTTTTGCAGTCATCTTGAAATACAACGGCAAATTCGCCAAAACTGTCACTCAGAGCCTTTGCTAGCATGCCAACAGTCACATCATCTGGGTCTGAATAGTCTTTTCCATTGATGTCTTCGTCCTCAAGTAACTCATACTCCATTCAGCTCGTCAGCTATTTTACTGTCTGAAACGTGGCAGAACTGCCAACATTCACTAAAACCTTGAGGCTTAGCAGATTGAAACACGAGATAAATAAATCTGAATTGAAGTCATTATTTTCATCCTCAGTCTAAATAGCTGTCGTGCTCGGGACGAATGGCACTTGCTTCACTAGCCTCGTCAGCCATGTCTGAAGTTCAACTTTGAAAACTACACTGTCCAGGCTAAAAGAAAATCCTATGAAACCCACAATATATTTCGCCTTCCCCACGTATATTTCAGTGAATCACGATGCATTTCATTGGTCACTTCTTAAAATCAACGATTCTACTACACGTCTACATCGCATCCGGTGTGGGTGTAAGATCTGCTCGCCTACCAGATCAGATCGCGCACGCATTGTGATTGGCTGTACGTCGGGCACGTGGGATTAACGTGTGCAAATTGTCATAAAGAATTTATTTTACTGGATAAATCTGAAACTGTCAGTTACAGACACACAAGTCCCAGCCCCAGAGTAGCGAACCATCTCGACAACCGCATCCCAGCTGGGGAGTGAGAGCCGACGGCCAGCCGGGAAATGAGCCGCGGCGTCCATGAGTGTCCGAGTTGACTTTTTGTCATTCTTTCATATTTGTGCAGATATTAACATTTCTGGTGGACTGAAAATTGTGAGTGCCTCCTTTGACTTCCATGCTGTTTGATGCTGTTGTCATGCACCAAGCAGTGGGAGTTGTAATTGGTCTACTTTTCTGGGGACAGACAGATAGACGTACAGACAAACCCTGTTCTAGATGGCTTAGCCACACCCTGTGGCCACGCTGTCGAAATCAGAATGTGCCTCATCTCTATTCACCAAAGATTTTCATTTCTTGCCAGGAAATATGGTACACTCAAGGCCGGAACCACCGTCCAGCCACTGGATTCCTTGAAGAGAGGCTTTGGAACACTAGAAAGAGGCTGAGATCCGTGAGCAGGTCACAGAGCACGCCGCAGAGCATGCCACAGAGACCACCGCAGCGCCAAGGAGACGCTCGTGAAAGGGCATACATACCAGGTAATGGTTGAACTGAAAAATAAGTTGGTGAAGCAAAATATCAATATTGAAGTACTTGTTTGGATTAGCTTTAAGCCGGCCAAGGCTACCAGATATACCAAAATGAGATTGGAGGATCAAAATGTCAGTACTGGAAAACAACCACGCAACCACCAGGAGTACAGGTACAATATAACAATCTTTATTTAAGGCACAAATTAAAACAGGGAGTTTGGGGGTCACTAAGTGCAGAAAGAATTGCTGTCTTCCGGGGGGGACCCAGAACCGGTCACATAATGTACACACCACCATCAAAGGATGCAAAACACATCAGAATAAGAGCATATATCGGCTAGTGAAAGCACATTCCTGCTGAAGAACACCTCACTGCGAGTAGGAGCACGCCACTGCAAATACGAGCATATCACTGCTTAAGAGAACGTCACTACAAGCCACTGCACACATACGATATGTAAACCTTAACACAGAACTGGTCACATAATGTACACACCACCATCAAAGGATGCAAACACATCAGGATAAGAGCACATCTCAGCTAGTAAAAGCACATTCCTGCTGAAAACCACCTCACTGCGAGTAAGAGCACGCCACTGCAAATATGAGCATATCACTGCTTAAGATAACGTCACTGCAAGCCACTGCACACATCGATATGTAAACCCTGTCACACTACACACAGAGGGTCACATCACATGACACATCTAGTAGGGAAAATAAGAGTGAGCACAATTTATAGCCCCCCCCCCTTTATCACAAGCTCCTCAACCCCACTCAGTTTCCCTCTATTCCCTCTATAAAACGCATGGGATAAATATACAATAGAAAATACAATGGAGTTCATTCATGAAGACATTAATTGAATGGACGATACACAAAAGGTTAAAACAGATACGTAACTTTTGTGGTCACCGAGACCCCCCCTCCCGGGGTCAAGGCAGTAGGCACCGTCCAACTCCCCGGGAGGAAACAGCTTCGCTGGGCGATGCAGCAATCAAGTCTGTGATTGCACAGGTAGCGTAGCAGACGCCAACGGCGGCAGGCCGAAGGTGGAACAATTGCTGGGGCGCGACGGTGGAGCTGACGTTCCTATAGAAGAGCCTTAACTAACCCTCTCCTTCCTACATGGACAAGACTGGACCCACGCTGACATATACTTTCTTCGCACCGGCAGCCCTAAACAGCTGCGAATGCCCCACCCGCTTTGAACACAGCCCCACACAGAACATCCGCGCGCTCCCAGAACCACAAGCAAGTGTCAGGCTCTCTCATTTTGTCAGCGACCCACGGCTGCCAATCACTCGCACCTGACGCTCATCAGTCCCATCAGCTGCGGCCGGTGCGATGACGTGAGTCACTGTTTACATTACACTCCCCCCTCCCATATGGAAGACTCGCCCTCGAGTCACTCCCATGACATCTGGAAATCACGAGACCAAGCAGGTGGCCTCCGATGACGTAGGGGCTGACCACTGGAGTCACTCCGATCATGGAGCGCTGCCCTCCTTTCTTGCCTGGAGTAGCCCGCAAATGCATCCTCAGTGGGAGGATTCACTGATGCAAGGGACTCAGGATGACCTCCTCTGGCCCCTGAAGACAGGAGGGCCTGGTGGTTGTCGTGATGATCTCCGGATGAAGTCCTCTCTGCTCCTCTGGTTCCTGAAGACACATGACTCTGGTGGTTGTTGTGGTGACCTCTGGGTGAAGTCCTCTCTGCTCCTCTGGCTCCTGAAGACACGGGGCCCTGATTGTTGTCGTGATGATCTCCGGATGAAGTCCTCTCTGCTCCTCTGGTTCCTGAAGACACATGACCCTGGTGGTTGTCGTGACGGTCTCTGGGTGGAGTCCTCTCTGCTCCCCTGGCTCCTGAAGACACGGGGCCCTGGGTCACAACGCCTCCCGGTGGTAACCTCTCCCCTCCTGACATCCCCAGGTCAGCTGAGCGGCGATGATGGACCCAGCCTGCACCAAACGGGGTCTCCGGCTGCTGTCGTCCAGAGGGTCTGGCTGGCTGAGACTCCCACTGGTCATCGTCAGCCCTCCTGGACACTGGCTCACTTTGCACTGCCAAGGGAGAGTTATAGGGCTTAAGTCTATTAAAGTGCACCACACACTCAGGGCCTCCCTCTACCAACACCAGTCTATAGAGGACATCTGTTACTCTCTCGACCACCCTAAAGGGACCTTTATAACGTCTTTGTAGCTTGGGGGAAAGTCCTCGTTTCCTAGCCTTATTCCGCACCCAAACTAACTCTCCCTCGGAGTAGAACTGGAAATTGGCCCTAAAGTCATACAAGTTCTTCTGTCTCTCTGATGCCTTGGCTTGATGTATTTTGACTGCCCCTACAACTGTAGACAGTGTCTCGCCAAGCTTGAACACAATCATTCACTGAAGAAAAGTGCTCCTGTGTTTCTAGGTTTAACATGATGTCTACCGGCAGAACAACTTCCCTACCAAATAAAACTTTGTAGGGGGTAAATGCGGTACTGGCATGAACGCTACTCCTATATGCCAACATCACATAGGGCAGCAGAGTGTCCCAATTCAGCTGGTTGTCTTCTATGAACAATGACAACATGGACAACAGAGTACGGTTGAAGCGCTCTATAAGTCCATCTGACTGGGGGTGGTAAGGGGTTGTACGAGACTTATGAATATGCAAGAGCCTGCACAACTCCTTAAACAGTGTAGACTCAAAATTTCGGCCTTGATCTGAATGAAGACTACGGGGGACCCCAAAACGACACACCCACTCCTCTGTCAACACTTTAGCAATGGTACCAGCTTCTTGGTTGGGGAGGGGAAAAGCCTCGGTCCACTTTGAAAAATAATCGCCAATCACTAAGATGTACTTGTTCTT
Organism: Poromitra crassiceps; assembly: GCF_964638095.1. Classification (NCBI taxonomy): domain Eukaryota; kingdom Metazoa; phylum Chordata; class Actinopteri; order Beryciformes; family Melamphaidae; genus Poromitra; species Poromitra crassiceps. Next base: position 58,108,355 of record NC_139629.1, on the reverse strand, counting down.
CCCAGGGGTTTCTGGGAGGGGGCCTAGTATGTCCAGCGCCACCCTTTCGAAAGGTCTGGATGTCACTGAGGGTTGCAAGGGAGCACATGGGGCCTTACCCTGGGTTTTACGAGAGGAACAATCCGCACACTCCCTCACCCATTGCTTAACGTCCCCAAACCACCCCGGCCAATAAAAACGATCTTTTACCTTCCCCTGTAACTTCTGCACTCCCAAATGCCCGCCTGTAGCATCATCATGTAACTGTGCCAAAACCTTGGATACCAAAGAACGAGGGAGGATTACTTGTATTTGAGATGCCGCATCTGAATGGGCAGGAGGAAACCTCACTAACCTAGATCCCTGTATGTGTAGCTGATTCCACACAGGGCCATACTTCTGTAATTCAGGAGCCTCTATCATAGGGCACTCATCTGTCCGCTTTTTACACTCTATTAACTGCCGTAATTCACTGTCATCCATTTGGGCTTGGGCAAGCTCATCCATCTCTCTCTCTTCGCTAGGGGGGACCTGAGGCGTCTCTTGCACAACACACACTTTGGGGATGTTTTGCCCTGTCTTTTTAACAGCTGGCGACGCCCAATCAAAACAGGCAGGCAACCTCGAAAGAGCGTCAGCATTTGCGTGTAGCTTGCCTGGGCGGTGTACAATCTTATATTGGAAGTTAGCCAGCTGTTCAATCCAGCGGGCCAACTGCCCCTCCAGCCCCTGGAAGTTATGCAGCCACCGTAAAGAATTATGATCAGTGCGTAACACAAACTCTTTACCCAACAGGTAATGTTTAAAATATTTTGTGAATACGACCATGCTTAAAAGCTCCTTTTTTGTGGTAGCATATTTGCGCTCCTCTTTAGTCAGTGCCCTACTGGCATATGCAACGACTTGTTCATGACCTCCCCCTTCCTGAGATAGGACCGCCCCAATTCCAAGGTTACTGGCATCAGTGTCTAAAATAAATGTCTTCGTTGGGTCTGGGTAGGCCAACACAGGGGCAGTAATAAGACTGCTTTTAAGCTGATCGAATGCTTGTTGGCAATCTTCACTCCATTGAAACCGCCTCCCTGCCTCTGAAAGCCGATGTAAGGGGCGAGCGATGTCTGCGAAACCCTTCACAAAGCGCCTATAGTAAGAGGCTAGTCCTATAAAGCTCTTAACCTCAGTCTGGTTCCTTGGCTCAGGCCACTCCCTCACAGCAACCACCTTAGCAGGGTCTGCCATCACCCCCTCAGCGGAGATAACATGCCCCAAATAATTGACACGAGTAGAGAACAAGTTCCATTTAGAGGGTTTTACTTTCAAATTGGCCTGTTGAAGTTTCATAAGCACTTCGTCAAGACGAGCCAGATGTTCCTGAAACGTACGCCCGAACACAATGATGTCATCTAAATATACCAGACAGGTTACCCACTGTAAGTCTGCAAGAATTAAATCCATTAACCTTTGAAATGTACTGGGCGCATTGCAAAGGCCGAAGCTCAGAACATTGAATTCATATAACCCTTGGCGTGTGGTAAAAGCAGTTTTGCAGCGGTCCTTGGGGTCAACTTCCACCTGCCAGTAACCACTAGCTAAATCGAGAGTGGAAAACCAACGGGCATGGTTGAGGCTATCAAGTGCATCATCTATCCTTGGGAGGGGGTACGCATCCTTACTAGTGACATCAGTAAGTTTCCGGTAGTCAACACAAAATCGGAGCCCGCCCCCTTTCTTACGCACCAGGACTACAGGGGCTGCCCAGGGACTACAAGAAGGCCGAATGATGTCACCATCGAGCATTTGTTTCAGATTATCTGCTACTTCCTGCTGTAAGTGGAGGGGAACTCTCCGTGGAGGTACTCTGATGGGCTTAGCATCACCTGTATCGATTTCGTGCAGGGTCCTATGAGTCCTGCCCAAATCGGTCTCGCCCCGGCTAAAGACAGAGAGACTCCGGTTTAATAGCTGTTTAGCTGCCTCCATTTGTTCAGCAGAGAGTCCCTTCTCCCCCACCCCAAAGTGACTCATGAGGCTATCGACGGTCCAGGGTTGTAAGACATCTTCCCCTCCTTCACTGCTCTCTCCCACCTCGTCAACCTCTATATCAGTGAAGAGTGTGCCCACTTTGATGCCCTTTTTTAATGTCAAAGCATCGTTAGTCACATTAATGACCCGCACTGGCAGTGCCCCCTTGTCTACTTTACAAACGACACGGGCTACCAATAAATCACAATGCTTAGGTAGAGCTGATGATGGTTCTAACATGCCCGCTGCGTAGTCCCCCCATGCACTTTTAATCATGCCTGAAACAATAGCCTCACTCCGTGGTGGCACTATCGTATCACACCGAACAACAACAGATTGAGGCTGTAGTGTTGGGTTAAGATCTACTAAGGGGACTGTCTTCCCCATTATCCGGCATGTCTTTGCCCCAAGATCAACCACAGCACCATATTTGGACAAAAAATCAAAGCCAAGCAGGATTTCTTCAGATGGTATGTCAGACACCAGAAAATCAACAATCAAGGCCAATGAGTCTAACTGGCACACTGTCTGCCAGCCTCCAAGAATTAGCATTGCCCCCCCCATTTGCTGCTCTTGCCTCCCCCACATACTCCTGTAAATCTGACCCCCCCTTGGTGATTGAAAGCCAGGTCTGTTTAGGTATGACAGAGCGTGATGCTCCAGTATCTACGAGCACATGATAACTAAACCCACCTATCTTGGCTGCGAGGTATCCGGAGCCTCCTTGGACCTTTCAGGGACCCTAGAAACTGATGAGAGGGGGGCGGGCATTGGATCCGCTGTGCACGCCCCCTCTAGTTTCCCTGCAGGTACGGACAGTTACGGCGTATGTGCCGGTTACATCCACACTCCCAACAGCCACCACCCTGTTCTCTAGCCTCCTGTCTAGCTGTAGTGTCGTATGCGTTAGCTGACCAAGTGCAGCTGCCGGGGAGTGTACTGGGTTTGTTTTTAAATCCTGCACAGTAGCCCGTAAAGATTTAAACTCCTGTCTCAACCCTTCCACCACCCCAAGTAAAGCTTCCATTCGCTCATCATCTTTAGGCTTCGGTTCTGAGACCCCCCGAACTTTAGCATCTTGGGCCAAATGGCCATCTTCCAGGCCCCTAATGAGCTCAAGTTCTGAAGCAAAATTAATTGCAGCCTCTAACGATGCAGGCTTGGCACTACGGAGACTAATACGCAAATCTCCACTGCCCACATGAGTGATAAAATGGTCCTTTGCCAATAAGTCCTGTGTATCAAGGTCTGCAGAGGGGTAGGCTGTAGTAACCAGCCGGCGCAGAGATATACCAAACTCCCGGACAGTTTCATTATGGAGCCTCCTCCGTGAGGAGAAGCTGGCCCGGCTCCAATCATCACTATCACAGGGATTTAAGCACCTCCCCATAGCATCCTTCAACAAGGTATAGTTAGCTTTAGCTGCGGCGGATAGCCCACTATACACCTCACGAGCACGCCCAGACAATAGGAGACTCATAAATTTTAGCCTCAGCGAGCCGTCCCAATTATTTACATCAGCAGCCATCTCAAACTGCTCAGACCAGTCCGACCATTCCCTCCCAGTGCCAGTGAAGGTTTCTGGCATAAAGACTGGGCGTGGAGTTGCACCGTTGGTACTCAAGGAGGGGGCATTTTGACTTGTACCCGCCTCACCAGGGGGAATTACGTTTTCTCCAGGTAATGACATTTTTATTGTAAAGATCCCACAGCTGCCACCAGTGAAGTACTTGTTTGGATTAGCTTTAAGCCGGCCAAGGCTACCAGATATACCAAAATGAGATTGGAGGATCAAAATGTCAGTACTGGAAAACAACCACGCAACCACCAGGAGTACAGGTACAATATAACAATCTTTATTTAAGGCACACATTAAAACAGGGAGTTTGGGGGTCACTAAGTGCAGAAAGAATTGCTGTCTTCCGGGGGGGACCCAGAACCGGTCACATAATGTACACACCACCATCAAAGGATGCAAAACACATCAGAATAAGAGCATATATCGGCTAGTGAAAGCACATTCCTGCTGAAGAACACCTCACTGCGAGTAGGAGCACGCCACTGCAAATACGAGCATATCACTGCTTAAGAGAATGTCACTACAAGCCACTGCACACATACGATATGTAAACCTTAACACAGAACTGGTCACAGAATGTACACACCACCATCAAAGGATGCAAACACATCAGGATAAGAGCACATCTCAGCTAGTAAAAGCACATTCACATGACACATCTAGTAGGGAAAATAAGAGTGAGCACAATTTATAGCCCCCCCCCTTTATCACAAGCTCCTCAACCCCACTCAGTTTCCCTCTATTCCCTCTATAAAACGCATGGGATAAATATACAATAGAAAATACAATGGAGTTCATTCATGAAGACATTAATTGAATGGACGATACACAAAAGGTTAAAACAGATACGTAACTTTTGTGGTCACCGAGACCCCCCCCCCCCCCCCGGGGTCAAGGCAGTAGGCACCGTCCAACTCCCCGGGAGGAAACAGCTTCGCTGGGCGATGCAGCAATCAAGTCTGTGATTGCACAGGTAGCGTAGCAGACGCCAACGGCGGCAGGCCGAAGGCGGAACAATTGCTGGGGCGCGACGGTGGAGCTGACGTTCCTATAGAAGAGCCCTAACTAACCCTCTCCTTCCTACATGGACAAGACTGGACCCACGCTGACATATACTTTCTTCGCACCGGCAGCCCTAAACAGCTGCGAATGCCCCACCCGCTTTGAACACAGCCCCACACAGAACATCCGCGCGCTCCCAGAACCACAAGCAAGTGTCAGGCTCTCTCCTTTTGTCAGCGACCCACGGCTGCCAATCACTCGCACCTGACGCTCATCAGTCCCATCAGCTGCGGCCGGTGCGATGACGTGAGTCACTGTTTACATTACAATATAATGTAGTTATTGCCAATATTCTTATGTGTACTTTTTATAGAATCTACCATATCCGAAGAGCGAGCCGAACAAGTCAAGTCAAGTCAAATTTATTTATATAGCACCTTTCATACACAAAGGCAATTCAAGGTGCTTTACAAAAAAAATAATTGAAAAAACAAGCAGCAAAGCAATGCATATATAAAAAACACAGCCGACAGTTTTAGTTAGAATATATACTCAAATTAACAAACATGAAACATTATTTCTGTTTTAAATAAGTTACAAGGCATTCTTCAGTCTTATTTTTGGTTGTTTGTTTGTTACATGTTGTGGGAATTTCAAAAATGCATCAAACATTTTGAGCTTTACCAGTTACAATCGGCTAACTTGGTTCTGCTCCAATTTGGTCTTGTTACAATGTGCCTAACATGGACCTTACTTTTGAACATAATGAGCTTTACCAGTTACAATCGGCTAACTTGGTCCTGCTGCAAAAGTGGTATAGCTTTACCAGTTACAATCGGCTAACTTGGTTCTGGCTACAATTTTACCACTGATTATCCACATGTCATTTTTGACACACCCACAAATACATGTTGTGGGAATTTCAAAAATGCATCAAACATTTTGAGCTTTACCAGTTACAATCGGCTAACTTGGTTCTGCTCCAATTTGGTCTTGTTACAATGTGCCTAACATGGACCTTACTTTTGAACATAATGAGCTTTACCAGTTACAATCGGCTAACTTGGTCCTGCTGCAAAAGTGGTATAGCTTTACCAGTTACAATCGGCTAACTTGGTTCTGGCTACAATTTTACCACTGATTATCCACATGTCATTTTTGACACACCCACAACATGCAAACATTTCAGATTATTATTATTACATGTACAGTCCATTTGTTGGAAATGTACAGGAAAAAAAAAAAAAAAAAAAAAAAAAAATTACAGGCCGAATACAGGTTTATTCTGCCGGGCTGGAGAGAGGCAGTAGTTTAGTAGCAGTTAAAGGCAAGAGTAAACATAAAGGTCTTTAGCTTGGATTTAAAAATAGGCAGAGTAGGGGCAGATCTAATGTGTTCAGGGAGTTTGTTCCAGTTATGAGAGGCATAGTGGGAGAACGCGGCTTCACCATGTTTTGATTTGGTCCTCGGGACAATTAGTAGACCAGTGCCTGAAGATCTCAGGGATCTGGATGGTTCATAGTGTAGAAGCATTTCAGAGATGTAGTGTGGGCCTGACCTGTTGAGAGATTTGTAAACTATTAGCAGAATTTTAAAGTCTATTCTAAGATTTACTGGCAGCCAATGCAGGGATTTGAGAACTGGTGTAATGTGTTCAGCTTTCTTGGTTCTTGTTAGAACTCTAGCAGCTGCATTCTGAATGAGCTGTAGTTGTTTAATAGCTTTTTTGGGAAGACCATTGAAAAGACTGTTGCAGTAGTCTAGCCTGCTAGAAATGAAAGCATGAATTAGTTTTTCAAGATCTTGTTTGGACATATAGCCTCTAATCCTTGCTATATTTTTTAGATGATAGAAGGCAGATTTTCTTATAAGCTTGATGTGGGAGTTGAAATTTAGATCAGAGTCAATAATAATGCCAAGATTTTTTACCTGGTCCTTTGGCTTCAAAGATAGGGATTCGAGGTGAGCAGTAACTTTGAGCCTATCTTCTTTTTTGCCGAAGACAATTATCTCTGTTTTGTCTTTATTAAGTTGGAGAAAATTCTGGCACATCCAATCATTAATTTGCGCAAGGCACTGACACAGTGTCTCTATGGGGGCATAGTCATCCGATGAGAGGGCTATGTAAAGTTGGGTGTCATCTGCATAGCTATGGTAAGCTATTTTGTTTTTTTGCATATATAGGCCTAGAGAGAGCATATAAAGGTTAAATAGGACAGGACCTAAAATTGATCCTTGGGGTACCCCACATGTCATTTTGGTTTGGTCAGATGTGTACTTGCCAATGGAGACAAAGTAGTTCCTGTCTTGCAGATAAGATCTGAACCACTCTAGGACCGTGCCGGAAAGCCCGACCCAGTTTTCCAGTCTGTCCAGTAGAATTTTGTGGTCAACCGTATCAAAGGCAGCGCTGAGGTCTAGTAACACTAAGATTGAGATTTTACCTGAATCAGTGTTCATTCGGATGTCATTTATAACTCTGATAAGCGCAGTTTCGGTGCTATGATGGGGTCGGAAGCCTGATTGGAAGGGATCTAGGAGGTCATTGGAGGATAGAAAGGTATTGAGTTGTTGGTAGACAGTTTTTTCGAGTATTTTGCTAATAAAGGGAAGATTTGATATTGGTCTGTAGTTGCTGATTATAGAGGCGTCGAGGCTACGCTTCTTTAGCAGGGGCTTAACAACTGCAGTTTTTAGAGATTTTGGAAAAATGCCTGTAAGAAGAGAGGTATTAATTATCTTCAGTATGTCGGTCGCCAGGCAACTGTAGACATTTTTTAGAAAGCTTGTTGGCAGGGTGTCTAGAAAACACGATGAGGATTTAAGGCCTCGTATCGTTTCTTCTAGTTTCTTGTGGTCAATGACATTGAACTGAGTCATGTTAATTGAGCACCTTTTCTGTGGATGCGGCGGAGCCACATTTGTTCTTGATGTGGAAATAGTTAGTCTGATGTTTATAATTTTATCCCTAAAGAAGGTCGCAAATTCATTGCATTTGACATTGGATAGAAGATCAGGGGCAATTTGTGGGGGGGGGGTTTGTCAGCCTGTCAACAGTGGCAAAAAGAGTGCGAGCGTCATTGGTGTTTTTGCTGATAATGTCGGAGAAGAAGAATTTTCTGGAATTTTTTAGTTCCTGGTTGTAGGAGTGAAGACTATTTTTATAGATGTCATAATCGATGTGAAGTTTAGTTTTCCGCCATTTGCGCTCGGCTTTCCTACAATCTCTTTTTTTGTTATTTACAGAGGGAGCGTTTCTCCATGGTGCTTTTTTCTTACCGGAGATTAGTTTAGATCTAATGGGAGCTACAGCATCAATAGCCTTTAGGGTTTTAGAATTGAAGTTATCTAGGAGATCATTGACAGAGGCTGAGGAGAGGGAAGGGGCCAGCGAGAAAGCCTCCATGAACCGTGTGCTAGTGCTCTCGTTGATGTGACACTTTTTGATGGTTTTTGACCGAGTAAGAGCGATAGGGGTGATCTTGAGTTCAAGAAAAATACAGAGATGGTCAGACAGAGCAACATCACTAGCTGAAAGAAACGATGACTCAAAGCCCTTGGTGATAAATAAATCTAGGGTATGGCCTCGATTGTGAGTGGGCCCAGAGACATGTTGTAACAGGTCAAAAGTGTCAAGGAGGTTATTCAATTCTTTGGTATTATTATCATTGGGGTTGTCAATATGAATATTAAAATCTCCTGCAATAGTTAAACAGTCATGTTCTATGGAGATTATAGAAAGGAGTTCTGAAAATTCATCGAAAAAACTACTAGAGTACTTAGGTGGTCTGTATATAATCAGTAGTAAAATAGAGGGAGAGCACTTCAGAACAGCGGCCAGATATTCAAACGATGAAAAGTCGCCAAACGATACCTGCTTGCATTGAAAAACATCAGAGAAAAGAATAGCTACTCCTCCCCCCTTCTTACCGACTCTGGGGGCGTCAATGTAGTTAAAGTTAGGTGGGGCTGACTCATTAAGAACATATTCCCTGTTGTTTAGATCAAGCCAGGTCTCTGTGAGGAACATGAGGTCCAGTTTATGACTCGTAATCAGATCGTTTATTAGAAGCGACTTGCTTACAAGTGACCTAATATTTAGCAGTGCAGCCTTGATAGTTGCATTGCTGGGTTGATTTTGTAAATGCTTTTCAGAGTGTCCCTGGAGAACAGATACTAGGCTTGATCCTGGAACAGGACGTGCTGAGAGATAATCTTTGTTTGTTCTGTAGCTAATCAGGGTGGGGATAGCTAGACATTTGATCGTTTCATGATGCTGTGTGACCTTGTTTTTGGGGCAGGAAATTATTTTTTCTTCAGTTTTCCCCTTTGGGGCGGGCAGGGAGATTGAGGGAAAGGTGAGCGGGTGGGAGGGGGAGGTGGTTTTGAGGGTGGGGGGTCGGAACAAGGAGGTCTTGGGGGTGGGGAGGAGCGAGGGGGTCTTTGGGGTGGGGAGGAGCAGGGGGTGCTGGCTATGAAGCGAGGGGGTCTTTGGGGTGGGGAGCGGTTCGTGCCCTGAGATGGTAAAGGGCCACTGATAAAAGCCTCAATGTTTAGAGAGGCTAGCATATTCAGCAGATTGGCAAAGTCAGATTTAAGTTTCTCTGATTCTTGCTTATAAATAACATTTGTTCCAATCTGCAGGATCAGCTTGGTCACAGCTTTGTGAGATGTTAGTAGCTCTGAGATTTTTCCTGTTATGTCAGAGATTGCGTCTTGAGGGAAGCAGTATGTTTTGGAATTTCTCCAACTCCTGATGTTTTTCACTGTATAATCGCCTACTATCAGGGTTGTTATGGCTTGAGTGTCCTTGGGCTTTGAGGCACTGTTTCTTCCCTGAGGCCTTGTGCTAGCGCTAGCCTGATTTTCCTTCTCATGGTGGGGCTGGGCAGCTATGTCAGCTGGAGGTGATCGAAGCAGGCCAAAACGATTCTCAAGTTGCAATTCCATTAGCGGAGGAGGGGGGGCTGTTCCTCCTCTCGTGACAGTAGTCCATGACCGCTCGTTTTGGGGTTTGTGGTTGAGCAGTTGACAACCCTCCTCTCTCGTGCGGAGAGCCCGTGTCCGGTCGTTAGCTTGCCGAGCCGAGCACCGCAGGTTGGAATTTAGGGAGGGCCAGCCTGTTGCTGAGCTGATTTCTGGGCTTTGTGGAGTAATTGTGGATTCGGAAATCACTAATCTCTTTGGGATATGTCTTTGTTTATGCTTCGGGCTCGCAGTTTGGTTAGCGATGTTAGCAAGGGCTTTCTCCGGAGCTGGCAGGCTAGCCGCATCAGCTAGCTCTAGGATAGTAGCCATAGCAGTTTGACTCGGTAGCAGTGAGTCAGCATCCCTGGGAGCTAATGATAGTGTACTCACGTTGCTCGTGACATTCCGTGCAATTTGACTCGATGGCAGTGAGTTCTTTGAGAGATGAAATATTGTTGTTTCCAGTACGGCAATCCTTTGAAGATGATCACAGCAGCTTATATGAGGCACATTGTCCGACAGTCTCCGGAGTGCTAGGCTATGCTAGGCTATACTTAGCCTGGGTGAGCTCCGAAAGTGCTGTTACAGCTAAAAGAATGGCTGAGACTCAATTCTCAGCCCCGCACCCAGGTGGAGGCGTACATGCAGGATACAGTCGTGTACAGGGCCAAGTGGATAAGGGGAAATAACTCTAATATACACGAGATCCTCGAACAGTTCCCACATCTAACCACTCCGGGCATGGTATGTTTAGTGGAATATAATTTTACATATGTGACCTGCTCTGACAAAATCAGTCACATTGACCCCAAAAGACATTTTGAGTTGTATACACCGTTGGAAAGAGGAGACTCTCAGCTTTCTGGGGATATCAAAATTATCTTTGTAGTCCAACAATTGAGGGAGATACACCCCTTTATGTCGCGACTGTTTCCAAACTGTGTTTTTGAGAAAAACGGCCTCAAAGTTTGACGTTAATTCTGAGACATAAACATCTTTTCTTGAAGTTGTCTGCATGTGCATGCCCACACACCAGGTGGGATTGGGCTGAAATTTTGTATGGCACTGTGTTATGATCCTGGGGAGGTAATGGCAATGTCATGGAAACCACCTGGAAAGTCCTTTAAACCACCTGGAAAGTCCTGGAAACTACCTGGAAAGCACTGGAAAGTCTTGGAAACCACCTCCCCAGGTTGGATTTGGCTGTAAATTTGTATGGCAGTGTGTGTCATGATCCGTGGAAGGTCATGAGCAGGTCATGGAAACCACCTTGAAAGTCCTGGAGAGTCCTGGAAACTACTTGGAAAGTCCTGGAAAGTCCTGGAAACCACTTCCCCAAGTTAAATTTGGCTGTAAATTTGTATGGCAGTGTGTTATGATGCAGGTAAGGTCATGGGAAGGTCATGGAAACCACCTTGAAAGTCCTGGAAACCACCTGGAAAGTCCTGGAAACTACTTGTAAAGTCTGGAAACCACCTCCGGTTGGAGTGGGCTGTACATTTGCATGGTGGTGTGTTATGATCTGGGGTAGGTCATGGTAAGGTCCTGGAAACCACTTGGAAAATCCTGGAAACTGGACTTTCTAATATTAGATTAGAAAATAAATTTGCCAGATTTGATGAGACTTTCCCTATAAACCACTTCTGGGGCCAAATGTATAAAACTGTGCATGTACTGTATGTGTAGAAATCTGTGTAAGCCCAAAAAAGCTCTACGCCCAAATGAACACTACATTTGGCCCCTGGTCTTCTATTCGAATATACAGATAGATAGATACTTTTGTTGGTTGAACAGGTACACATAACATATCAGTACACCTCAGTGGATATCATGACAAAGTAGCCTATGTAAAGGCAACTAATAGACCAGCTAGAACAGCCTGGTAAATTCAGAAAATGGCATCACTTTACTGTAATGCAGCCTTTAACCCCAGGGAAATATTCATGTATAAGCATATTTGAGTAGGCTACATAGAAAAGCGGTATATAAGTCCTATCAATTATTATTATTATTATTATTATTATTATTATTATTAGTATTATTATTATCAATACAAACTGTTCTGTAACACCCAACTGACAGAAGATCCTCTGACGCCCCACCCACATTATTTTTTGTAATTAGGGCTACATTCATGCAGGATAATAATTGTACATTAATAGTAATAATTGTAATTGTTGTAATAATTATTACAAATAACAGCAACAAAGAATCTATAGCGGACCCGTTTCTGCTCTGGAGTAGAGACAGAGAGACAGACAGCTGAAAGTAGGCTATGAGGCAAATAATCTGAAATTAGCTCAGTCTAATGCCATCTGTGAATTGAATTTAAAAGTAAAGCAACATTATCACGCAGATTACTGACTAGTATTAGTCTATCAATCTGACAGACAGACAGACAGGCAGACAGACAGACTTTCACTGGATGCAGAAATTACGCAGCTGCTCTCCCCCTCTCCCGTAGTCTCTCCCCAGACTCAAATATTACGTTGAATCGCTGCGCTCCGCATACTACATAAGTGAGTCTGTGCCAGTTAACAGCCACTGCTGGTTTTGAAGGCGGGTTGAAATTGAATGAGTGACAGGTCGTAGCACCGATGAGAGAGCAAATGGGCTGCGCCTCCCGTGTTGTCTTATCGCAAAGTCGTTACTGATTGGAGAGGACTGAAGCCATCACTGGCATATGACTGGCCAAGTGAACGGTTCCCTCCCATAACCAGCCCTCTGAGGGAAAGTGTCCCAGACCCAGAGAGAGATCTGCAGCATGCAGTAACGTAGTGTATCAGCGTAAGAACTCTCATGGGTCTGGCGTCGAGACTACCTCTCCCGTTGCAGCGGGGAGAGAGAGAGAGCAAGGGGAGAGAGAGAGAGCGAGAGAGAGACTGCAGACGGGTTGCCATGTTCGTTATCATAACCCCCGAAGAGGCAGATTTTTAAGAGGTTAAAACGTTACATAAACAGCCTAAACTAGTCTAAAATAACAAACCAATAACAGAACTCCACAATACAACCCTGACAAACTTTAGAAACAGCGTTTTAAATCCTAGAGTAGTCTATAATATAGCCTACCATTTGCAAGTACTGACACACCCGTTTAACTGGCAACGTGAGGCTGCACGCGCAGCAGAGAGCAGCAGGCTCAGAGCAGCGCAGTTTACTTTCAGTTTTGTCACTACCTTCAAGAGCTTCAAAAGTATATTTAGCGGTCGAATTTCACAATAATCTTTACAGAGAATGAAAGCCAAGGCTTTATTTTACTATAATCTGATGAAACCCCAAAACAACAGAAATAAATATTTTCTGATAAAATCGCGTTTTCTAGACAAACAGCCAGCGCGACAAGCGACTGATTTGGTCAGAGCAGGTCACATATAATGAGGATGCATTATTTATAACATCTTTTGTTAGTATGGCAACTGCCATATGGAATTTGTGTTTTAAAACTTGTTTTCCATTCTTTAGATTGCACAGGACTTTCTGGCTTTGCATGGAGAGGCTGCACCAAAACTTTTTGAAACATGGCTGCCTGTATATGCACAGAAGATCCTGCACCTGGCGAGACGGGAAGGGAAACTCACATTTCCTTTAGACGGATTAACACTGGGTAATTGTTGTTGTCCAGCAGAGTTTGCAAATGTCAATATTAGCATAGGTTTTATTATATTTGGCTACTAAATGACCAAATCACAGATATGCCAACATATACAATTGTTTTCCTACAGATGCCAAGGGGGAACTTGCCCTGAGACAGCTACCCACAATGCTTCCACCAACTGTTTACAGAGTTGGCAGAAAAGTGTACCGGCACACCATTGAGGACTCCAAGTTGGCCTTCATTGACCATAAGCCTGTAAGTCCTTCTGCATATTTAAAGGGAAATGTTATTCATTTTAAGAATGTGCATGTCATTCCCGGGCTCCAGAATAATTCAGTAAATAGATGTATTTCTGAACATGAACTGGTAATCACAAAATTTGATCCATAATATTAACCATAATAAAAAAGGGCATTGTGAAATTCACACCTGGTGAGATGAATAGTCCAAAAGTCAATCAGGTGACATTGAATAATTTTCTTTGCATTTACATGTTTGTTTTATCTCAGATCTTAGTCATCTTGCCTTTTTAAATGGATAGTTCAGATTTTTTGATGTTGGGTTGTATGAGGTACTTGCATACAGTCAGTGTACTAATGCAGCCTGTGCGGTCCCAGTTGGAAGACAGGCCACGGCAGGCAAGTAAGAGCTGTCTGCTGAGTGTGAACAGGGTCATGAGCAAAGAGGTCAAACAAAACAAAACAAACAAAATGCTTCCATACTGCTCAGTTAGCGTAATCCAAGTCTCCAAAGCCCTGAGATGCCAAGTTGACTTGAAAAGACATCATTTACACGCAGTTTTAGCTGAAATTGGCATTGTAGCAGGCTATAGTAGCTGCTCTCCTTATTACTTGAGCACCTGGGTTACAGAGCTCAAAACAAGGTGTAAAATGATGTATTTTCAAGTCAACTTGGCATCTCAGGGCTTGCAGAGACTTGGAGTACGCCAGGTGAGCAGTATGGAAGCATTTTTTTGTTTTGTTATTATCACTATTATTATTAATAATAAAAAAAGGTTTTTGCCATGACCCTGTTCACTCAGCAGACAGCTCTCCATTTCTACAAACTTGTACCTCATACAACAACATGTTAAGAAATCCAAACTATCCCTTTAAGTAGGACCAATGACACCCGATGTAAAAAATAATTGATCTATTGACATTTTCCAAATTGTGGGGAGATGGCGATGCTTCCTCACAAATATGAGTTGGCTGTGAGCCAGACACTTCCAGATGTGGTGAGGCAGATCTGGTCACATTGCACTGTGTGTATTACACCTTGCTCCTTCAAGCTATAATGTAAAAGCTGTGCATGAATTGACAGTCACAAAACAGTGTAATCAGATTCAGAACAGGGGCTGTATGTTTTTTAAACATGTGACTGCTCTTTTATACTGGTGTTCCAAATATGTTGGCCATTTAAGTCTGTTTATAGTGCTGAATGGCACAGTATTGTTGTTTTTGTCAGCAGCATTTTAGCCTTATGAAATAGGGAAAGCAAAATGTTGCCTGATTTTAACAGACAATTCTTTAAAGCAGCTACGAGCAACTTTTTCGATTGTTATTAAACAGTATAAATTTAATATCAATGCATCACATCTTACCTCTAATAGTCGACGAGACCAACGCAGAGTAGTCTCGCTTGAACCCCGAGTGAATCGGCCAGTGTAGTCTGTCTGTGGCCAGGGAAGATCAGGAAGTGAAATGAAACGGTTTGCAGCAGCCACTTCGGCCATAACCACAAAATAACTTCCAAAAAACCTGTTAGAATATAACGAGAGATGTTCGCGAGAGTCTGCGCGGCGTTCACATTGTTTATGCTGCGTTGCTAGGCAGCGCGAACGGGGTAGGCAGGCAGTTGCGTTTCACTTCCGGGTTTCACTTCCGCGTTTCACTTCCGGGTAGCCGGGCCGGCGGTAAGGAGAGAGAGAGAGAGAGCCCCCTGTTGACGCGAGTTTAGACAGACACAGACTTAATAATCATCCAAGGGAGCAATCTCCGATACACACGGCTTTGGTCTCGTCGACTATTAGAGGTAAGATGTGATGCATTGATATTAAATTTATACTGTTTAATAACAATCGAAAAAGTTGCTCGTAGCTGCTTTAACTGGATTTTACTTGGCTGCTTCCTTTTTAGCTGTGAGTCAGTTGGTCGGTCCACAAAAAGTTCACCACCCTTTAGCGGGTACAGTTTTCACCCTAGAGGCTGGAATTTGGCATGGAGGTCAAGTGTGTGTGAAGGGCACATGGGGGGTGGGCAATTTTCGAAAAGCAGGATAGGATGGCAGGGGCACAGGGCTGAAATGTGTCATGGAGGTAGAGCCCCCTATTCTCCCACAGGCCTTCGGCGCTAAAACGTGCCTTAACCGCAAAAAAACGTGCCTTGCGCCTGTTTTGGGACGATATCAATATGGCTTTACGCTGCCAAATGCGCTTTAGGCCGAATGGGCGTGGCGCAGTCCCAGAATGGGCCAAAGTGGGCGTGTCGGCCTTAAATCTCGGCGTACTGATATCTTCGCACCTGGCGTAAATTTAGCGCTTTGCGCCTTTGAAAACCAGGCCTATTCTGCGCCAGTGCTCTTCTGCCTCTCCCCTGTCACCCTTCTCTGTCTCTCTCTGAAACCAGGCCTATTCAGTGCGCCAGTGCTCTTCTGCCTCTTCTCTGTCACCCCAAAATTACGGCTCCAGGTTGAGTGGAACTGTGTCCCTGGCCCAAAAAGAGATGTACATTTTGCTGGATTTCGTAATTTCGTGCGTTTTCTGATTTTTTTCAACTCTGCGGGACCACAGCTCGCTCAGCGTAGCTCCGATTAGCCTACCCTTTGCTGAGAGTAGGCTTTAGACTGTCTCCTACGTGTCCAGCAACTTTGAAAGGGCTAGCTTCAATTACTGATACAACAGAAGAACAACAAAAAGTGAACTATTGTATATTGTAAACATATGAATATTCTAAATAGACATCTGTCTGTCTTTCTGTCTGCCTGTCTTGTCTGCCAGTCTGTCTAAACATCTGAACATCAATTAACTATTCTGTATGGACAGAGGACAGCCAGACCTGTTCATCTGAGACATCTGTGTGTGCACATTCTTATTTTCCACCTGGTGCTGG
Source organism: Poromitra crassiceps (assembly GCF_964638095.1). Classification (NCBI taxonomy): domain Eukaryota; kingdom Metazoa; phylum Chordata; class Actinopteri; order Beryciformes; family Melamphaidae; genus Poromitra; species Poromitra crassiceps. Next base: position 58,092,100 of record NC_139629.1, on the reverse strand, counting down.
AGAGCTGAGCCTGGCTGAGCTCTTTAAACTCTGCCAGGGTGACTATCCCCAGCAGGGCCATGCAGGCTCTCTCTCAGCTGTCTGTCACCAGGGGAAGGAGGGGGACCAAGGTACGTTTTACCGGTTTGAATGTTGACCTCTTCTGGGCTTGCACCTGCCAAAGGTTTGTGAAAAAAAAAATCTGATCGTAAGTAGGCTACAGTATCCCTCTCTCACTGTCTGTCTGTCGTTCAGACTGACTGCCTGTCTACCTGACTGTCTACCTGACCTACCGTCTGTCTGTCTGTCTGTCTCACTGTCTGCCTGTCTACCTGACTGTCTGTCAGTGTCTGAACTGACTGTGTGTTTCACTGTCTGTCTACCTGACTGACTGATGTCTGTCTGTCACTGACTGACTGACTCTCTGTCAGACTGACTGTCTACCTGACTGACTGACCGACTGTCTGTCTGTCTCACTGTCTGCCTGACTGTCTCACTGTCTGTCTGTCTTTCAGACTGACTGCCTGTCTACCTGACCTACCGTCTGTCTGTCTGTCTGTCTTTCTGTCTGTCTCACTGTCTGCCTGTCTACCTGACTGTCTGCCAGTGTCTGAACTGACTGTGTGTTTCACTGTCTGTCTACCTGACTGACTGACTGACTGATGTCTGTCTGTCACTGACTGACTGACTCTCTGTCAGACTGACTGTCTACCTGACTGACTGACTGACCGACTGTCTGTCTGTCTCACTGTCTGCCTGACTGTCTCACTGTCTGTCTGTCTTTCAGACTGACTGCCTGTCTACCTGACTGTCTACCTGACCTACCGTCTGTCTGTCTGTCTGTCTGTCTCACTGTCTGCCTGTCTACCTGACTGTCTGCCAGTGTCTGAACTGACTGTGTGTTTCACTGTCTGTCTACCTGACTGACTGACTGACTGACTGATGTCTGTCTGTCACTGACTGACTGACTCTCTGTCAGACTGACTGTCTACCTGACTGACTGACCCTGTCTGTCTGTCTCACTGTCTGCCTGACTGTCTCACTGTCTGTCTGTCTTTCAGACTGACTGCCTGTCTACCTGACTGTCTACCTGACCTACCGTCTGTCTGTCTGTCTGTCTGTCTCACTGTCTGCCTGTCTACCTGACTGTCTGCCAGTGTCTGAACTGACTGTGTGTTTCACTGTCTGTCTACCTGACTGACTGATGTCTGTCTGTCACTGACTGACTGACTCTCTGTCAGACTGACTGTCTACCTGACTGACTGACTGACCGACTGTCTGTCTGTCTCACTGTCTGCCTGACTGTCTCACTGTCTGTCTGTCTTTCAGACTGACTGCCTGTCTACCTGACTGTCTACCTGACCTACCGTCTGTCTGTCTGTCTGTCTGTCTGTCTGTCTCACTGTCTGCCTGTCTACCTGACTGTCTGCCAGTGTCTGAACTGACTGTGTGTTTCACATGTACACTGAAAAAACGGGAACTTGCCTCTCACGGATATACTAAACTCGATCTCATGTGTTCAATGTGATTAATTAATGTTTGAGCTTGGAACATGATTGTACTCCTTCAAGGTAAGGTTAAGGACCAAGGTACGTTTCACCAGTTTGATATTTCGTTTATACTGACAAAGGGAAAAACCAGAAAACGCTCGTAGCCTACCATTTTACTATTAAAGCAGTTTTTGCAAAATATTGCTATTTATTGTTACAGTGTGCTGTTTGAATGTTGACCTCTTCTCGGCTTGCACCTGCCAAAGGTTTGTGATTGTGCGCGACTAAAAAAAATCTGATCGTAAGTAGGCTACAGTATCCCTGTCTCACTGTCTGTCTGTCTTTCAGACTGACTGCCTGTCTACCTGACTGTCTACCTGACCTACCGTCTGTCTGTCTGTCTGTCTGTCTCACTGTCTGCCTGTCTACCTGACTGTCTGTCAGTGTCTGAACTGACTGTGTGTTTCACTGTCTGTCTACCTGACTGACTGATGTCTGTCTGTCACTGACTGACTGACTGACTCTCTGTCAGACTGACTGTCTACCTGACTGACTGACCGACCGTCTGTCTGTCTCACTGTCTGCCTGACTGTCTCACTGTCTGTCTGTCTTTCAGACTGACTGCCTGTCTACCTGACTGTCTACCTGACCTACCGTCTGTCTGTCTCACTGTCTGCCTGTCTACCTGACTGTCTGTCAGTGTCTGAACTGACTGTGTGTTTCACTGTCTGTCTACCTGACTGACTGACTGATGTCTGTCTGTCACTGACTGACTGACTCTCTGTCAGACTGACTGTCTACCTGACTGACTGGCCGACCGTCTGTCTGTCTCACTGTCTGCCTGACTGTCTCACTGTCTGTCTGTCTTTCAGACTGACTGCCTGTCTACCTGACTGTCTACCTGACCTACCGTCTGTCTGTCTGTCTGTCTCATGTGCCTTATCCGTCAATATTTGCATGTCCATGATGGACCAGTCAAGCCGCCTATTTGCCCGAGTGATCATCAGGGCGGCTTTAGCGGAGAATGCTTTATGATATTGGTAAAATAGTTTACCGTGGCTGGAGTAGAGGTCCCCTATTAGCGCTAGATATTTGTCTAGCTCATGGCGGCGCTCTGGGTACACTTCGCAGATCACATCACGGTAGACGCCAAACGTGTTCAGGAAGTCACATAGGGAAAGGTCTTTGGGCAGGCGGGGGTCGGACGACTTTAAATAAACAGGGCCCTCTGGGTCACCCGTGGCCTTCCTTTTACACTGGGGAGATGGCAGGAGTATGCTAACTAAGTTAATGTCTCTGCCCTTTAAAATGTTGGACCTTAGCCTGGGCGAAATATTGGCACAGGGAGAAACAAAAGACATACCGAATGGGATGGCAGGCATGGCGGACGCCAGAGTGTTCATCTGGGCGGGTTGGGTGGTGGTGAGGAGCACGTCGGCTTGCTGCATGGGCGGGGGTAGGATCGGCTGCTGCGCCAGCTGGGCTGCTGCGAACGTGGGGGGGAATGGGGGGGGGGGGGGTTCCAGGGCGCTCAGACGGGCTTCTACTGATCTGCTCGCATCTAGCAGGGACAGCAGGATGGCTCTTGACGACCCCTGTCGGCTCGGCGGAGCTACGAATGGGGCCGCTTCTGCTTCCGGGGCGGCGGCCTGGAGGTCAGTGCGACCAGGAAGGACGAGGCGTCTCGCGGCGGCCCCGCGGCCTGCGTTTCCCCGGCGGCTCCCAGCTCTCGGGGCGGCTGCCTCTACTGGTCTTCGCCCGCGGCCTCTCGCGCGTCCGCGCCGAGCGGCCTCTCCTTCCGGCACGCTCGCACGCGTTCTTGGGCGTCCACGGGCCGTCGCAGTGGCGCGCCCCGTGCCATGGGAACGCGCGCTGGGCCTTCTCGTCGGGGCTATGCTAGCAGCCTGTGGTCCAGCCGCTTCGCCAGCGTCTTCATCAGAAGCCTCGGAAAGCAGGTACGCTCCGTGGCCGGTCCGGAACAGGGAAGCGATGTCTAAGCTGTCGTCGCTATCCATGGACAGCTCTGACTCGGAACTCGACATACCGGAATGGAGTGGGGAGCGTTGAAATCTGCGGTGAATATCCACGGGTGGAGAAGGCTTGAGGATGCTGATTCGGTCTGCAGATGTGGAGCAAAACAACGCTTCGGAGGCCTGCTTCAAGGGGGATGGACTGCCGTGAGCTGCTGCTGCTATGATCCGCCAGAGAGAGAGAGGTGACGTAGAACCCTTGCTATATATATGAGGATTAACTGACGTCATATTTGACGTCATAGCAGACGTCATACTAGGACTTTTGACTGACCACGTTATGCTAGAACTTGACTGTCATCAGGGGATGATCGGATTATGCGTGAGTGGCCTTCTGCTTGAAATATGGTCTGGAGACCTCACCAGTACTATATACCTGTATGTCATGTAGGTCATGCTGTATGTCATGTATGTATTGTATTAGGGTCCTATGCGATAAATGTCATGATGTCATGTATGTTGTGTATGTCATAAATGCCTGAGTAAGTCTTTGTTCACACCATAGGCAGAACTGAAGCTTGAGGCAGGCTCAAGCTGATCTGACGCCTAACCGGTCACGCCAGGAGTCTCTTCAGCGCCTCACTCGGCATGCCTTGAACCCACCCACAACTTCCATTCAATTCATGCCTTGCAGTTTCAAGCTTCACACGTCACGCTTGGAAAATAGAACAGAAGCTGAATCTCTCTGTTCAGCGGGGCATTGGCATGGCACAGCGTGGCTTCAGCGTGGCGTGCAGCTGGTGTGAACAGACTTGCCTGTTTACAAGGACTCTGAAATGAAACTGTGTGGCTTTGACGTGGGATTGGCATGGGATTGGCGTATGGTGTGAACATGCACTCAGGGGTGCAGGAAATCACATTAAATGATAGATTATTGAGCAGGAGAGTGCAGAGCAGGGCTCTGTTAGCTTTTGTAAGGATAGAGTTTTTTTTGTAGGTTATGAAGTAGTTATAGGTATGTTCAACTCAATTACTTTTTAAGTAACTATTAACTGTAACATTACTAATTTTCAATAACTTGATGATAATTGTATGATTACATCATGTAGCTACAACTTGTCACCAGTCAATTGTTTTAATTATGTGACACAAATTTAATGGAATAGTTTATTTTGTGAGCTTTGCTTTTAGTAGCACTTTATTGTAATGCAGCCTTTTTAAACCTGAAAAAGACAAAATGATGTGTACTCATATCACAATATCAATATAATCTTGATCTGACCTGTTAGCTGTGAAAATAGTATATTTTTATTTTATTTTTTTACCTGGGTGAATTTACATACATTTGAGTTCTAACAAGTCAAAAACACATTTATTTATTTGTTTTGGTACAGTCCTCATCTGGTCACGTGAACTAATCAGGATGGCTACAGTTACACAAACTTTTTCTTTTTTTAATACATATTTAATATAATAATATAATATATATATATAATATAATAATAATAATAATATAATAATAATTTACATATTTAATACATATAATACATTTTAATCCCTTTGGAGGAATTGAGCGCGTCAATGTGCGCAACATGATTGGTAGTTTGTTTTCTTTAGATGACGTCTGTAATTGTGATTGGCTGGATTCTGACAAGTTCCGCCCATGAGATCAGAGTCTTGTCACAAAGCCTTTAGATTCTGAAGCGGACAGTCGCTTGGCGCGCATCTAGACATCCAGCAAATATGCCTCACTCATCCCAAGAGAGGCCCGGTAGAGCGACTGCCACTGCCAGGTTATCTCCATTGCGAGGGAGGAAAAGACAACGACAGAGGACTCCTAGATCTCCTACCAGGTCTCCATCGCCGCCCTCAAGCCAGGCTGAGGCTAGCTCAAGCCAGACACCTGCGCGACGGCCCCGAGCCCGAGACCGACCCACACACTCCCGGGAGCGCACAGCACAGCCAGCCGGTCGCCGCGGGTCATCCGAGGAGGCAGAATTGGGCCATGTCACCCTCGGCGATATATGGAGGTATTGCTAATTTCGTACAATACATGTGTTTTTCTGTGTTTGCTTGCGTGTTCACAAGATGTAAGGCTATAGCTGATTGATTCTGCTATGTTGAATGGTAACTGAGGTTGGCTAATGTGAGCTTCAAACTAGCTCCATCTCCCATTGGCCTGTAAATATAACGTTAGCTAACTCGACCCAAACAAAGAGGGGTTTCCATGTCTTGTTGGAGGCTAAAGTTAAGCTGCAGTGTGACCAGTTGCATTAGCTAATTTTGCGCCAAACTTTATGGCGGTCTAATTTAGCGCCAAACTATCGGTTGTGTGTGTGTGTGTGAGAGAGAGAGAGACAGAGAGAGCGCGCGCGCCAATCATCCTATAGTTAGGATGGATTTTCTACTTGCTTGATTTGCTAATGTATTATACTGTAGATGTGCTTCTTCTACCATATAAGGTGAAATGGCATTTGGGCTTGCCTCTTGGTGTCAAGGAGATGCGTTTGATAGCTATAGTTTGTTCCCCTTGCCATAGTGTGAGTGTGTGTGTGTGTGTGTGTGTGTGTGTGTGTGTCTGCGCGCGTGCGTGCGTGTTTGGCTTGATGCGTTCGATAGCTATAGTTTGTTACCCGCCTTCTCCTTGCCATAGCTGTGTGTGTGTATGTGCGCGCGCGTGCGCGGGCGCGTAATAATCAGCACGGAGTAATCAGTGAATTTTTATGTTACTGCAACAGCGATCATAAAGGCAAGATTGATTATACTAAGACAACTATTGGAAAATGAAATTGAGAAGGGAGAGGAGCTTGTAATTTAACTTATTTTCTGTGGCAGTAAACTGAATGAGTATTGTTTGAGAGATGTTGGTTGCATTCCAACTATAGTTGCTATTACATTGTTCAAGATGGGACCATTTTGGAAGTTATACAGTTAGTTCATATTAATACTAGGGATGCACTGATTGCTAAATTCTGGGCCAATACCGATCACCAATTTTTGAAATGAACAATCAGACTGATACCAATATATACCCATACCGATTTATTTGACAGGGAAACAAATAAATCTTCATTATAAACAAATAACTGAACTGTCTTTCAGTCCAACGTTGTAGATTTCAGGGACACAACTGCAAAATGACGACAACTGGGCAGTGTGGAGCGAGGCTCCACGTCCATTTTATGCCTGTGAAACACATGGTTTTATCTACACTTGTAGTAACTAGTTTTCCAATTGTAAATATATTTTTATTTTGCGATTTTTATAACTATGACATGTAATGTGTGTTGTGCTCCCCTTTTAGGGAAATCAGGCTTCTAAATCAAAAAGTAGATGGCATCAATGAAAAGATAGATGACATAATCGAGAAGGTGGGAACTGGCAGCGGCATTGGGGGAAGCAGCACAAAGGTGCCTCTTGAGCTGTCGGTAAGTGTGGCCATTATCAGTGTCTATGATCAATTGATGAATGAATGAAAGCTTTATTTCTGACTTTCAAAAAAAAAGAAATAGTAATATACACAAGTAGTATCAATATTACAAAATATATATATTTATAAGTGAAAAAAAAAGAAAATAAAACGAAAAATTAAATAAAAAAATAAACAATAATAATCAGAATACGTGACAGCAACGAGGTCCGAAAAGGAGTAGGATGAAGTACACTGTACTTATTATACCCCCAGTCCACAGTTCACATTCTTAATCAATTGACTTCCACTTTTATACTATTTACATTCTCAATAAACCATATATTATGTTCATACACACATATATACAAATATATATATATATATATATATATATATATATATATATACATACAAATACATTCATACCTTGCATAATAAATATAATTCATAGTTCTAGTGTATAAATTATTAATTTTTAATAATATACCATTAATAGTATGTATACCAATTTGCATATTTACAGAGTAATATTATGTACAATACAATTAACTAATAGTGCATATTATAATATATATACAATATAAATAATCATACCATGCTATTAATCGCTTCACATAACTTGATAATCATATTGTGTCTGAAGTTTTGTTCACATGCAGATGTAAGACACTGAAAGCTGTAACCCTATTTAACCTGGTTCTTGTACAGAAAAAAGTGCAAATGAAAATAGTATAATTATTGTTTAATTTTTTTAAATGTAAAAATACACTTTATAATGAAACTTAAAAAAATAATTGGGCTACACATGAAAGAAGGCTGTCTGTCCACCAATCTTCCTGCCTGCTGCTGAAACACACATCAAGTTATGAATGCAGACTAATTTATTTGTTTCATATAGTGTATTTGCCAGTAGGTTTACCGCTGTGTAATATTGCTAATGATGTATGTATTGTTCTAATTAAATTGGAAGAAGTAATTTAATGTTAAGTATGTTAGGATAGGTTATATACTTCAATTATTCTGCTTATCTGTGCAACTGAATCGTCTGTTACTGTGGAAATTAGCAAGCAGGGTCCAATCAGAGTGTGTAATGTTTAGAAGATGTCATTGTTTGGGGTTCCAAACTAAATTCGGCTTCATTATTACATTTACGTTTCAAATGTATGCCATTTGCAGACCCTGGTCCGTCAAACCCACAGAAGCCTGGGTGAACAGCTTCAGTGGAGAGTCCAGCAAACTGACAAGTATGTTATGGCAAATCCTGTTTTGCATATTTGCCAATATTGGGACAGATTATCACATACATTTGTTATGGCCCACACTCTGTATTTCCTTCACTGTTGTAGTTGAATCTGAGTCCTGGACGCATTTTCAGGACTCATGACTTGACTTGGACTTGAGAACTGATGACTTGGACTTGGACTCGAGCATTCATGCATTTGGACTTGGAAGTTGGAGACGAGGACTCGGACTTGCTAATTAATAAAGACAGTTTTTTGTTTCTCTTTAATATGCCCTAATAATTTGCCATAAGATATGTATAGCTATATTAATATCCTGACATTATTCAATAATTTTCGTGCAAGGGCAGATACATGTGTTCACCTAGATGTGGGTTCAGGCTCATGCTCAGTAACTCCGGACTCAGAGTCGGACTCAAGTAATCAGGATTACACCAGGTGCTTAACAGAAGCAGAGCTGAAGCTAAAGCCATGTTGAAGCTATGCTCACACTAAACATATCACACAAGAAGCACTCTCTGTTCCTCTGTGCCTCGCTCGGCGCACATTGACCCCCCGCCCACAATTTTCATTGACTTCCTGCCTGGCAGCTTCATGCTTCACGCTTGGAAAATAGAACTGAATCCTGAACGATCGTTTCAGTGTGGCACGCGCGCAGCTGTTTTTTACGGCCTCGCCTGCTAACAAGGACGCCGAAAAGAAACTTGTGGCTTCACCGTTGCTTGAGTGTTGCTTGGTGTGAACGCCCTGTCAGACTCATTTGATAGTCTATTTTGTCCCGTATTATCACTCTCATTTTCTGTTAGCTCATAAGCAATACTTTTTGATAAAACCTTTGAATTGGGATCTAAAAATGTATTTATTGGATTAAATGAATGGTGAGATGATTTGTTACCAATAGTGCCAATGCTTATGCTTCCAGGTTCAGGACAACGCATAACGAGCTGGTGACAAAAGCTGTCATCCAGACAATCACTGACATGGGGCAGGGGCAGTTGTGGAGTATCCAGCTCATGAGAAGTAAGAATTGGGGGGGGGGGGGGGGTGTTGGGATAACATTTTGTTAACCCTACTATCTGCTGTATGCAGAGAGAGATACATGCAGATCTTGTACTGGTAAGATCAGTGTAATTGTGTTGATCAGAGCCAAGTTTAAGTTGAAGGAATCCAGACCTTCGAATTCACCCTCCACTGTGTTGAGTTTTTGCTGCTTCTGCTCTGGCATCGTGCCATCAGAAACAACTTGTCCAATGAGTGCTGAGGGGGACTAACAATTATCCAATCAGCATCAATAAACAGTGCAACACTAAGCATGACCAGTAATGCTGTGGTCATGTTTTTGTCAAGTGTGCCGAGGAGTAATAACAACAGTGGCAGCAGCCACCAGACGAGATAGACGCTGCTATCGAAGCTGTTTTAATTTGATCAACAGTACCACTTTGAAATCTGAACAGCACTCTTCTTTGAATGCATTTATTCAAAGGAGAGATGGTGTTTTTTATCTTCTCCTTAATAACCCACCACATGGTGGAGCGGTTACAAATTGAAATCCGTGGAATTAAGTAATTTTTAGTGCAAGGCCACTTTGGCCTTTGATAGATACAAATTTACAATACCTATTTATTGGGGCATCGTGGCCAAAATGTAGGGCACCAAGGCCAAAACCAATGGTTATTTAAATTATTTTTTCAGTCATTTTTCCAGAACAGAAAAAATAGAAATATATACAGATCTGGCACTAAATTTATTTTATAATTTTCTTCTTTATTCCTTCTTTTACTGGTTACTAAATTTATTTGCCTTGCCTAGGCCATGTCTACATTACCTCGTATTTGATGGTTCGGCACTTCGTTTGCACCTATTGTCCACACACTACCTCTATTGTTCTGAGCATCAAGCCGTTTGTCACGATACGATAGTATTGCGATATTGCAATATGCTAGTATTGCGATATATTGAGTATTGCGATATTGCAATATATTATGATTTATTACCTTTTTTCAACTGCAAATTATGTCCCCAAAGGAAAATGGCTTTTTGAAGATCTGTTTTATCTAATTAAATAAAGTTTCCAGTCTGTCCATCTCACTTCAATCATTTGTATTGCAGCAAAATTTGATTATCAAGCAGACAGACTGACCACAGTGTCATAAAAACCTGCCAGAAATGTTGCATACACTTGAGATTTTGTATAATAAAATATCACAATATTTGACATTCGATACAATATATCAAAGACTTGGTCTATGCATTACCCTCACATCTCAAAGACACTACATAGTTTCTGATTAAGTTGACAGAGTGTCGTGTGTCATGATCTTCTTTGTACTATGGATGTTGCTAGTTTATATCCCAGCATACCCCATAAAGATGGCTTGGAAGCCACGCATTATTTTTGGAATCAAAGAACTGAATCACATCCCTCCTCTGAGTTTCTGTTATCTTTAACAAATTAAGTTTTGACTAAGAATTATTTTAAGTTTCAGGATCAATACTACCTTCAACATCGGGACTCAGCTATGGGCTCACCGGTGGCTCCAAATTATGCAAATTCTGTTTATGGGATAATTTGAATTCAATTTTATTTATAATGATAATCCCTATTCTAAGTTTATTAAAGGGATAGTTCTGTTTGTTTGAAGTTGGGTCCTATGAGGTACTCTCATACAGTCAGTGCACTGGGTAAAGCACTCTCGATGCATCCGAGATAGGAGAACTGCACTCCAGCTGCAGCATGCATCCAGAGTGCTGTACCCAGTGCACTGACTGTATGAGAGTACCTCATAGGTACGGCAACTATTTTAGGGCATCCTCGTCCGTCAGAGTATAGGCTATCGTTCCTCAGTCTAAAGCGTTGTCAGTTGTCATGTCTCCTATAGTAAATCATCGAGTGTGCTCTGAAACACCTTCAGTCCTCACACGAAAACGCTGTCATTCCTCCTGCCTCACTTATCACTCAAACTAGCTGTCAGGCATCACTCCTCACGTCTCACACAAAAACGTTATCGATCCTCCTGCAGACTAGCTGTCAGGCATCACTCAAACTAGCTGTCAGTCATCACATGAAAACGCTGTCATTCTTTGTTTTTGGTTGTTCTTCCGTGTGATGGGGAAACCGCAATAATGCCTCTGTGAAATGAGCAACAATTTCTTACAACTTCACTTTCGGTTGAGTGATTTTGCCTTCAAAATAAAAGCCTGTTTTCTTTTATTTACAATAGATTAAAGTAGTAATCCATGAGACCCAACAGATTAATTAATTATGTTGGGTCTCATGGATTACTACTTTAATCTATTGTAAAAAAAACAACACGCTTTTATTTTGAAGGCAAAATCACTCAACCGAAAGTGAAGTTGTAAGAAATTGTTGCTCATTTCACAGAGGCATTCTACACGGAAGAACAACCAAAAACAACGAATGACAGCGTTTTCATGTGATGACTGACAGCTAGTTTGAGTGATGCCTGACAGCTAGTCTGCAGGAGGATCGACAACGTTTTTGTGTGAGACGTGAGGAGTGATGCCTGACAGCTAGTTTGAGTGATAAGTGAGGCAGGAGGAATGACAGCGTTTTCGTGTGAGGACTGAAGGTGTTTCAGAGCACACTCGACGGTTTACTATAGGAGACATGACAACTGACAACGCTTTAGACTGAGGAACGATAGCCTATACTCTGACGGACGAGGATGCCCTAAAATGGTTGCCGTACATAGGACCCAACTTCAAACAAACAGAACTATCCCTTTAAAAGCTATTGGAGATACATAGACAATCTATTTTTTATTTGGAGTGGTAATGCTGAAGAAATAAAACTATTTCATGCTTTTTTTAACTCAAGAAAGGAATCAATTAAGTTTACATTATGTTATGATTTGGAACAGATTTCTTTCTTGGATGTTTTGGATGAAGAAACATGGATCCTCTGTACACATACTGAGGTTTACAGAAAGGAAACCGATATAAATACTTTTTTACAATTCAAAAGTTTTCATTCTCCAGCATTAAAGAGAAGTCTACCATAAGTCAATTATTGAGGATTAAACGTATTTGTGATTCTTTTGAGTTATATGCTAAAAATCTTGGTGTTAATTTTAAGTCGAGGGGATATGGGGATGATTTACTGGAGAACCATCTCAACAGAGTACGACAAGTGCAGCAGTATGATTTACTTAAATCTAATTCCAGAGACACCTCTTCTCAGGGCCTAGCATTTGTGTCCACCTATAGTCCTATAGCCTATCTAAGTCAGTCAAAGAAGTATTGAGTAGATATTGGCACATACTGGAAAGTGACTTTCACATCTAATGCTTTTCAAACTTCACCCAGATACTTTTATAAGAGGTCCTCCAATTTAAGAGATATTTTAGTAAAGTCAGATCTGCCCAAGAGACCCACTCACTTTCTTTGTTTCTCGTTCTATTCCTTCTGGTAATTTTCCTTGCTATAATTGGGACATTGTTATGCCATGCTCAAAGGTAATCATTTCACGCATCCGAGTTCTGGTGTGAACATTAAGGTCAGAGGCAGAATCACATGTAACACTAGATATGTTGTTTACCTGTTGAAATGCCCATGTAATTTATACTATGTAGGCAAAACAAAACGCTAGTTAAAAACCAGAATCTGAACACAAATGCTCTATACGCAATCAGGATGAGAAATCATCAGTTGCGAGACATTTTAATAGTTGAATGCTTGTGAAACTAGCGTTTGCATGGATAAACTTTGGGGGATTTTTGCAACATCATGTTTGAACTCGACGAACGGCAACTTACCTCTGGTCTCCAAATGAAAACAAGTCGTGGTAATCAGAGCCAGCCTTCTTTGTGATAAGATTGTCTGGAACAATCAGACTGATTGCATGTCTTCCTCAAAATGTCCGTAGGCTATTATTAAATTATTATTATTATATTATTAATATTTTATTCCTGACAGGACAGGTGTTTATTATTCATAATTCTCTAAAGTCTTTGTGATAGTAATAGCAGAAGTTGCGAGGGTCTTTGATCTTATATCTCCAAATTACCCGATAGCTTAAGTAAATAAATAAATAACTTTCTCTCTCTCTCCTCGCACGGCGCACACCCGATGTAGACTACAATGTAGGTCTAACAGAACGCATTCTTATAATCATAAAATCTTGGGGAATTATCTTTTCTATTCCGAGAGGCTATTGGCCTATCGGAGTGTCTCCTGGCCAATCCAGGAGGCTTGGCAATACTATTTGGACCGTTTCATTGTGGCTGTGTGAACACAAACGAACCCACGCACAAATGCAACAATTGTATCAATTAAGTACCCAAATTGAACACAAAGCAAGCAACCTAGAGGTGTGAATACACCCTTACTTCTGAAAGTCTAAGTGACAAGTTAAAAACTAAACACTCTACTGTCACCGATAATTTGTCAATTTTGTTTTATTATCTATTTCCAGAAGCCTGCAACAGGGCTTATGAAAACCTGAAGAGCCAGGCAAAGCTGCAGGAGGGAACAACCAAGGAGGCCGTTATGCGGAGAAAGCTCCTTACAAGCCGGCGTGATAGGGTGAGTATATCTTCCCGTGGAAGCCACAAATCTATATTGAATCTCAATTCAATGCATTGCCACATGGTTATCAATTAAAATGCCTAATTCCACGAATGTAGTTTTGGTAAGCCAAACCTATTTACACATTTTATTTTGGCGCTGTAGCAGGACTGGAGAGAGCCACTAATGTTAACATAATTTAACCTGGTTACATGATGGCTAGTTAACTGCACGGATCAGTTTTGCATTTCCAAATATGTCCAAACAAACTGGCAATAAGCCAGTAGCGAGCACACTCACCGGTGTTTTTAAAGTTTCGGTGCACGGCACAGGAGATACTTGGTAGGAGAAGGAGAGCCAGCACACAAAAATGTCCTTTTGTTGGGTTTATTCCAGCTTAACACCAGGTACAGCACACGGACGTTTCAGCCTAACAGCCTTCTTCAGCGTGTTGCTGTGTCAGGTGGAAATGACGTTTAAATACACTGAGACCGGAAGTCCATTCAATAAACGAAATATCAAAATTCAGTTACAGTATATAAAGAATTCAAGAACCAAGCAATACACAACACGCACGTTCCATTATCAAAGAAAATGTCTACATACAACAATGTATGCATATATAAATAACAATAGTCTGGTCAGCCCCACTGTGTGGGAGAGCAGAACCAGGCCTTTATATATGCATTTATATATGAATTTTGATATTTCGTTTATTGAATGGACTTCCGGTCTCAGTGTATTTAAACGTCATTTCCGCCTGACACAGCAACACGCTGAAGAAGGCCGTTAGGCTTAAACGTCCGTGTGCTGTACCTGGTGTTAAGCTGGAATAAACCCAACAAAAGGACATTTTTGTGTGCTGGCTCTCCTTCTCCTACCTTGCATTTCCAAATAGCCTCAGTACCTAATGCTGCACTATGCAGTCAGTGTGTGCAGAATAGGGATGGCAGGATAAACCAACTGGAGATTGGAGAAGTTTAACACCATTAATTCAATTTAAATTTCATTGGAATTTAGTCTATACATTGTGTTTGACTCTGTGTGAAGCCAATTTAGGCGCTGATATGACAGTCCCATTACAGTCATAATATATATATTTTTTCTGTCTCTATCAAGCAAAAAGAGCGCAGTAAAATGTACAGGTATTAAAGGTCCCAATTCGTGCAGCTGTAACCTCTTAAAAACGTGTGTCTCTGGTCCATAAAACATGATTCTGGATTAATCTGTCGAAAATATAGCAAACCCGTTTGTTGTGACGGAGTTCTCACTTCCTCATCTGGTCGCTTCCCAAGAACGGCCTGTTTCTATAATATATTCAGAACTAACAGTTCCCATTGGCCGCTGAGGGAGAGCCCGCCCCAGGCTCCCAGCGGCCAATCAGATTAGCGTCTGTGGACCAGCACGCTAGGTTGCGAGTTATCGTTAACTAAACGGTACTACGCTAAAGAGGACATCTCAAAATGCCTAGACTTACCGAATGCACCTCTGCAGTTGCTGGATCACGTACAGTTGGCGTCGCTCCAGCTAGAAGTGTTAATTTTGTGGCTATAGACTAAATGGTGCAGGTAGCTTGTGTGAGAGGGACCCGAGTATGCAGGAGGAAGCTAGTGACGTCGATATTCTCTCCAGATTCCTCTCTGGGCAAACGACGCGTTTGGGGGTGTGGCTTGGAGGAGACTGCAGGGGGACGCTGGATAGGGACAAATCCAACTGTGGCAGTTCTGAACGTGTGACCACTCATTACAGGGAGGGCTGACAGCAGTATATATGCATTTACAAGTAAAAACAGCTTTTGCACGGAATGGGACCTTTAAAATGGTACTAGTGCCGACTTACCAGACTATAATTTGTGCTGGATGGAAAGAAATGCTCCTTTAGATTTGGTAGATTTGCCATTGCAAAGCCAGCATAAAAACATAATTTGACCACTGCTGCAGCTCACAGTTTTTTCTCTCTCTTTATAGCTCTTTAAGAAGAGGGTGAAAGTTGGGGAGAAGGTGCTGAGCCAAGAGGACTTGAGATACTTGAAAGGGGCTGACGGAAATGTGATGAGTGATGAGGAAAGCGATGAGGAGAAGTCACGGTACATATTTTCCTCACCAAAATGGCGCTCACCACGTCTGACCACGATCGTTACCTCCTGCCAGAAGGTCCTTGATGAGAACAGGAGGAAGGGAGTGGAGCCACGCTCCACTCATCACCGTCTCCCCTCTGGACAAGATTCTAACAGAGGACCTCCTGCTGCATCCAGGAGTCAGCCATACCTGGCAGAGGAAGAGGGTGCTCTAGCTGAAAGCTCCAGCTGAAAAATCAACACAGTCTCAAGGAAAATGGTAAAATAGCAGTGTTGGTCCACAGCTAGAAATTTTAGAATTTTGCCTCCAAAATTGTAAAATGGTAACTTGTTTTCAATGGCAGTTCATACGGGGGTGGGAGGTTTTTGAGGGGTGGGCGAGGTTAGGTTATGGTCTGGGAAGAGGTTAGGTTTAGGGCTAGGGTCTGGTTGAGGTTAGAGGGGTAACTGAGGTCGGAAGTTAGAGTGGTCGGAAGGTGGAGGTCAGAGACCTTGAAGGGATCTCCCACCTACCCAAAACAAAACTGACCAAAACAAAACGTTAGAATTTCGCCTCCCAAATTGTAAAGTGGTAGCTTTTTTGAATGGGAGTTTATACAGGGGTGGGAGGTTTTTGAGGGGTGGGAGAGTTTAGGGTTAGGGTCTGGGGAGAGGTTAGGGTTATAGTCTGGGAGAGGTTAGAGCAGTCAGAGGTTAGAGGATTCCCTTTGGGAGTCGGAAGGGGGGTCTCAAAACCGAACCCAAAAAGTTACTATTTTACAATTTGGGAGCCGAAATTGTAAAATAGCATCTTCTTTAGGCTGTGGACCAACGTTGCTATTTTACATTTTCTTTTAGACTGGGTTGGAAAACTAAGAGCTTGTTTGTTTGACTGTTGAGGATGTTTTGTTTTTGGAACTTTTTTATTTTATTTGTTATTGTTGGATATGTTTTTGTCCAGCATTCCTTGTTGTTCATGTATCGTATGTAGATATGTTAAAAATATTATTTTTCATTTGCAAGATCTCACAAACAGCACAGTTGAGAAGTGTTCTTCACACATTCTAACCTCTCTTTTTTTAATAGTTAATCTCAGTGATCCGATTTGTAAACCCTCACATAGTGTAAATTTCAGCCATCTAATATGCTCCCAGACCTCCACACATCAAGTAGCAGGAAGCACTAGCTTCTCACAGAGAAGATGAGAGGGTGACCCACCCCGGTGCGCTCTCTGTGCAAAAAGGCAGTTTTCACGGCTTTGTGGTGAGAGACGCACGGTGTCAGTGAAAACAACCCACATTCATGTGTCGATAACTAAAGAACGGAAGCACGGAGAAACAAACTGGTTTTTTTTTCATGGAAGTAGAGGCTTTGTTCTGTCTTTTGGGATATTTGGTGTTCTAATAGTCATAGAAGAAAATATTCTGTGGGTCATGGAAATCACTGAAAATGCTCACAAACCCTGGCGGTGACTTTATTTTGAACTCTGACTGTTTTTGTATGTTTCATAACTGCCACGTTGAATTGAATTTGATGTTCAAATTGCGTTAATAAAATAATTATATTTGAAGATTCATAGATTATGTATTTTTCAATGAGTAGAAGGTGTACTTGAAAAGATTTGGGGCATTTTGTTGAAAAAAATATATATCAGACACAATTTAAAGAGTATTTTTCTAATAATAATCTGTCAAGTCTTGTAACTGACAACACATACATCTGAATAGATATTAGATAACAGTTATATCTCTATACAAGATATTCTGTCCTATTGTGACTGCCAAAACAATATATTGACTAAATTTTAAAGTGCTCCCAGTCCGGAAGTTGATACTCCGAAGATGAGTTATAACCAGCGAGTATTTACAGTAATTTTGATCAGATTTGAATCATATCCTAGAATATCCAAGACATGTGGCTATTACTCTAACCATATCTAAAAGTTTTCTGCTATGGATACTACATGTATATCAAGTTTCCTGCTATGGATATGACATGTATATTGCTTACTGGATTCTAATATACACAGGGCGAGGCATTTCGGTAGTATCATGTGATATACTGTGGTGTATACATTAGTGTTTGGCTTTCAAAATATGGCATCAGTCATATCTGGAAAATATTTGGACTCCATATTCTGGTAGTGTCAAAGTGGTCAGATTCCGGATTTAAGATATGCTCCGGACATGAGTCAGAAGCTGTGAGTATCGACACTTAATTTGATCAGATTTGAATCATATCTTTGAATGTCTGAGTAAGGATATTAATAGTATCTCAACGTTTCCTGCTACGGATATGACACATACATTGCTTCCCGGAATTTAACACACACAGGACGAGGCATTTCGGTAGTATCATGTGATATGCTGTCACCAGACATGTGGTGTGTTTTGGCTTTCAAAATATGGCATCAGTCATATCTGGAAAAAATTTGGACTCCATATTCTCTTGGCGTCAAAGTGGTCAGATTCTGGATTTAAGATATGCTCCGGACATGAGTCATAAACTGTGAATATCAACAATCAATTTGATCAAATTTGAATCATATCTTTGAATTTCCGATATAAGGATATTAATAGTATCTCAAAGTTTCCTGCTACGGATATGAGACGTATTGCTTCCCAGATTTTAGCACACACAGGACGAGGCATTTCGGTAGTATCCTGCCATATGCTGTCACCAGACATGTGGTGTGTTTGGCTTTCAAAATATGGCATCAGTCATATCTAGAAAAAATGTGGACTCCATATTCTGATGGTGTCAAAATGATCCCAATCCGGACTTAAGATATGCTCCGGACATGAGTCATAAACCATGAGTATCGACAGTCAATTTGATCAGATTTGCATCATATCTTTGAATGTCCGACATAAGGATATTAATACTATCTCAAAGTTTCCTGCTACAGATATGACACGTATATTGCTTCCCGGATTTTAACACACACAGGACGAGGCATTTCGGTAGTATCATGTGATATGCTGTCACCAGACATGTGGTGTGTTTGGCTTTCAAAATATGGCATCAGTCATATCTAGAAAACATTTGGACTCCATATTCTGATGGTGTCAAAATGATCCCAATCCGGACTTAAGATATGCTCCGGACATGAGTCAGAAACCGTGAGTATCGACAGTCAATTTGATCAGATTTGCATCATATCTTTGAATGTCCGACATAAGGATATTAATACTATCTCAAAGTTTCCTGCTACGGATATGACACGTATATTGCTTCCCGGATTTGAACACACACAGGGCGAGGCATTTCGGTAGTATCCTGCCATATGCTGTCACCAGACATGTGATGTGGTTGGCTTTCAAAATATGACAGCAGTCATATCGGGAAAATATCTAAACTCCATATTCTGATGGTATCAAGTGGTCCCATTCGGAGTTAAGATATGCTCCAGATATGAAATTGTAAAATGTTGTGGTCGGAGAGTATCCAACCCAGATTTCCTCATATATGGGTCATAATTTGACATATCCTGGCAAGACTAACTCCGGATTCTGGGGTATTTCGCGCAGTGATACAGGTTTACATAAAGCAATCTTATTTAACCATTCGACTTCCGGTGTAATGCCTTGTCACTAATGTATACAAGGTGACCATTAAGAGACAGTTTCTGGGTTGATTTGTCTTACTGCCTGGTTGTGTGCCAGGGTGAGACCTAGCCAACTGAAACTACGATATGGAGACTCTTTGAGAGTTGAGTTTGTGTGTGTGCGTGTCCATTTGCTATCTGTGCACCCAGGCAGGCAGTGTGTGTCATAATATCCTGAGGATGATGTAAAGCAGATAGAGGAAGGAGAAGAGGCCCCAAAGTGTCACAACTCATTTACCACACAATCTCCTTTCTTTGTTACTTCTTCTCATCCACCCTTCCGCTTTTTAATTTCATGACTTCTGCTTGAAACTCTCCCTCGTCCATTCATACTTGCCTTTGCTATCACCCTCTCCTTCCTACTTCCTCTCATCTTTTTCTTTTGCACCACATGTTTCAAAAATGTATAAAACATGGATAATTTACAGCAGGGCGATGTGGGAATTTAGGACTTTAATCATGAGAGAGATAACGAGGAAAAGAGTGGAAGAGAGTTACAACGTATGGAGACAATATAGGTGGGTTTTTACCCTCATCTAGACTTGGACAACTATTTTGAATAGCATATCACTGGTGTAAAGGGATCAGTTCATCCCAGGCAAGAGTCCCACAGTGGCCCTGTGAAAAGGCTCTGGGTTATGGGCCCCCTGAGCTCTTGGGCCCCTGTGCCTGGGCCCGGTAGGCCCGCTTGGTAATACATCCCTGCACCTGACAGAACATTTCCTCACAGATCTCATGCTCCAGTGTGAAGCACAGATCCTTAGAAAGAGCCCAACACATCCAGCAGGTAGAACCATACTGGTCAGTTTTGTCATCCAGTGTGAGACTCGTCATATCTCACCGCCTGTATCTGGCAATTTGTTTCTGGTTTGTGTTGCACTATTATCGTTGGCCCATAGAAAGATGGTTTTAATATGGTTTTAGTTGATTTTATTTTTGTGGTTACATAGTGAGACAACTCACATCACATTGATTTACTATGATGCCTGGGTTTTCATTTTTTTTTATTTTTTTTATTATTATTATTTTTAGCACAGACAGTTTCCGCATCCCCCGGATCTGGAAGAGTTTAAGGAGGTTAATGAGATCACCTCCATTAATAACTCTCTTAATTAATTTTAAGGGGATTCACCATTAATTAACGGGCAAATTAATCTGAACTAGATGGTCTACATTTCCTAACGAAAATGTAATTGTGCTTGCTGTCCCCGCCATGCACCGCCTGGCTTACAAGGTCCCTGCCCATGCAATTAGGGGGACTAATGCTGCCTTCCAGACACCTGGGACGTGGGTGTTTCCCAGTGGAAAAGTCCCAGTCCCCACCTTCAACACAATATTTCTCCTATAGGCTCAGAGTACATCTGTCCACACCTGTGCCAAGTTTGGTTAGCATCGGACAATCTTTGTGAAATAGGCCCCACCCACAGAAGATTGGAAGTGGATTATATCGCAACGGTGCGTTTTTTTTCCAAAACTTCCAAATCAGTGTTGTGCAGGACAGTCCCCACATGATGTGTGCTTTGGTTTGGTGAAGATTTGACCAAATTTCAAGGAGGAATCGCAAAAAAACAGTTTTGGACAAAATGTATAAATGATATACGAAAATGGGCGTGGCCTAGATGAGTAGATGCGGAAGGACCCAAGCAATCCAGGGGAAAAAAAAGTTTGATGATAGACCCTACGGTTCAAAAGTTATGAACCAAAACATAAAGAGGGCTGTTATAGCACCACCATCTTGTCAATTGGTGCAATTATTTCGTGGATAGTAAAAGACCCCTCTGTGAACCTCCCTAACAAGTTTCATAGCTGTACCTCATATGGTTTCTGAGATACAGCTAATTTAAAGTCCCTGGAAACCAAAATCCACAAAAACGTTCTAACTATGTTATTTAGGGTCTTGTGTTAGTAACTGTCTGCCTCAGAAATTATTATACATTACTTTCAACCCAAAGCCTTAAAATCGACACTTTTCTACAAGATTCTACAAAGTACTTCCTCATTGAAGAGAGCAGTGCGTGAGGTGCTAAAATGCAGGAGCTTATGACGTCATAAGCTCTATATAACCTTTGTACACGCGCGCAACTCGCCCTACTGTGTGTGTGTGTGTGTGTGTGTGTGTGTGTGTGTGTGTGAGTAACTTTGCGTCACCAGGCTGTGTCGAGCGCTATGCTGTTCTCTCTCTCTCTCTCTCTCTCTCTCTCTCTCTCTCTCACTAGTCCCGAGAGAGAGAGAGGAGAGAGAGAGAGAGAGAGAGAGAGAGAGAGCACAGAGTGGGAGACAGACACGCTGTGGGGGCAAAGAACAGACAGAGATCTCTTCCTCTCAGAGCCGCGGAGCAACGCGCGAACACACACACACACACACACACACACACACACACACACACACGCGGTGTGTGCACAGTGCACACACCGACACTCATCTCTCTTTCTTTCTTTCTCCGTTTCCCTCCCCCCCTCTCTCTCGCGCTCTCCGAGAGACAGAAATTTCCCTGCTGTAGACTGGACACGCCCACACAGTCCGCGGGAGAAAGTACACTCTAAAAAATAATGAAATCTCATGAGTTTTGCCATGGCTGTCAAACCTAAATTTATATACTTTGCGACGTTCATCATCGTTCAAATTCGGCTGGTGGCTTATTAACATAGGATCCTGTGATGTGATGAACTCAAAATGCTAAATAATAAAGAAATATTTCTGGTTTCCAGGGACTTTAATGTTTTTTTTTGTCTATATGATTCTCTGTACCCAGAATGCAACACTCCTGCTCAGAGTTACTGTTAAGCTATATTTATCTGGTGAAATCACACTAGATTCCTGCTTCCAGTACACTTTTTGCATGTGTTTTTTAACAGAGAAGAGCTGCAGCTGCTCAAAAGATAATATGTAAAATGTATGAGAGTGAGACCATGAGCGATATAACACTTGTAATACATGTATAGGTATGTCTGTTGTCTGTAGAATAGCGTGCGTGCGTGTCATACAAGAAGGAAGGCTGGCCATAATGAGAATGAATCTGCACTTCCTGCCGCCCTTCAAAATAAAACCATTTAGAAGGGACAGGCACTGAATGCTGCTATAGCGCCCCCTAAAGGCTAAATGACAAAATACTTCTGATATAGGCTCAGAGTACATCCCTCCACACCTGTAGCAAGTTTGGTTAGCATCGGACGATTTTTGTGAAATAGGCCCCACCCACAGAAGATTGGAAGTGGATTATATCGCAATGGTGTGTTTTTTTTTTTTACTTCCAAATCAGTGTTGTGCAGGACACTCCCAACATGATGTGTGCGTTGGTTTGGTGAAGATTGGACAACATTTCAAGGAGAAATGGCAAAAAAACTGTTTTGGACAAAATGCAAAATGGCGGAAAATCTAGTCAGACGGAAATGGGCGTGGCCTAGTTGAGTAGATGCGGGAGGACCCAAGGAATCCAGGGAAAAAAGAATTTTGATGATAAACCCTACGGTTCAAAAGTTATCGAGCAAAAGGTAAGGAGGGCTGTTATAGCGCCACCATATGGTCAATTGGTGCAATTTTTTCGGGGATAGTAAAAGACCCCTCCGTGCACCTCCCTACCAAGTTTGGTAGCTGTAGTCGTTATGGTTTCTGAATTACAGCTAATTTACTGCAAGATTTTGCAAGATTTTTCCAAACCCCATGCAAGTCAATGGGGGAAAAAATGGCGCTTAATGGCGAATTGCGGCCACACCGCTTTCACAAACCCTTAGCAAAGTCATAGCATACATGTCCTCAATGAGGCGGTCATTTTGAGGTCTGGCATGTCTATGTGGCGCAAAAATTGAGGGAGTTATTACGCGACAAACTTTTTGGCAGATATAAGAAAAATAATAATAATAAGTATGTGGGATTTCAAGATTGTGCCTTGCTTGTCAGCAAGCACAATAATTAATATAAATTAATGAAATTGTAAGGTTATTTTAACCTCATTAGCCCAGGCTGCTTTGGGGGTGTTCTCTTGCCTAGACAAACATATACCCCAAATAAATCAGGGTGGCTTCTCAACCATCAGGCCTATGTCTGGTCTTGTTTGAAATGTGAGAATCTATGGAATATCAATCACGTGCAAGTAAACCTGCATCTATTACTATTCCAGAGTAAATGGAGATGCAATAAAGTGAAAACAATATTTTCAACCTTGCCTAGTGAATAATCTAATTTTAAAAGGCAATATATATCAAGATGCCACAAATAATAATGCTGCTATTGCCATACTCCTTGACTACAACTGTAACTGTAAATTTGATCAAAATACACTAAAACGCACCATTTATGAGACAATTCTATGAAATATTCAGGCACTCTGCATGTTTTGCCCACATAACAGTTAGAGTTTGACTTTTTACTGGGAATTTAACTTCTAAACACTACTTATTTAGATATACATGTTACAAATGACATAACTCTTCCAAAAGCATTGAAATAGTTATAAAAGCAATGAATATGGCTCTGTATTCAATATTTTCTATTCTGCAACATGCTTTTCAGGCAACTTCATGTCAGCCTATGGCCTATATACTTCAGTATCACGCCACATATCTGTCTCTTCTACAGCTGAACCGTTTGGGTTTGACCAAGTAAAACTATTTTTATAAGCATTTTACGAAATGTAGATGGAAAAATGAATGGCGGATGAAGCCCCTGGTTTGTATGCTTAACCTGGAAGTGGGTGTGACTTTGGCAGCCGAGGAGTAATCAGTGCTCGTTGACTACACCTGTGCAGGTCTCAGCTGTAGCCTACATAAGCTGGCTGTGACTACACTCTGTCTCTGACCCTCTCTCAACCGCTGAAACAGGTAGGCCTAGTTCCTCTCTCAACCACTCAAACAGGTAGGCCTAGTCCACTTTGGTGGTTTACACCAGACTACACCATACTTGTTTTCAGTCAAGCCATGCACCAGTGATTATACTGCTTAACACATGTGACTTACCCCTTGTTTCTTCCTCCCCAGAGTGTGTGTTCCAAAAAGTCACTTCAGTAGTGTAAGTCCTTTCACCTGTTTATATTTTCAGGAATGTTCTATATCTTTGCCTTTGTGGAAAGAATGGCCGCGCATGTGTTTGTCTGGCTAGCACTATTGAGTTTGTGCTTGTGTGAACAACAACATAATTGTCTTCATTTGTTTGTCATGCCTTATGGTGATTACCGTTTAATTTACAAACCTTCATGTTTGACTGAATCACTGCCCAATGCTCATAATGCTAAGATAATTGTTTTAATATGGTCTATTAAGACTAGACTCTTTGTCTAGTCTAATCTTTGCTCACAGAGGCAGAGCCGGTCCTGTCTGGATAACTTTCAGCTGGAGAAGCAGCAAACTATGTGAGTGACGTTATGACTGACATGAATAAAAATGTCTAGTATCCTGCTCTACTGAACACTTCACATAGGCACATATCGTCAATTAAAAATCCTTTACTAACCATTTTGTTCACAATGAAGACGACAGCTTAATAATTCAGAGTGCCAAAGTCACGCCTTCTTCCGTATTCAGCATATGCACAGCGATTTCAAATGCTTAGTTTTACTTGGTCAAATGAACTGATTCAGCTACAGTGTGTATTTAGAATGGAATCAGGAGAAACATAACATTTCACTTGGACCAAAATGGAAGTCTTGTAGGCTTAACTTTTTAAATTTTGGTCCGAGTGCATCTCATGACTTTAAAGATGTCTGCATTGCTTGGGACTCAGTACAACGCTTGTCTATGGGTAAAATGAAATCTCTGTGCATATGCTGAATGTGGAAGGTGTGACTTTGGCAGTCTACTCAAGTCATCATGAAATAATGACTTGACTTCATTCTGCCTGGACAGGATGTCCCGGAGGACCATGTGGAGGAACGCTGCTAGCGAGGCACTGAGAAGGCATCAAGACGAAGCCCAAGTCTTGAATGCCTTCATCGTTCGACACTATGGCCCCACAGCGTTCCTCCTGAAAGACCAGGCACAGGACAGGACCTTCAGGGTAATTACTCTGCATTTCATGCTGCATTGAGTACCACAGGAAGAGTCCTAAGACCTGCGTGAGACCAGGATGTTGGCAATACCGGTTCCCTAATCTCAAAAGTCATGGCTTCAGGTTAAATGGCTGAAAAAGCTCTGGTTAACAAGCTTCTGAAACTGAACCTTGTATTGATCAAGATAATCTTCACAAATTAACACCACTTTTTGGAAGAGTGAATGATTTTTACAAATGTCAGAAAACTCACCATAGCTCATATCGGTAGTGCCGTTTTGTGAAGGTCCTCTTGCTGAACACAAGGTTGGCCGTTTTCATAAACTTTTTGTTAAGCACAAGACCATATAGGTATTTAACCAAAATACCATACAAAAAATCTTGATTTTTGGAGATGAGGTTTTGTTGCTTTGAGTCTACTTTTTCAACAGGTCGTATAAAATACCTGTATTGATGCATTTTCTTAACAGGTGTCTTTGGGCGACCCGCACATCTGTACCTGTCCTGTGTTCCTCCGGGAGCTTGAGCCATGCAAGCACATCTGCTGGTATGACACAATATGATGATATTGAAGTATGTTTTTAGCAAACCAACCAATCTCATTCTTCACACACTTGGTTGGAAGTGTACAGTTTCATGGGGTTAAGTAGAGAACCACCTGTGATATTTGCCTGAAGATCTAATGGCTTTAGGTTGTTAAGATGGCAGTTGCTAGTCTAAACGCCTCGCAATCTATTTCAATCAAATTAGCCCAACGCTAGAAAGGCTTTCTAACTCTTTTCCATTTCATTACAGGGTTTTGATGCGGGAACTCCAACTCCCGATCAACGACCGCTGTAAGTTGAATATATGAATTGTAGACTTTTTTCCATTTTAAATCCAGTAATCGTGTCATGATGATCCCAATTTCCCCTCGGATCAATAAGTTTTCTGATTTTCTGAAATAGTTTTGTAAAGTAGATTTTTAAGAGTCCAGAGCATTGGCACTTCCTGTTCCTATGTGTAAAAGTCATGGGGCTTTGGGTTAATTGCTTGAAATATGTCTGGTTAATTAAAGGAACAGTCACAGATTTTCAACCAGCTTTGTATCACTACAAACTATGTACTAAAACCTGTTTGGCAGGCGTTCATTTACTTGACTATTTTGAGATTAGAGTTATGGATAACTCTGATAAACTAAATAACTGCAAACTAATGACTGCAAAACTTAGTTGTCTCATACTACAGAGCTTGACGTGTAAGCCAACCCAGAGCTATATCTACTCCAAACAATTGCGCTAACAACCAGCGCTGGTCATTTTCAAAGAACTGACATAAATATTGAGATTGCTTTAAAATGATTATGCTCTATAGACTGCTTCCAGAGGGGGCTTTGTGGAAGCCAAATATCGGCGATTCTTCGGAGACGCGGCCCCGGCAACGCGGCCCTGGCAGGTCGCGTTGCGCCCTTGCGTGTGGCGGCTGCGGCGCAGCGAGGCCCGGGCGCTGCCCCGACATCGCCGAGACCACAAAGCCCCCCTCGAGAGCAGAGCCCAGGCCGGCGACCGCGAAGCCCGAGACCGCCAAGTCCGGGTCGCGGCGCTGTGCCGAGGCGAGCCATCGAAGCCCACGATGTGTGTCCGATCTGCACCGAGGGGCTGCTGGGCACACTGGAGCCGCTGTCGTACTGCAGGTGAGTGCCGGAGCGCGGTCAGACTGTGATTCAGTACACTTCATGTAGGATATGGAGGCCCATTCCGGGCGGCTGCTCACTAAAATAAACTTCTAAATTGTAACTAAAAAGCTCACAATTTTGATGTTTTGAGAGGAATTATTAGCCTGATATTCAAACGGCATCGTCAATTCATAATCTCATTCAGAAATTCACAACTGAGTGGACGTGGCTTCGACGGTCTGGAGCCATGCTAGGCTTAGGGGTCGGAACATTTTCCATGTTTAAACTATATGCCATGTTCAGGTACCCCCCCAAACATTGCCTCAAGTACCATAAAGACTGAATGTCTACACCACTGCACCGTGCGGGCTTCAAGGTGTTTGTGCTTGATGTAGACTGAAACTTGGACTTTTTGGCTGAGGCATACAACCGCAAGGCATGTGTTTCTAGTTTTTGCCATCCTTGATTCTGAGCTTTCCTTTGTAGCAGGTTCGGGTGTGGTGGCAACATCCACCGCCGCTGCATTAAGCAGTGGGTGGACCACCAGGGGCTCATAGGCCAGGGCCTTATGGTGGACTGCCCGGTCTGCAGGCACGACTTCGGTCCTCTGGCGCTCCTGCTGGAGGAGGTGCACTGCGCGAAATACCCCAGAATCCGGAGTTAGTCTTGCCAGGATATGTCAAATTATGACCCATATATGAGGAAATCTGGGTTGGATACTCTCCGACCACAACATTTTACAATTTCATATCTGGAGCATATCTTAACTCCGAATGGGACCACTTGATACCATCAGAATATGGAGTTTAGATATTTTCCCGATATGACTGCTGTCATATTTTGAAAGCCAACCACATCACATGTCTGGTGACAGCATATGGCAGGATACTACCGAAATGCCTCGCCCTGTGTGTGTTCAAATCCGGGAAGCAATATACGTGTCATATCCGTAGCAGGAAACTTTGAGATAGTATTAATATCCTTATGTCGGACATTCAAAGATATGATGCAAATCTGATCAAATTGACTGTCGATACTCACGGTTTCTGACTCATGTCCGGAGCATATCTTAAGTCCGGATTGGGATCATTTTGACACCATCAGAATATGGAGTCCAAATGTTTTCTAGATATGACTGATGCCATATTTTGAAAGCCAAACACACCACATGTCTGGTGACAGCATATCACATGATACTACCGAAATGCCTCGTCCTGTGTGTGTTAAAATCCGGGAAGCAATATACGTGTCATATCTGTAGCAGGAAACTTTGAGATAGTATTAATATCCTTATGTCGGACATTCAAAGATATGATGCAAATCTGATCAAATTGACTGTCGATACTCATGGTTTATGACTCATGTCCGGAGCATATCTTAAGTCCGGATTGGGATCATTTTGACACCATCAGAATATGGAGTCCACATTTTTTCTAGATATGACTGATGCCATATTTTGAAAGCCAAACACACCACATGTCTGGTGACAGCATATGGCAGGATACTACCGAAATGCCTCGTCCTGTGTGTGCTAAAATCTGGGAAGCAATAAGTCTCATATCCGTAGCAGGAAACTTTGAGATACTATTAATATCCTTATATCGGAAATTCAAAGATATGATTCAAATTTGATCAAATTGATTGTTGATATTCACAGTTTATGACTCATGTCCGGAGCATATCTTAAATCCAGAATCTGACCACTTTGACGCCAAGAGAATATGGAGTCCAAATTTTTTCCAGATATGACTGATGCCATATTTTGAAAGCCAAAACACACCACATGTCTGGTGACAGCATATCACATGATACTACCGAAATGCCTCGTCCTGTGTGTGTTAAATTCCGGGAAGCAATGTATGTGTCATATCCGTAGCAGGAAACGTTGAGATACTATTAATATCCTTACTCAGACATTCAAAGATATGATTCAAATCTGATCAAATTAAGTGTCGATACTCACAGCTTCTGACTCATGTCCGGAGCATATCTTAAATCCGGAATCTGACCACTTTGACACTACCAGAATATGGAGTCCAAATATTTTCCAGATATGACTGATGCCATATTTTGAAAGCCAAACACTAATGTATACACCACAGTATATCACATGATACTACCGAAATGCCTCGCCCTGTGTATATTAGAATCCAGTAAGCAATATACATGTCATATCCATAGCAGGAAACTTGATATACATGTAGTATCCATAGCAGAAAACTTTTAGATATGGTTAGAGTAATAGCCACATGTCTTGGATATTCTAGGATATGATTCAAATCTGATCAAAATTACTGTAAATACTCGCTGGTTATAACTCATCTTCGGAGTATCAACTTCCGGACTGGGAGCACTTTAAAATTTAGTCAATATATTGTTTTGGCAGTCACAATAGGACAGAATATCTTGTATAGAGATATAACTGTTATCTAATATCTATTCAGATGTATGTGTTGTCAGTTACAAGACTTGACAGATTATTATTAGAAAAATACTCTTTAAATTGTGTCTGATATATATTTTTTTCAACAAAATGCCCCAAATCTTTTCAAGTACACCTTCTACTCATTGAAAAATACATAATCTATGAATCTTCAAATATAATTATTTTATTAACGCAATTTGAACATCAAATTCAATTCAACGTGGCAGTTATGAAACATACAAAAACAGTCAGAGTTCAAAATAAAGTCACCGCCAGGGTTTGTGAGCATTTTCAGTGATTTCCATGACCCACAGAATATTTTCTTCTATGACTATTAGAACACCAAATATCCCAAAAGACAGAACAAAGCCTCTACTTCCATGAAAAAAAAACCAGTTTGTTTCTCCGTGCTTCCGTTCTTTAGTTATCGACACATGAATGTGGGTTGTTTTCACTGACACCGTGCGTCTCTCACCACAAAGCCGTGAAAACTGCCTTTTTGCACAGAGAGCGCACCGGGGTGGGTCACCCTCTCATCTTCTCTGTGAGAAGCTAGTGCTTCCTGCTACTTGATGTGTGGAGGTCTGGGAGCATATTAGATGGCTGAAATTTACACTATGTGAGGGTTTACAAATCGGATCACTGAGATTAACTATTAAAAAAAGAGAGGTTAGAATGTGTGAAGAACACTTCTCAACTGTGCTGTTTGTGAGATCTTGCAAATGAAAAATAATATTTTTAACATATCTACATACGATACATGAACAACAAGGAATGCTGGACAAAAACATATCCAACAATAACAAATAAAATAAAAAAGTTCCAAAAACAAAACATCCTCAACAGTCAAACAAACAAGCTCTTAGTTTTCCAACCCAGTCTAAAAGAAAATGTAAAATAGCAACGTTGGTCCACAGCCTAAAGAAGATGCTATTTTACAATTTCGGCTCCCAAATTGTAAAATAGTAACTTTTTGGGTTCGGTTTTGAGACCCCCCTTCCGACTCCCAAAGGGAATCCTCTAACCTCTGACTGCTCTAACCTCTCCCAGACTATAACCCTAACCTCTCCCCAGACCCTAACCCTAAACTCTCCCACCCCTCAAAAACCTCCCACCCCTGTATAAACTCCCATTCAAAAAAGCTACCACTTTACAATTTGGGAGGCGAAATTCTAACGTTTTGTTTTGGTCAGTTTTGTTTTGGGTAGGTGGGAGATCCCTTCAAGGTCTCTGACCTCCACCTTCCGACCACTCTAACTTCCGACCTCAGTTACCCCTCTAACCTCAACCAGACCCTAGCCCTAAACCTAACCTCTTCCCAGACCATAACCTAACCTCGCCCACCCCTCAAAAACCTCCCACCCCCGTATGAACTGCCATTGAAAACAAGTTACCATTTTACAATTTTGGAGGCAAAATTCTAAAATTTCTAGCTGTGGACCAACACTGCTATTTTACCATTTTCCTTGAGACTGTGTTGATTTTTCAGCTGGAGCTTTCAGCTAGAGCACCCTCTTCCTCTGCCAGGTATGGCTGACTCCTGGATGCAGCAGGAGGTCCTCTGTTAGAATCTTGTCCAGAGGGGAGACGGTGATGAGTGGAGCGTGGCTCCACTCCCTTCCTCCTGTTCTCATCAAGGACCTTCTGGCAGGAGGTAACGATCGTGGTCAGACGTGGTGAGCGCCATTTTGGTGAGGAAAATATGTACCGTGACTTCTCCTCATCGCTTTCCTCATCACTCATCACATTTCCGTCAGCCCCTTTCAAGTATCTCAAGTCCTCTTGGCTCAGCACCTTCTCCCCAACTTTCACCCTCTTCTTAAAGAGCTATAAAGAGAGAGAAAAAACTGTGAGCTGCAGCAGTGGTCAAATTATGTTTTTATGCTGGCTTTGCAATGGCAAATCTACCAAATCTAAAGGAGCATTTCTTTCCATCCAGCACAAATTATAGTCTGGTAAGTCGGCACTAGTACCATTTTAAAGGTCCCATTCCGTGCAAAAGCTGTTTTTACTTGTAAATGCATATATACTGCTGTCAGCCCTCCCTGTAATGAGTGGTCACACGTTCAGAACTGCCACAGTTGGATTTGTCCCTATCCAGCGTCCCCCTGCAGTCTCCTCCAAGCCACACCCCCAAACGCGTCGTTTGCCCAGAGAGGAATCTGGAGAGAATATCGACGTCACTAGCTTCCTCCTGCATACTCGGGTCCCTCTCACACAAGCTACCTGCACCATTTAGTCTATAGCCACAAAATTAACACTTCTAGCTGGAGCGACGCCAACTGTACGTGATCCAGCAACTGCAGAGGTGCATTCGGTAAGTCTAGGCATTTTGAGATGTCCTCTTTAGCGTAGTACCGTTTAGTTAACGATAACTCGCAACCTAGCGTGCTGGTCCACAGACGCTAATCTGATTGGCCGCTGGGAGCCTGGGGCGGGCTCTCCCTCAGCGGCCAATGGGAACTGTTAGTTCTGAATATATTATAGAAACAGGCCGTTCTTGGGAAGCGACCAGATGAGGAAGTGAGAACTCCGTCACAACAAACGGGTTTGCTATATTTTCGACAGATTAATCCAGAATCATGTTTTATGGACCAGAGACACACGTTTTTAAGAGGTTACAGCTGCACGAATTGGGACCTTTAATACCTGTACATTTTACTGCGCTCTTTTTGCTTGATAGAGACAGAAAAAATATATATATTATGACTGTAATGGGACTGTCATATCAGCGCCTAAATTGGCTTCACACAGAGTCAAACACAATGTATAGACTAAATTCCAATGAAATTTAAATTGAATTAATGGTGTTAAACTTCTCCAATCTCCAGTTGGTTTATCCTGCCATCCCTATTCTGCACACACTGACTGCATAGTGCAGCATTAGGTACTGAGGCTATTTGGAAATGCAAGGTAGGAGAAGGAGAGCCAGCACACAAAAATGTCCTTTTGTTGGGTTTATTCCAGCTTAACACCAGGTACAGCACACGGACGTTTAAGCCTAACGGCCTTCTTCAGCGTGTTGCTGTGTCAGGCGGAAATGACGTTTAAATACACTGAGACCGGAAGTCCATTCAATAAACGAAATATCAAAATTCATATATAAATGCATATATAAAGGCCTGGTTCTGCTCTCCCACACAGTGGGGCTGACCAGACTATTGTTATTTATATATGCATACATTGTTGTATGTAGACATTTTCTTTGATAATGGAACGTGCGTGTTGTGTATTGCTTGGTTCTTGAATTCTTTATATACTGTAACTGAATTTTGATATTTCGTTTATTGAATGGACTTCCGGTCTCAGTGTATTTAAACGTCATTTCCACCTGACACAGCAACACGCTGAAGAAGGCTGTTAGGCTGAAACGTCCGTGTGCTGTACCTGGTGTTAAGCTGGAATAAACCCAACAAAAGGACATTTTTGTGTGCTGGCTCTCCTTCTCCTACCAAGTATCTCCTGTGCCGTGCACCGAAACTTTAAAAACACCGGTGAGTGTGCTCGCTACTGGCTTATTGCCAGTTTGTTTGGACATATTTGGAAATGCAAAACTGATCCGTGCAGTTAACTAGCCATCATGTAACCAGGTTAAATTATGTTAACATTAGTGGCTCTCTCCAGTCCTGCTACAGCGCCAAAATAAAGTGTGTAAATAGGTTTGGCTTACCAAAACTACATTCGTGGAATTAGGCATTTTAATTGATAACCATGTGGCAATGCATTGAATTGAGATTCAATATAGATTTGTGGCTTCCACGGGAAGATATACTCACCCTATCACGCCGGCTTGTAAGGAGCTTTCTCCGCATAACGGCCTCCTTGGTTGTTCCCTCCTGCAGCTTTGCCTGGCTCTTCAGGTTTTCATAAGCCCTGTTGCAGGCTTCTGGAAATAGATAATAAAACAAAATTGACAAATTATCGGTGACAGTAGAGTGTTTAGTTTTTAACTTGTCACTTAGACTTTCAGAAGTAAGGGTGTATTCACACCTCTAGGTTGCTTGCTTTGTGTTCAATTTGGGTACTTAATTGATACAATTGTTGCATTTGTGCGTGGGTTCGTTTGTGTTCACACAGCCACAATGAAACGGTCCAAATAGTATTGCCAAGCCTCCTGGATTGGCCAGGAGACACTCCGATAGGCCAATAGCCTCTCGGAATAGAAAAGATAATTCCCCAAGATTTTATGATTATAAGAATGCGTTCTGTTAGACCTACATTGTAGTCTACATCGGGTGTGCGCCGTGCGAGGAGAGAGAGAGAAAGTTATTTATTTATTTACTTAAGCTATCGGGTAATTTGGAGATATAAGATCAAAGACCCTCGCAACTTCTGCTATTACTATCACAAAGACTTTAGAGAATTATGAATAATAAACACCTGTCCTGTCAGGAATAAAATATTAATAATATAATAATAATAATTTAATAATAGCCTACGGACATTTTGAGGAAGACATGCAATCAGTCTGATTGTTCCAGACAATCTTATCACAAAGAAGGCTGGCTCTGATTACCACGACTTGTTTTCATTTGGAGACCAGAGGTAAGTTGCCGTTCGTCGAGTTCAAACATGATGTTGCAAAAATCCCCCAAAGTTTATCCATGCAAACGCTAGTTTCACAAGCATTCAACTATTAAAATGTCTCGCAACTGATGATTTCTCATCCTGATTGCGTATAGAGCATTTGTGTTCAGATTCTGGTTTTTAACTAGCGTTTTGTTTTGCCTACATAGTATAAATTACATGGGCATTTCAACAGGTAAACAACATATCTAGTGTTACATGTGATTCTGCCTCTGACCTTAATGTTCACACCAGAACTCGGATGCGTGAAATGATTACCTTTGAGCATGGCATAACAATGTCCCAATTATAGCAAGGAAAATTACCAGAAGGAATAGAACGAGAAACAAAGAAAGTGAGTGGGTCTCTTGGGCAGATCTGACTTTACTAAAATATCTCTTAAATTGGAGGACCTCTTATAAAAGTATCTGGGTGAAGTTTGAAAAGCATTAGATGTGAAAGTCACTTTCCAGTATGTGCCAATATCTACTCAATACTTCTTTGACTGACTTAGATAGGCTATAGGACTATAGGTGGACACAAATGCTAGGCCCTGAGAAGAGGTGTCTCTGGAATTAGATTTAAGTAAATCATACTGCTGCACTTGTCGTACTCTGTTGAGATGGTTCTCCAGTAAATCATCCCCATATCCCCTCGACTTAAAATTAACACCAAGATTTTTAGCATATAACTCAAAAGAATCACAAATACGTTTAATCCTCAATAATTGACTTATGGTAGACTTCTCTTTAATGCTGGAGAATGAAAACTTTTGAATTGTAAAAAAGTATTTATATCGGTTTCCTTTCTGTAAACCTCAGTATGTGTACAGAGGATCCATGTTTCTTCATCCAAAACATCCAAGAAAGAAATCTGTTCCAAATCATAACATAATGTAAACTTAATTGATTCCTTTCTTGAGTTAAAAAAAGCATGAAATAGTTTTATTTCTTCAGCATTACCACTCCAAATAAAAAATAGATTGTCTATGTATCTCCAATAGCTTTTAAAGGGATAGTTCTGTTTGTTTGAAGTTGGGTCCTATGTACGGCAACCATTTTAGGGCATCCTCGTCCGTCAGAGTATAGGCTATCGTTCCTCAGTCTAAAGCGTTGTCAGTTGTCATGTCTCCTATAGTAAACCGTCGAGTGTGCTCTGAAACACCTTCAGTCCTCACACGAAAACGCTGTCATTCCTCCTGCCTCACTTATCACTCAAACTAGCTGTCAGGCATCACTCCTCACGTCTCACACAAAAACGTTGTCGATCCTCCTGCAGACTAGCTGTCAGGCATCACTCAAACTAGCTGTCAGTCATCACATGAAAACGCTGTCATTCGTTGTTTTTGGTTGTTCTTCCGTGTAGAATGCCTCTGTGAAATGAGCAACAATTTCTTACAACTTCACTTTCGGTTGAGTGATTTTGCCTTCAAAATAAAAGCGTGTTGTTTTTTTTACAATAGATTAAAGTAGTAATCCATGAGACCCAACATAATTAATTAATCTGTTGGGTCTCATGGATTACTACTTTAATCTATTGTAAATAAAAGAAAACAGGCTTTTATTTTGAAGGCAAAATCACTCAACCGAAAGTGAAGTTGTAAGAAATTGTTGCTCATTTCACAGAGGCATTATTGCGGTTTCCCCATCACACGGAAGAACAACCAAAAACAAAGAATGACAGCGTTTTCATGTGATGACTGACAGCTAGTTTGAGTGATGCCTGACAGCTAGTCTGCAGGAGGATCGATAACGTTTTTGTGTGAGACGTGAGGAGTGATGCCTGACAGCTAGTTTGAGTGATAAGTGAGGCAGGAGGAATGACAGCGTTTTCGTGTGAGGACTGAAGGTGTTTCAGAGCACACTCGATGATTTACTATAGGAGACATGACAACTGACAACGCTTTAGACTGAGGAACGATAGCCTATACTCTGACGGACGAGGATGCCCTAAAATAGTTGCCGTACCTATGAGGTACTCTCATACAGTCAGTGCACTGGGTACAGCACTCTGGATGCATGCTGCAGCTGGAGTGCAGTTCTCCTATCTCGGATGCATCGAGAGTGCTTTACCCAGTGCACTGACTGTATGAGAGTACCTCATAGGACCCAACTTCAAACAAACAGAACTATCCCTTTAATAAACTTAGAATAGGGATTATCATTATAAATAAAATTGAATTCAAATTATCCCATAAACAGAATTTGCATAATTTGGAGCCACCGGTGAGCCCATAGCTGAGTCCCGATGTTGAAGGTAGTATTGATCCTGAAACTTAAAATAATTCTTAGTCAAAACTTAATTTGTTAAAGATAACAGAAACTCAGAGGAGGGATGTGATTCAGTTCTTTGATTCCAAAAATAATGCGTGGCTTCCAAGCCATCTTTATGGGGTATGCTGGGATATAAACTAGCAACATCCATAGTACAAAGAAGATCATGACACACGACACTCTGTCAACTTAATCAGAAACTATGTAGTGTCTTTGAGATGTGAGGGTAATGCATAGACCAAGTCTTTGATATATTGTATCGAATGTCAAATATTGTGATATTTTATTATACAAAATCTCAAGTGTATGCAACATTTCTGGCAGGTTTTTATGACACTGTGGTCAGTCTGTCTGCTTGATAATCAAATTTTGCTGCAATACAAATGATTGAAGTGAGATGGACAGACTGGAAACTTTATTTAATTAGATAAAACAGATCTTCAAAAAGCCATTTTCCTTTGGGGACATAATTTGCAGTTGAAAAAAGGTAATAAATCATAATATATTGCAATATCGCAATACTCAATATATCGCAATACTAGCATATTGCAATATCGCAATACTATCGTATCGTGACAAACGGCTTGATGCTCAGAACAATAGAGGTAGTGTGTGGACAATAGGTGCAAACGAAGTGCCGAACCATCAAATACGAGGTAATGTAGACATGGCCTAGGCAAGGCAAATAAATTTAGTAACCAGTAAAAGAAGGAATAAAGAAGAAAATTATAAAATAAATTTAGTGCCAGATCTGTATATATTTCTATTTTTTCTGTTCTGGAAAAATGACTGAAAAAATAATTTAAATAACCATTGGTTTTGGCCTTGGTGCCCTACATTTTGGCCACGATGCCCCAATAAATAGGTATTGTAAATTTGTATCTATCAAAGGCCAAAGTGGCCTTGCACTAAAAATTACTTAATTCCACGGATTTCAATTTGTAACCGCTCCACCATGTGGTGGGTTATTAAGGAGAAGATAAAAAACACCATCTCCTTTGAATAAATGCATTCAAAGAAGAGTGCTGTTCAGATTTCAAAGTGGTACTGTTGATCAAATTAAAACAGCTTCGATAGCAGCGTCTATCTCGTCTGGTGGCTGCTGCCACTGTTGTTATTACTCCTCGGCACACTTGACAAAAACATGACCACAGCATTACTGGTCATGCTTAGTGTTGCACTGTTTATTGATGCTGATTGGATAATTGTTAGTCCCCCTCAGCACTCATTGGACAAGTTGTTTCTGATGGCACGATGCCAGAGCAGAAGCAGCAAAAACTCAACACAGTGGAGGGTGAATTCGAAGGTCTGGATTCCTTCAACTTAAACTTGGCTCTGATCAACACAATTACACTGATCTTACCAGTACAAGATCTGCATGTATCTCTCTCTGCATACAGCAGATAGTAGGGTTAACAAAATGTTATCCCAACACCCCCCCCCCCCCCCCCAATTCTTACTTCTCATGAGCTGGATACTCCACAACTGCCCCTGCCCCATGTCAGTGATTGTCTGGATGACAGCTTTTGTCACCAGCTCGTTATGCGTTGTCCTGAACCTGGAAGCATAAGCATTGGCACTATTGGTAACAAATCATCTCACCATTCATTTAATCCAATAAATACATTTTTAGATCCCAATTCAAAGGTTTTATCAAAAAGTATTGCTTATGAGCTAACAGAAAATGAGAGTGATAATACGGGACAAAATAGACTATCAAATGAGTCTGACAGGGCGTTCACACCAAGCAACACTCAAGCAACGGTGAAGCCACAAGTTTCTTTTCGGCGTCCTTGTTAGCAGGCGAGGCCGTAAAAAACAGCTGCGCGCGTGCCACACTGAAACGATCGTTCAGGATTCAGTTCTATTTTCCAAGCGTGAAGCATGAAGCTGCCAGGCAGGAAGTCAATGAAAATTGTGGGCGGGGGGTCAATGTGCGCCGAGCGAGGCACAGAGGAACAGAGAGTGCTTCTTGTGTGATATGTTTAGTGTGAGCATAGCTTCAACATGGCTTTAGCTTCAGCTCTGCTTCTGTTAAGCACCTGGTGTAATCCTGATTACTTGAGTCCGACTCTGAGTCCGGAGTTACTGAGCATGAGCCTGAACCCACATCTAGGTGAACACATGTATCTGCCCTTGCACGAAAATTATTGAATAATGTCAGGATATTAATATAGCTATACATATCTTATGGCAAATTATTAGGGCATATTAAAGAGAAACAAAAAACTGTCTTTATTAATTAGCAAGTCCGAGTCCTCGTCTCCAACTTCCAAGTCCAAATGCATGAATGCTCGAGTCCAAGTCCAAGTCATCAGTTCTCAAGTCCAAGTCAAGTCATGAGTCCTGAAAATGCGTCCAGGACTCAGATTCAACTACAACAGTGAAGGAAATACAGAGTGTGGGCCATAACAAATGTATGTGATAATCTGTCCCAATATTGGCAAATATGCAAAACAGGATTTGCCATAACATACTTGTCAGTTTGCTGGACTCTCCACTGAAGCTGTTCACCCAGGCTTCTGTGGGTTTGACGGACCAGGGTCTGCAAATGGCATACATTTGAAACGTAAATGTAATAATGAAGCCGAATTTAGTTTGGAACCCCAAACAATGACATCTTCTAAACATTACACACTCTGATTGGACCCTGCTTGCTAATTTCCACAGTAACAGACGATTCAGTTGCACAGATAAGCAGAATAATTGAAGTATATAACCTATCCTAACATACTTAACATTAAATTACTTCTTCCAATTTAATTAGAACAATACATACATCATTAGCAATATTACACAGCGGTAAACCTACTGGCAAATACACTATATGAAACAAATAAATTAGTCTGCATTCATAACTTGATGTGTGTTTCAGCAGCAGGCAGGAAGATTGGTGGACAGACAGCCTTCTTTCATGTGTAGCCCAATTATTTTTTTAAGTTTCATTATAAAGTGTATTTTTACATTTAAAAAAATTAAACAATAATTATACTATTTTCATTTGCACTTTTTTCTGTACAAGAACCAGGTTAAATAGGGTTACAGCTTTCAGTGTCTTACATCTGCATGTGAACAAAACTTCAGACACAATATGATTATCAAGTTATGTGAAGCGATTAATAGCATGGTATGATTATTTATATTGTATATATATTATAATATGCACTATTAGTTAATTGTATTGTACATAATATTACTCTGTAAATATGCAAATTGGTATACATACTATTAATGGTATATTATTAAAAATTAATAATTTATACACTAGAACTATGAATTATATTTATTATGCAAGGTATGAATGTATTTGTATGTATATATATATATATATATATATATATATATATATATATTTGTATATATGTGTGTATGAACATAATATATGGTTTATTGAGAATGTAAATAGTATAAAAGTGGAAGTCAATTGATTAAGAATGTGAACTGTGGACTGGGGGTATAATAAGTACAGTGTACTTCATCCTACTCCTTTTCGGACCTCGTTGCTGTCACGTATTCTGATTATTATTGTTTATTTTTTTATTTAATTTTTCGTTTTATTTTCTTTTTTTTTCACTTATAAATATATATATTTTGTAATATTGATACTACTTGTGTATATTACTATTTCTTTTTTT
Organism: Poromitra crassiceps; assembly: GCF_964638095.1. Lineage (NCBI taxonomy): Eukaryota > Metazoa > Chordata > Actinopteri > Beryciformes > Melamphaidae > Poromitra > Poromitra crassiceps. The sequence goes on along the minus strand of NC_139629.1, from coordinate 58,052,287 downwards.
TTGAAAGTCAGAAATAAAGCTTTCATTCATTCATCAATTGATCATAGACACTGATAATGGCCACACTTACCGACAGCTCAAGAGGCACCTTTGTGCTGCTTCCCCCAATGCCGCTGCCAGTTCCCACCTTCTCGATTATGTCATCTATCTTTTCATTGATGCCATCTACTTTTTGATTTAGAAGCCTGATTTCCCTAAAAGGGGAGCACAACACACATTACATGTCATAGTTATAAAAATCGCAAAATAAAAATATATTTACAATTGGAAAACTAGTTACTACAAGTGTAGATAAAACCATGTGTTTCACAGGCATAAAATGGACGTGGAGCCTCGCTCCACACTGCCCAGTTGTCGTCATTTTGCAGTTGTGTCCCTGAAATCTACAACGTTGGACTGAAAGACAGTTCAGTTATTTGTTTATAATGAAGATTTATTTGTTTCCCTGTCAAATAAATCGGTATGGGTATATATTGGTATCAGTCTGATTGTTCATTTCAAAAATTGGTGATCGGTATTGGCCCAGAATTTAGCAATCAGTGCATCCCTAGTATTAATATGAACTAACTGTATAACTTCCAAAATGGTCCCATCTTGAACAATGTAATAGCAACTATAGTTGGAATGCAACCAACATCTCTCAAACAATACTCATTCAGTTTACTGCCACAGAAAATAAGTTAAATTACAAGCTCCTCTCCCTTCTCAATTTCATTTTCCAATAGTTGTCTTAGTATAATCAATCTTGCCTTTATGATCGCTGTTGCAGTAACATAAAAATTCACTGATTACTCCGTGCTGATTATTACGCGCCCGCGCACGCGCGCGCACATACACACACACAGCTATGGCAAGGAGAAGGCGGGTAACAAACTATAGCTATCGAACGCATCAAGCCAAACACGCACGCACGCGCGCAGACACACACACACACACACACACACACACACACACACACACACTCACACTATGGCAAGGGGAACAAACTATAGCTATCAAACGCATCTCCTTGACACCAAGAGGCAAGCCCAAATGCCATTTCACCTTATATGGTAGAAGAAGCACATCTACAGTATAATACATTAGCAAATCAAGCAAGTAGAAAATCCATCCTAACTATAGGATGATTGGCGCGCGCGCTCTCTCTGTCTCTCTCTCTCTCACACACACACACACAACCGATAGTTTGGCGCTAAATTAGACCGCCATAAAGTTTGGCGCAAAATTAGCTAATGCAACTGGTCACACTGCAGCTTAACTTTAGCCTCCAACAAGACATGGAAACCCCTCTTTGTTTGGGTCGAGTTAGCTAACGTTATATTTACAGGCCAATGGGAGATGGAGCTAGTTTGAAGCTCACATTAGCCAACCTCAGTTACCATTCAACATAGCAGAATCAATCAGCTATAGCCTTACATCTTGTGAACACGCAAGCAAACACAGAAAAACACATGTATTGTACGAAATTAGCAATACCTCCATATATCGCCGAGGGTGACATGGCCCAATTCTGCCTCCTCGGATGACCCGCGGCGACCGGCTGGCTGTGCTGTGCGCTCCCGGGAGTGTGTGGGTCGGTCTCGGGCTCGGGGCCGTCGCGCAGGTGTCTGGCTTGAGCTAGCCTCAGCCTGGCTTGAGGGCGGCGATGGAGACCTGGTAGGAGATCTAGGAGTCCTCTGTCGTTGTCTTTTCCTCCCTCGCAATGGAGATAACCTGGCAGTGGCAGTCGCTCTACCGGGCCTCTCTTGGGATGAGTGAGGCATATTTGCTGGATGTCTAGATGCGCGCCAAGCGACTGTCCGCTTCAGAATCTAAAGGCTTTGTGACAAGACTCTGATCTCATGGGCGGAACTTGTCAGAATCCAGCCAATCACAATTACAGACGTCATCTAAAGAAAACAAACTACCAATCATGTTGTGCACATTGACGCGCTCAATTCCTCCAAAGGGATTAAAATGTATTATATGTATTAAATATGTAAATTATTATTATATTATTATTATTATTATATTATATATATATATTATATTATTATATTAAATATGTATTAAAAAAAGAAAAAGTTTGTGTAACTGTAGCCATCCTGATTAGTTCACGTGACCAGATGAGGACTGTACCAAAACAAATAAATAAATGTGTTTTTGACTTGTTAGAACTCAAATGTATGTAAATTCACCCAGGTAAAAAAATAAAATAAAAATATACTATTTTCACAGCTAACAGGTCAGATCAAGATTATATTGATATTGTGATATGAGTACACATCATTTTGTCTTTTTCAGGTTTAAAAAGGCTGCATTACAATAAAGTGCTACTAAAAGCAAAGCTCACAAAATAAACTATTCCATTAAATTTGTGTCACATAATTAAAACAATTGACTGGTGACAAGTTGTAGCTACATGATGTAATCATACAATTATCATCAAGTTATTGAAAATTAGTAATGTTACAGTTAATAGTTACTTAAAAAGTAATTGAGTTGAACATACCTATAACTACTTCATAACCTACAAAAAAAACTCTATCCTTACAAAAGCTAACAGAGCCCTGCTCTGCACTCTCCTGCTCAATAATCTATCATTTAATGTGATTTCCTGCACCCCTGAGTGCATGTTCACACCATACGCCAATCCCATGCCAATCCCACGTCAAAGCCACACAGTTTCATTTCAGAGTCCTTGTAAACAGGCAAGTCTGTTCACACCAGCTGCACGCCACGCTGAAGCCACGCTGTGCCATGCCAATGCCCCGCTGAACAGAGAGATTCAGCTTCTGTTCTATTTTCCAAGCGTGACGTGTGAAGCTTGAAACTGCAAGGCATGAATTGAATGGAAGTTGTGGGTGGGTTCAAGGCATGCCGAGTGAGGCGCTGAAGAGACTCCTGGCGTGACCGGTTAGGCGTCAGATCAGCTTGAGCCTGCCTCAAGCTTCAGTTCTGCCTATGGTGTGAACAAAGACTTACTCAGGCATTTATGACATACACAACATACATGACATCATGACATTTATCGCATAGGGCCCTAATACAATACATACATGACATACAGCATGACCTACATGACATACAGGTATATAGTACTGGTGAGGTCTCCAGACCATATTTCAAGCAGAAGGCCACTCACGCATAATCCGATCATCCCCTGATGACAGTCAAGTTCTAGCATAACGTGGTCAGTCAAAAGTCCTAGTATGACGTCTGCTATGACGTCAAATATGACGTCAGTTAATCCTCATATATATAGCAAGGGTTCTACGTCACCTCTCTCTCTCTGGCGGATCATAGCAGCAGCAGCTCACGGCAGTCCATCCCCCTTGAAGCAGGCCTCCGAAGCGTTGTTTTGCTCCACATCTGCAGACCGAATCAGCATCCTCAAGCCTTCTCCACCCGTGGATATTCACCGCAGATTTCAACGCTCCCCACTCCATTCCGGTATGTCGAGTTCCGAGTCAGAGCTGTCCATGGATAGCGACGACAGCTTAGACATCGCTTCCCTGTTCCGGACCGGCCACGGAGCGTACCTGCTTTCCGAGGCTTCTGATGAAGACGCTGGCGAAGCGGCTGGACCACAGGCTGCTAGCATAGCCCCGACGAGAAGGCCCAGCGCGCGTTCCCATGGCACGGGGCGCGCCACTGCGACGGCCCGTGGACGCCCAAGAACGCGTGCGAGCGTGCCGGAAGGAGAGGCCGCTCGGCGCGGACGCGCGAGAGGCCACGGGCGAAGACCAGTAGAGGCAGCCGCCCCGAGAGCTGGGAGCCGCCGGGGAAACGCAGGCCGCGGGGCCGCCGCGAGACGCCTCATCCTTCCTGGTCGCACTGACCTCCAGGCCGCCGCCCCGGAAGCAGAAGCGGCCCCATTCGTAGCTCCGCCGAGCCGACAGGGGTCGTCAAGAGCCATCCTGCTGTCCCTGCTAGATGCGAGCAGATCAGTAGAAGCCCGTCTGAGCGCCCTGGAACCCCCCCCCCCCCCATTCCCCCCCACGTTCGCAGCAGCCCAGCTGGCGCAGCAGCCGATCCTACCCCCGCCCATGCAGCAAGCCGACGTGCTCCTCACCACCACCCAACCCGCCCAGATGAACACTCTGGCGTCCGCCATGCCTGCCATCCCATTCGGTATGTCTTTTGTTTCTCCCTGTGCCAATATTTCGCCCAGGCTAAGGTCCAACATTTTAAAGGACAGAGACATTAACTTAGTTAGCATACTCCTGCCATCTCCCCAGTGTAAAAGGAAGGCCACGGGTGACCCAGAGGGCCCTGTTTATTTAAAGTCGTCCGACCCCCGCCTGCCCAAAGACCTTTCCCTATGTGACTTCCTGAACACGTTTGGCGTCTACCGTGATGTGATCTGCGAAGTGTACCCAGAGCGCCGCCATGAGCTAGACAAATATCTAGCGCTAATAGGGGACCTCTACTCCAGCCACGGTAAACTATTTTACCAATATCATAAAGCATTCTCCGCTAAAGCCGCCCTGATGATCACTCGGGCAAATAGGCGGCTTGACTGGTCCATCATGGACATGCAAATATTGACAGATAAGGCACATGAGACAGACAGACAGACAGACGGTAGGTCAGGTAGACAGTCAGGTAGACAGGCAGTCAGTCTGAAAGACAGACAGACAGTGAGACAGTCAGGCAGACAGTGAGACAGACAGACGGTCGGCCAGTCAGTCAGGTAGACAGTCAGTCTGACAGAGAGTCAGTCAGTCAGTGACAGACAGACATCAGTCAGTCAGTCAGGTAGACAGACAGTGAAACACACAGTCAGTTCAGACACTGACAGACAGTCAGGTAGACAGGCAGACAGTGAGACAGACAGACGGTAGGTCAGGTAGACAGTCAGGTAGACAGGCAGTCAGTCTGAAAGACAGACAGACAGTGAGACAGTCAGGCAGACAGTGAGACAGACAGACGGTCGGTCAGTCAGTCAGGTAGACAGTCAGTCTGACAGAGAGTCAGTCAGTCAGTCAGTGACAGACAGACATCAGTCAGTCAGGTAGACAGACAGTGAAACACACAGTCAGTTCAGACACTGACAGACAGTCAGGTAGACAGGCAGACAGTGAGACAGACAGACAGACAGACAGACGGTAGGTCAGGTAGACAGTCAGGTAGACAGGCAGTCAGTCTGAAAGACAGACAGACAGTGAGACAGGGATACTGTAGCCTACTTACGATCAGATTTTTTTTAGTCGCGCACAATCACAAACCTTTGGCAGGTGCAAGCCGAGAAGAGGTCAACATTCAAACAGCACACTGTAACAATAAATAGCAATATTTTGCAAAAACTGCTTTAATAGTAAAATGGTAGGCTACGAGCGTTTTCTGGTTTTTCCCTTTGTCAGTATAAACGAAATATCAAACTGGTGAAACGTACCTTGGTCCTTAACCTTACCTTGAAGGAGTACAATCATGTTCCAAGCTCAAACATTAATTAATCACATTGAACACATGAGATCGAGTTTAGTATATCCGTGAGAGGCAAGTTCCCGTTTTTTCAGTGTACATGTGAAACACACAGTCAGTTCAGACACTGGCAGACAGTCAGGTAGACAGGCAGACAGTGAGACAGACAGACAGACAGACAGACGGTAGGTCAGGTAGACAGTCAGGTAGACAGGCAGTCAGTCTGAAAGACAGACAGACAGTGAGACAGTCAGGCAGACAGTGAGACAGACAGACAGTCGGTCAGTCAGTCAGGTAGACAGTCAGTCTGACAGAGAGTCAGTCAGTCAGTGACAGACAGACATCAGTCAGTCAGTCAGTCAGTCAGTCAGGTAGACAGACAGTGAAACACACAGTCAGTTCAGACACTGGCAGACAGTCAGGTAGACAGGCAGACAGTGAGACAGACAGACAGACAGACGGTAGGTCAGGTAGACAGTCAGGTAGACAGGCAGTCAGTCTGAAAGACAGACAGACAGTGAGACAGTCAGGCAGACAGTGAGACAGACAGACAGTCGGTCAGTCAGTCAGTCAGGTAGACAGTCAGTCTGACAGAGAGTCAGTCAGTCAGTGACAGACAGACATCAGTCAGTCAGTCAGTCAGGTAGACAGACAGTGAAACACACAGTCAGTTCAGACACTGGCAGACAGTCAGGTAGACAGGCAGACAGTGAGACAGACAGAAAGACAGACAGACAGACAGACGGTAGGTCAGGTAGACAGTCAGGTAGACAGGCAGTCAGTCTGAAAGACAGACAGACAGTGAGACAGTCAGGCAGACAGTGAGACAGACAGACAGTCGGTCAGTCAGTCAGGTAGACAGTCAGTCTGACAGAGAGTCAGTCAGTCAGTGACAGACAGACATCAGTCAGTCAGGTAGACAGACAGTGAAACACACAGTCAGTTCAGACACTGACAGACAGTCAGGTAGACAGGCAGACAGTGAGACAGACAGACAGACAGACGGTAGGTCAGGTAGACAGTCAGGTAGACAGGCAGTCAGTCTGAACGACAGACAGACAGTGAGAGAGGGATACTGTAGCCTACTTACGATCAGATTTTTTTTTTCACAAAACTTTGGCAGGTGCAAGCCCAGAAGAGGTCAACATTCAAACCGGTAAAACGTACCTTGGTCCCCCTCCTTCCCCTGGTGACAGACAGCTGAGAGAGAGCCTGCATGGCCCTGCTGGGGATAGTCACCCTGGCAGAGTTTAAAGAGCTCAGCCAGGCTCAGCTCTCCAGCACCAGGTGGAAAATAAGAATGTGCACACACAGATGTCTCAGATGAACAGGTCTGGCTGTCCTCTGTCCATACAGAATAGTTAATTGATGTTCAGATGTTTAGACAGACTGGCAGACAAGACAGGCAGACAGAAAGACAGACAGATGTCTATTTAGAATATTCATATGTTTACAATATACAATAGTTCACTTTTTGTTGTTCTTCTGTTGTATCAGTAATTGAAGCTAGCCCTTTCAAAGTTGCTGGACACGTAGGAGACAGTCTAAAGCCTACTCTCAGCAAAGGGTAGGCTAATCGGAGCTACGCTGAGCGAGCTGTGGTCCCGCAGAGTTGAAAAAAATCAGAAAACGCACGAAATTACGAAATCCAGCAAAATGTACATCTCTTTTTGGGCCAGGGACACAGTTCCACTCAATCTGGAGCCGTAATTTTGGCTACAGTGTATGTTGAGAACCCCTAGTACATGCTCAAACCGTCATTTTGGTTGTAGCTTCAATTACTGAATTTTAGTGAATATAAAGATACGACACTTTTTTTTTTTTTTTGGTAAAGAAAAAAACTTCCGTTTTGACCTCCCATTTTTTGTGGGCTGAAAGAGGAGTGTGAGAGGAGTTCCCACAAAAAAAAATTAGGCCTTGAAATTACTTCCCCTAGGAGTTATTCAGGTTTGATTTTTTTTTTTTTTTTTTTTGTATTTTTTTTTGTATTTTTTTTATAGCCATGTAGGTACTCTAAGGACTCCATTTTTGGCGAGGAGCCCGAAAAACGACTTCATTTTGGCCAAAAAGCAAGGGAAATGGCCCAAACGCGACTTCCGGTTTTTAGGGGGCGTTTTGACCTCCCATTTTTTGTGGGCGGGAAGAGGGGTGTGAGAGGAGTTCCCCCAAGAAAGGACAGCCTTCTAGTCCATTTACTTTAGGAGTTAAACGCACCCCTAGTTTCAACATTTTTAAACGATTGGACCTCCCCCCTGCCTAGGGGGAGGGGACTTCGGCTAACCTTTTCTCAGGGTCTACTCTCCTATAGGAGGGCTACATGCTCCAATTGAAATTATAGCTCCAGGTGGTCCAGGGGAGTTAATTGACAACCCTAGCTGAAATTTGCACTAGGTTCTGCCGCTTGTGTACCGTTCACCCATGTTGAAGGGCTAAGTTGGAACTAGGGTTAGGAAGTTAGACATGTACTCTTATGTAGTTTTATGCGCTGGTCCCGAATATGGGCGGGGCTTCCGCCGGAAGTGACCGGAAGTGGGTGTAAATAGGCTTTGAACATGGCATTTTGGCCAACCCTAGGCTGTTTTGCATATGGGTTGTTGGGGGGGTGTCATATGAGCATGAATTAGGCCAATTGGAGTCGTTTGGTGAAACGGCTAAGAGATTTTTTTTTTTTTTTTGTATGGGAAAAGTACTTAGGTTTTTTTTTAACCCTAGGAAATTGTATTTTAGCATAGCACAAATACTGACATAGTATTCCCCCGGACATGGTGCACATCATTCCCAACAATTTCTAGTTCCGATACGCTCCGTATATAATTCATATCAGTTAAATATCAAAGTCAAAATATCACTTAGTGTTATATCTGTACACCATATTCCATCATATATGCTTAAATGACAAAGAGTGATGATATGCTACAGATATGGTCATATTCTAGCCATATACTGAGTCCACATATTTCAATATATGGCACAAGGGCATATTCGGATATTTTATTTACTGTGTATGTAACATTAGGTGTATCTGGGCACAGTATACTATATGGGGCAAATATGGTTCAGTATTTGACCTGGCATAAAGCGAATCTCCGGATACCTTCCAGATATTATCCAGATGAGTGCAGAATAAATAAATAAAATGTCTCTGGATTCATGAGGTTTTGGCTCAGTGATATGCCACAGATGTGGTCGTATTCTACCCATATCTGCTTAATGAGTCCACATATTTCAATATATGGCATGAGGTCATATTCGGATATTGTGAGGCTAACACATGATGTACCTGGAAATTGTATTTTAGCATAGCACAAATACTGACATAGTATTCCCCCGGACATGGTGCACATCATTCCCAACAATTTCTAGTTCCGATACGCTCCGTATATAATTCATATCAGTTAAATATCAAAGTCAAAATATCACTTAGTGTTATATCTGTACACCATATTCCATCATATATGCTTAAATGACAAAGAGTGATGATATGCTACAGATATGGTCATATTCTAGTCATATACTGAGTCTACATATTTCAATATATGGCACAAGGGCATATTCGGATATTTTATTTACTGTGTATGTAATATTAGGTGTATCTGGGCACAGTATACTATATGGGGCAAATATGGTTCAGTATTTGACCTGGCATAAAGCAAATCTCCGGATACCTTCCAGATATTATGCAGATGAGTGCAGAATAAATAAATAAAATGTCTCCAGATTCATGAGGTTTTGGCTCAGTGATATGCCACAGATGTGGTCGTATTCTACCCATATCTGCTTAATGAGTCCACATATTTCAATATATGGCATGAGGTCATATTCGGATATTGTGAAATATAAACACATTATGTATCTGGGCTGTTTTGCATATGGGTTGTTGGGGGGGTGTCATATGAGCATGAATTAGGCCAATTGGAGTCGTTTGGTGAAACGGCTAAGAGATTTTTTTTTTTTTTTTGTATGGGAAAAGTACTTAGGTTTTTTTTTAACCCTAGGAAATTGTATTTTAGCATAGCACAAATACTGACATAGTATTCCCCCGGACATGGTGCACATCATTCCCAACAATTTCTAGTTCCGATACGCTCCGTATATAATTCATATCAGTTAAATATCAAAGTCAAAATATCACTTAGTGTTATATCTGTACACCATATTCCATCATATATGCTTAAATGACAAAGAGTGATGATATGCTACAGATATGGTCATATTCTAGCCATATACTGAGTCCACATATTTCAATATATGGCACAAGGGCATATTCGGATATTTTATTTACTGTGTATGTAACATTAGGTGTATCTGGGCACAGTATACTATATGGGGCAAATATGGTTCAGTATTTGACCTGGCATAAAGCGAATCTCCGGATACCTTCCAGATATTATCCAGATGAGTGCAGAATAAATAAATAAAATGTCTCTGGATTCATGAGGTTTTGGCTCAGTGATATGCCACAGATGTGGTCGTATTCTACCCATATCTGCTTAATGAGTCCACATATTTCAATATATGGCATGAGGTCATATTCGGATATTGTGAGGCTAACACATGATGTACCTGGAAATTGTATTTTAGCATAGCACAAATACTGACATAGTATTCCCCCGGACATGGTGCACATCATTCCCAACAATTTCTAGTTCCGATACGCTCCGTATATAATTCATATCAGTTAAATATCAAAGTCAAAATATCACTTAGTGTTATATCTGTACACCATATTCCATCATATATGCTTAAATGACAAAGAGTGATGATATGCTACAGATATGGTCATATTCTAGTCATATACTGAGTCTACATATTTCAATATATGGCACAAGGGCATATTCGGATATTTTATTTACTGTGTATGTAATATTAGGTGTATCTGGGCACAGTATACTATATGGGGCAAATATGGTTCAGTATTTGACCTGGCATAAAGCAAATCTCCGGATACCTTCCAGATATTATGCAGATGAGTGCAGAATAAATAAATAAAATGTCTCCAGATTCATGAGGTTTTGGCTCAGTGATATGCCACAGATGTGGTCGTATTCTACCCATATCTGCTTAATGAGTCCACATATTTCAATATATGGCATGAGGTCATATTCGGATATTGTGAAATATAAACACATTATGTATCTGGGCTGTTTTGCATATGGGTTGTTGGGGGGGTGTCATATGAGCATGAATTAGGCCAATTGGAGTCGTTTGGTGAAACGGCTAAGAGATTTTTTTTTTTTTTTTGTATGGGAAAAGTACTTAGTTTTTTTTTTAACCCTAGGAAATTGTATTTTAGCATAGCACAAATACTGACATAGTATTCCCCCGGACATGGTGCACATCATTCCCAACAATTTCTAGTTCCGATACGCTCCGTATATAATTCATATCAGTTAAATATCAAAGTCAAAATATCACTTAGTGTTATATCTGTACACCATATTCCATCATATATGCTTAAATGACAAAGAGTGATGATATGCTACAGATATGGTCATATTCTAGCCATATACTGAGTCCACATATTTCAATATATGGCACAAGGGCATATTCGGATATTTTATTTACTGTGTATGTAACATTAGGTGTATCTGGGCACAGTATACTATATGGGGCAAATATGGTTCAGTATTTGACCTGGCATAAAGCGAATCTCCGGATACCTTCCAGATATTATCCAGATGAGTGCAGAATAAATAAATAAAATGTCTCTGGATTCATGAGGTTTTGGCTCAGTGATATGCCACAGATGTGGTCGTATTCTACCCATATCTGCTTAATGAGTCCACATATTTCAATATATGGCATGAGGTCATATTCGGATATTGTGAGGCTAACACATGATGTACCTGGAAATTGTATTTTAGCATAGCACAAATACTGACATAGTATTCCCCCGGACATGGTGCACATCATTCCCAACAATTTCTAGTTCCGATACGCTCCGTATATAATTCATATCAGTTAAATATCAAAGTCAAAATATCACTTAGTGTTATATCTGTACACCATATTCCATCATATATGCTTAAATGACAAAGAGTGATGATATGCTACAGATATGGTCATATTCTAGTCATATACTGAGTCTACATATTTCAATATATGGCACAAGGGCATATTCGGATATTTTATTTACTGTGTATGTAATATTAGGTGTATCTGGGCACAGTATACTATATGGGGCAAATATGGTTCAGTATTTGACCTGGCATAAAGCAAATCTCCGGATACCTTCCAGATATTATGCAGATGAGTGCAGAATAAATAAATAAAATGTCTCCAGATTCATGAGGTTTTGGCTCAGTGATATGCCACAGATGTGGTCGTATTCTACCCATATCTGCTTAATGAGTCCACATATTTCAATATATGGCATGAGGTCATATTCGGATATTGTGAAATATAAACACATTATGTATCTGGACATTGTATTTGACCATAGCATAAATACTGACTTAGTATTGCCCCGGACATGGTGCACATCATTCCCAACAATTTCTAGTTCCGATACACTCCGTATATAATTCATATCAGTTAAATATCAAAGTCAAAATATCACTTAGTGTTATATCTGGACACCATATTCCACCATATATTCTTCAATGACAAAAAGTGATGATATGCTACAGATATGGTCATATTCTAGCCATATAGTGAGTCCACATATTTCAATATATGGCTTGACAGCATATTCGGATATTTTATTTACTGTGTATGTAACATTAGGTGTATCTGGGCACAGTCTACTATATTGGGTAAATATGGTTCAGTATTTGACCTGACATAAAGCATATCAAAAAATCTCCACATATGCGCATTATATGATCCAGATTCTTGCAGAATCAAAAAATGACTAACTCCGGATTCTGGGGTATTTCGCGCAGTGTATGTAAACCTTTTTTGGTTTTGTCCTGTGTTACACTAACCTGACGTTGCCAGATGGATGGGTTTGCTTCACATTCTGTTTCACAAACTGTGGAACAATGCCGCCCCCGTCTGGCGGAGTCAGGCTAGTGTTACACACCTTTTGGTCTGCAGTTTTCGAGTGCTTCTCAAAGGCCTATTCTAGAGACATTCAGCCACACCCACAATGTGGCCATATTTGGATGTTCCGTGGAGACTTTTGAGCTTCCACATGAGATACAGATGGCTCTGCAGCTAGCTATGATGGTGGCTAAGAAACTTATTCTCTTGACCTGGAAGTCTACCACTCCACCCTGTTTTAAACGATGACTCAATGAGATGTTGTACATTATACAAATAGAAAAGCTACGTCTCTATAAACCAAATACACAGAGCAGATTCCAGGAAACTTGGGGGCCCTTCTTAGCACACTGTCATATCATTTAATTTTCATAGTCATTTAATTTTCATATACTGTCTCCTGTTTAAATACATGTCAGAGTGGGTGTGATATTGGATTGATTGATTTATTTATTTATTATGCTTAAACATGTTACCACTGGGATAACATTGACAGCCTGGCAGCCAGCTGTGTTTTGTTGTTTTGGTTGTTGTTTCTTTTTTGTCTAGGTGACACTTGAGGTTGTGTTGTGTTAGTTTGTTTTCACATTGTATGTCTATTCACTATTGTAAAATTGAAAACGGTAAATAAAATAAAAAATAAAAAAATCTCCACTGCAGTCATAGCATGTCCGTCCTTGTATCAAGAGCTCTACAACTAGGCTAAATAGTAGAATGTCTGCCCCATACATTCACACCTATATCTACTCAAAAAAAAAAAGTAGGAGAGTAGCAAAACTAACACAATAAGTACAGTGAATATATAAATAAAATAATTTACACAAATACACACACGCACCAAAAAACATTCTGATATTATCCAAGAGACTGGCTATCAAAACAAGTTATCACACAAGATTATGCAAATATATGGCTCCAGAAAATAGTGGATGACCCCTGGGAGTTACACCCGCCTGGTCTGGAACACAGGTCTCCAAATATGTGACACACACACACACATCGCTCTCGGCTTGTGTCTGTGTCAAACCAAATGAATGACTTCAAAACTGTTTAGTTTTGATATACTGATGTTCTAATCATACAAAGCTGGTTGAAAATTAGCGGGGTGTTTTAAGTTCACACCCTCCCTCTGCAAACACCCCCCCCCCCCCCGAAGGCCACAGTGCACCAAGGAACTCAAGAGCTCCTAACTTCATGCAGAAAAATGTTTATAAAGAGCTTCTAAATGTGGGGAAATGGCGGTGGGGGGGGGGGGGGGGGGTAAATTGGTTCAGACAGGACAGTTTCCTTCATTCTATAAGAGGATAGGATGTCAGAATAAACAGACATCAGGTTCAGACATCCTTGCTCAGCCACCCCAGTCAAAATGATATCACTGCTCATGTGTTTATAGTCAGAAATATGTATTGCTTTTACTTTTAATCTTAGGAAAGTTCACTAAGAAATGTGTCTTAAGCACAGAATGAATTATATTTTTTGCCTTGCAGTGATATGAAGAAACTTTCAAATGAAAGACAACTGGATGGACAAACCTGTCTGTTACGCAGAAACCCACACATGCATTGCAGCCACACAGAGGCTGGTGAAATACTGTTTAACCCAGATAAGGCATGTCCTTTCCTCAAAGGGGCAGCTTTTAGCACGGCATCCATCTTGTGTCATCGTCGCTGGTCAGGTGGCCATCTTGCATGTTTTTTTGGGGGGGATGGGGGTGTCATATTGAGGAAACTCCAGGGGAACACAGGGAGAACAAGCAAAATCCACACAGAAAGGCCATTTTGACAAGAGGCACAAGGGGGGGGGGGACACACCCTCCCAGGTGGGAATCGAACCCAGGACCTTCTTGCTGTGAGGTGACTTGAGCTACCACTGTGCCACCATGCACTGGTGCTGACCACATGTGAGACAGAGTGGCCATTTTGGGAGGTCAACCAAATTTAAAAGTATTCTACCCAAGTGAAATATTGATTTTTTTGATCGATGGTCAACGTGTACAACAAAGACAAGACTGAAAGAATCCAAAGCAAAGTATGTAGAAGACACATCCGAGGACATAGTCACTCAGACGAAAAGTACATTGCTATTGAGCAGCTATAGTCTAACTGTAAGGAGTGGTATATTGAGTTTGTGCTGACCAAATAAGCCTACCATTGAGCCTCTTCAAGTAAGTCTCACTGAACGCATTCGTATTGTGCTCCTCTTTTATCGCTAGCCATTGATTAGGGGATTTCCTTTACCAGAAATGGGCAACTCTTGCGTTTACCTCTATAATGACAGTAAAGTGTTTACATCTTTCCTTTTTGTGCACTACAAATACCAGTTCAGAAGCTTTACGTTGTTCAAAGAATACACCTTTTATTAAAACAAAAATTAAACAGTTAAAAAAGACACAAGTATTAAAAGTAGTGCAGTCACTGCCTGGTAAAGGTGGTATGGTCCCCAGGCCTGAGACGGTCTCTCCAGGCAGTGGCTGCAGCTTCTCCTCCCCCCGCATGCCTGGTAAAGGTGGGATGGTCCCCAGGCCTGAGACGGTCTCTCCAGGCAGTGGCTGCAGCTTCTCCTCCCCCCGCAGCACCTACAAAAAGAGAGTTGCATCATTACTGATCCAGTCAAAAGAAGCAGCTTCTGGAAACCCTTTGCAGTCACTGTATGAATGCACAAGGCTTGGAAAAGTAATTGGATTTTGTGAGACACTATTAAAAAGTTGTGGAAGACAGCATAGCCTACCGTGTGCAGGGAGGAAGACCGCATAGCCTACCGTGTGCAGGAAGAGCCACTGCTGTGGGGCCGGGGGGCAGCTGAGGGGCGACCCTCCCTCTGGCGTTCCGAGGTTTACATAAAGCAATCTTATTTAACCATTCGACTTCCGGTGTAATGCCTTGTCACTAATGTATACAAGGTGACCATTAAGAGACAGTTTCTGGGTTGATTTGTCTTACTGCCTGGTTGTGTGCCAGGGTGAGACCTAGCCAACTGAAACTACGATATGGAGACTCTTTGAGAGTTGAGTTTGTGTGTGTGCGTGTGCGTGTCCATTTGCTATCTGTGCACCCAGGCAGGCAGTGTGTGTCATAATATCCTGAGGATGATGTAAAGCAGATAGAGGAAGGAGAAGAGGCCCCAAAGTGTCACAACTCATTTACCACACAATCTCCTTTCTTTGTTACTTCTTCTCATCCACCCTTCCGCTTTTTAATTTCATGACTTCTGCTTGAAACTCTCCCTCGTCCATTCATACTTGCCTTTGCTATCACCCTCTCCTTCCTACTTCCTCTCATCTTTTTCTTTTGCACCACATGTTTCAAAAATGTATAAAACATGGATAATTTACAGCAGGGCGATGTGGGAATTTAGGACTTTAATCATGAGAGAGATAACGAGGAAAAGAGTGGAAGAGAGTTACAACGTATGGAGACAATATAGGTGGGTTTTTACCCTCATCTAGACTTGGACAACTATTTTGAATAGCATATCACTGGTGTAAAGGGATCAGTTCATCCCAGGCAAGAGTCCCACAGTGGCCCTGTGAAAAGGCTCTGGGTTATGGGCCCCCTGAGCTCTTGGGCCCCTGTGCCTGGGCCCGGTAGGCCCGCTTGGTAATACATCCCTGCACCTGACAGAACATTTCCTCACAGATCTCATGCTCCAGTGTGAAGCACAGATCCTTAGAAAGAGCCCAACACATCCAGCAGGTAGAACCATACTGGTCAGTTTTGTCATCCAGTGTGAGACTCGTCATATCTCACCGCCTGTATCTGGCAATTTGTTTCTGGTTTGTGTTGCACTATTATCGTTGGCCCATAGAAAGATGGTTTTAATATGGTTTTAGTTGATTTTATTTTTGTGGTTACATAGTGAGACAACTCACATCACATTGATTTACTATGATGCCTGGGTTTTCATTTTTTTTTTTTTTTTTATTATTATTATTTTTAGCACAGACAGTTTCCGCATCCCCCGGATCTGGAAGAGTTTAAGGAGGTTAATGAGATCACCTACATTAATAACTCTCTTAATTAATTTTAAGGGGATTCACCATTAATTAACGGGCAAATTAATCTGAACTAGATGGTCTACATTTCCTAACGAAAATGTAATTGTGCTTGCTGTCCCCGCCATGCACCGCCTGGCTTACAAGGTCCCTGCCCATGCAATTAAGGGGACTAATGCTGCCTTCCAGACACCTGGGACGTGGGTGTTTCCCAGTGGAAAAGTCCCAGTCCCCACCTTCAACACAATATTTCTCCTATAGGCTCAGAGTACATCTGTCCACACCTGTGCCAAGTTTGGTTAGCATCGGACAATCTTTGTGAAATAGGCCCCACCCACAGAAGATTGGAAGTGGATTATATCGCAACGGTGCGTTTTTTTTCCAAAACTTCCAAATCAGTGTTGTGCAGGACAGTCCCCACATGATGTGTGCTTTGGTTTGGTGAAGATTTGACCAAATTTCAAGGAGGAATCGCAAAAAAACAGTTTTGGACAAAATGCAAAATGGCGGGAAATGTAGATATACGAAAATGGGCGTGGCCTAGATGAGTAGATGCGGAAGGACCCAAGCAATCCAGGGGAAAAAAGTTTGATGATAGACCCTACGGTTCAAAAGTTATGAACCAAAACATAAAGAGGGCTGTTATAGCACCACCATCTTGTCAATTGGTGCAATTATTTCGTGGATAGTAAAAGACCCCTCTGTGAACCTCCCTAACAAGTTTCATAGCTGTACCTCATATGGTTTCTGAGATACAGCTAATTTAAAGTCCCTGGAAACCAAAATCCACAAAAACGTTCTAACTATGTTATTTAGGGTCTTGTGTTAGTAACTGTCTGCCTCAGAAATTATTATACATTACTTTCAACCCAAAGCCTTAAAATCGACACTTTTCTACAAGATTCTACAAAGTACTTCCTCATTGAAGAGAGCAGTGCGTGAGGTGCTAAAATGCAGGAGCTTATGACGTCATAAGCTCTATATAACCTTTGTACACGCGCGCAACTCGCCCTACTGTGTGTGTGTGTGTGTGTGTGAGTAACTTTGCGTCACCAGGCTGTGTCGAGCGCTATGCTGTTCTCTCTCTCTCTCTCTCTCTCTCTCTCTCTCTCTCTCTCACTAGTCCCGAGAGAGAGAGAGGAGAGAGAGAGAGAGAGAGAGAGAGAGAGAGCACAGAGTGGGAGACAGACACGCTGTGGGGGCAAAGAACAGACAGAGATCTCTTCCTCTCAGAGCCGCGGAGCAACGCGCGAACACACACACACACACACACACACACACACACACACACGCGGTGTGTGCACAGTGCACACACCGACACTCATCTCTCTTTCTTTCTTTCTCCGTTTCCCTCCCCCCCTCTCTCTCGCGCTCTCCGAGAGACAGAAATTTCCCTGCTGTAGACTGGACACGCCCACACAGTCCGCGGGAGAAAGTACACTCTAAAAAATAATGAAATCTCATGAGTTTTGCCATGGCTGTCAAACCTAAATTTATATACTTTGCGACGTTCATCATCGTTCAAATTCGGCTGGTGGCTTATTAACATAGGATCCTGTGATGTGATGAACTCAAAATGCTAAATAATAAAGAAATATTTCTGGTTTCCAGGGACTTTAATGTTTTTTTTTGTCTATATGATTCTCTGTACCCAGAATGCAACACTCCTGCTCAGAGTTACTGTTAAGCTATATTTATCTGGTGAAATCACACTAGATTCCTGCTTCCAGTACACTTTTTGCATGTGTTTTTTAACAGAGAAGAGCTGCAGCTGCTCAAAAGATAATATGTAAAATGTATGAGAGTGAGACCATGAGCGATATAACACTTGTAATACATGTATAGGTATGTCTGTTGTCTGTAGAATAGCGTGCGTGCGTGTCATACAAGAAGGAAGGCTGGCCATAATGAGAATGAATCTGCACTTCCTGCCGCCCTTCAAAATAAAACCATTTAGAAGGGACAGGCACTGAATGCTGCTATAGCGCCCCCTAAAGGCTAAATGACAAAATACTTCTGATATAGGCTCAGAGTACATCCCTCCACACCTGTAGCAAGTTTGGTTAGCATCGGACGATTTTTGTGAAATAGGCCCCACCCACAGAAGATTGGAAGTGGATTATATCGCAATGGTGTGTTTTTTTTTTTTACTTCCAAATCAGTGTTGTGCAGGACACTCCCAACATGATGTGTGCGTTGGTTTGGTGAAGATTGGACAACATTTCAAGGAGAAATGGCAAAAAAACTGTTTTGGACAAAATGCAAAATGGCGGAAAATCTAGTCAGACGGAAATGGGCGTGGCCTAGTTGAGTAGATGCGGGAGGACCCAAGGAATCCAGGGAAAAAATAATTTTGATGATAAACCCTACGGTTCAAAAGTTATCGAGCAAAAGGTAAGGAGGGCTGTTATAGCGCCACCATATGGTCAATTGGTGCAATTTTTTCGGGGATAGTAAAAGACCCCTCCGTGCACCTCCCTACCAAGTTTGGTAGCTGTAGTCGTTATGGTTTCTGAATTACAGCTAATTTACTGCAAGATTTTGCAAGATTTTTCCAAACCCCATGCAAGTCAATGGGGAAAAAAATGGCGCTTAATGGCGAATTGCGGCCACACTGCTTTCACAAACCCTTAGCAAAGTCATAGCATACATGTCCTCAATGAGGCGGTCATTTTGAGGTCTGGCATGTCTATGTGGCGCAAAAATTGAGGGAGTTATTACGCGACAAACTTTTTGGCAGATATAAGAAAAATAATAATAATAAGTATGTGGGATTTCAAGATTGTGCCTTGCTTGTCAGCAAGCACAATAATTAATATAAATTAATGAAATTGTAAGGTTATTTTAACCTCATTAGCCCAGGCTGCTTTGGGGGTGTTCTCTTGCCTAGACAAACATATACCCCAAATAAATCAGGGTGGCTTCTCAACCATCAGGCCTATGTCTGGTCTTGTTTGAAATGTGAGAATCTATGGAATATCAATCACGTGCAAGTAAACCTGCATCTATTACTATTCCAGAGTAAATGGAGATGCAATAAAGTGAAAACAATATTTTCAACCTTGCCTAGTGAATAATCTAATTTTAAAAGGCAATATATATCAAGATGCCACAAATAATAATGCTGCTATTGCCATACTCCTTGACTACAACTGTAACTGTAAATTTGATCAAAATACACTAAAACGCACCATTTATGAGACAATTCTATGAAATATTCAGGCACTCTGCATGTTTTGCCCACATAACAGTTAGAGTTTGACTTTTTACTGGGAATTTAACTTCTAAACACTACTTATTTAGATATACATGTTACAAATGACATAACTCTTCCAAAAGCATTGAAATAGTTATAAAAGCAATGAATATGGCTCTGTATTCAATATTTTCTATTCTGCAACATGCTTTTCAGGCAACTTCATGTCAGCCTATGGCCTATATACTTCAGTATCACGCCACATATCTGTCTCTTCTACAGCTGAACCGTTTGGGTTTGACCAAGTAAAACTATTTTTATAAGCATTTTACGAAATGTAGATGGAAAAATGAATGGCGGATGAAGCCCCTGGTTTGTATGCTTAACCTGGAAGTGGGTGTGACTTTGGCAGCCGAGGAGTAATCAGTGCTCGTTGACTACACCTGTGCAGGTCTCAGCTGTAGCCTACATAAGCTGGCTGTGACTACACTCTGTCTCTGACCCTCTCTCAACCGCTGAAACAGGTAGGCCTAGTTCCTCTCTCAACCACTCAAACAGGTAGGCCTAGTCCACTTTGGTGGTTTACACCAGACTACACCATACTTGTTTTCAGTCAAGCCATGCACCAGTGATTATACTGCTTAACACATGTGACTTACCCCTTGTTTCTTCCTCCCCAGAGTGTGTGTTCCAAAAAGTCACTTCAGTAGTGTAAGTCCTTTCACCTGTTTATATTTTCAGGAATGTTCTATATCTTTGCCTTTGTGGAAAGAATGGCCGCGCATGTGTTTGTCTGGCTAGCACTATTGAGTTTGTGCTTGTGTGAACAACAACATAATTGTCTTCATTTGTTTGTCATGCCTTGTGGTGATTACCGTTTAATTTACAAACCTTCATGTTTGACTGAATCACTGCCCAATGCTCATAATGCTAAGATAATTGTTTTAATATGGTCTATTAAGACTAGACTCTTTGTCTAGTCTAATCTTTGCTCACAGAGGCAGAGCCGGTCCTGTCTGGATAACTTTCAGCTGGAGAAGCAGCAAACTATGTGAGTGACGTTATGACTGACATGAATTAAAATGTCTAGTATCCTGCTCTACTGAACACTTCACATAGGCACATATCGTCAATTAAAAATCCTTTACTAACCATTTTGTTCACAATGAAGACGACAGCTTAATAATTCAGAGTGCCAAAGTCACGCCTTCTTCCGTATTCAGCATATGCACAGCGATTTCAAATGCTTAGTTTTACTTGGTCAAATGAACTGATTCAGCTACAGTGTGTATTTAGAATGGAATCAGGAGAAACATAACATTTCACTTGGACCAAAATGGAAGTCTTGTAGGCTTAACTTTTTAAATTTTGGTCCGAGTGCATCTCATGACTTTAAAGATGTCTGCATTGCTTGGGACTCAGTACAACGCTTGTCTATGGGTAAAATGAAATCTCTGTGCATATGCTGAATGTGGAAGGTGTGACTTTGGCAGTCTACTCAAGTCATCATGAAATAATGACTTGACTTCATTCTGCCTGGACAGGATGTCCCGGAGGACCATGTGGAGGAACGCTGCTAGCGAGGCACTGAGAAGGCATCAAGACGAAGCCCAAGTCTTGAATGCCTTCATCGTTCGACACTATGGCCCCACAGCGTTCCTCCTGAAAGACCAGGCACAGGACAGGACCTTCAGGGTAATTACTCTGCATTTCATGCTGCATTGAGTACCACAGGAAGAGTCCTAAGACCTGCGTGAGACCAGGATGTTGGCAATACCGGTTCCCTAATCTCAAAAGTCATGGCTTCAGGTTAAATGGCTGAAAAAGCTCTGGTTAACAAGCTTCTGAAACTGAACCTTGTATTGATCAAGATAATCTTCACAAATTAACACCACTTTTTGGAAGAGTGAATGATTTTTACAAATGTCAGAAAACTCACCATAGCTCATATCGGTAGTGCCGTTTTGTGAAGGTCCTCTTGCTGAACACAAGGTTGGCCGTTTTCATAAACTTTTTGTTAAGCACAAGACCATATAGGTATTTAACCAAAATACCATACAAAAAATCTTGATTTTTGGAGATGAGGTTTTGTTGCTTTGAGTCTACTTTTTCAACAGGTCGTATAAAATACCTGTATTGATGCATTTTCTTAACAGGTGTCTTTGGGCGACCCGCACATCTGTACCTGTCCTGTGTTCCTCCGGGAGCTTGAGCCATGCAAGCACATCTGCTGGTATGACACAATATGATGATATTGAAGTATGTTTTTAGCAAACCAACCAATCTCATTCTTCACACACTTGGTTGGAAGTGTACAGTTTCATGGGGTTAAGTAGAGAACCACCTGTGATATTTGCCTGAAGATCTAATGGCTTTAGGTTGTTAAGATGGCAGTTGCTAGTCTAAACGCCTCGCAATCTATTTCAATCAAATTAGCCCAACGCTAGAAAGGCTTTCTAACTCTTTTCCATTTCATTACAGGGTTTTGATGCGGGAACTCCAACTCCCGATCAACGACCGCTGTAAGTTGAATATATGAATTGTATACTTTTTTCCATTTTAAATCCAGTAATCGTGTCATGATGATCCCAATTTCCCCTCGGATCAATAAGTTTTCTGATTTTCTGAAATAGTTTTGTAAAGTAGATTTTTAAGAGTCCAGAGCATTGGCACTTCCTGTTCCTATGTGTAAAAGTCATGGGGCTTTGGGTTAATTGCTTGAAATATGTCTGGTTAATTAAAGGAACAGTCACAGATTTTCAACCAGCTTTGTATCACTACAAACTATGTACTAAAACCTGTTTGGCAGGCGTTCATTTACTTGACTATTTTGAGATTAGAGTTATGGATAACTCTGATAAACTAAATAACTGCAAACTAATGCTGTATATTTCATACTAATTATGAAATATGACTATGTGAAATAGTTACAATATATTAAAATCTGGATAAACTCCTTTTAGCATCTGACTGAACAAGGCCACACTGACCAGCTTGGAGGCCACTCGGGCTGAGGGCAGAGGGTCTATAGGAATGCAATTGAAATAGGAGCATCCTGGTGACCTCTGACCTAGAGTAAACTCGCCATAACGAAATGACAGTCAAAAAAGGGGTTCACGGATAAACAAGATGATCTCCAGATGGCATTTTATTATCCTAAAGCAGGATGCGTTGATGGATGGGCTTAGGAGGTGTCAACCATTGGCGCCGAGTCGCAGCCCAGACATCCATACCGACCATTTGGCATTTAATGAAAAAACAAAGCCTTTTAGGGGAAAGATAGCAACTGTGACATCATTTACTAGGCGGGAAATACTGAGGGCATAAAAACTGTGTGTTCAGCCCAGAGAACTAGACTTGATCATTTCGGCCTTTCTCGTCTCCTCAGCGTCTGCAGCGTTGTGTTCGATACCAGTATTTGCTGTTTGAGAATAAAGCTATTCTGTTACATCAAGCTGTGTGTCGGCCAGACTCTTCATTCATCTCATCAGAACCAGATCCAACAATTGGCGTCGCGTTCGGACGGCTGTGTCGTTGCGCAGCTCCCGCTGAAGCCAGGGGACCCAGCTTGATCGCACACTGCCGGCTATTGGGTGAGTTTTTCCCCTATGTGTCCTCAGGCCGGGTCTGCTGGCCGAGGTGAATGCTGCCTAAAAGACACGCCGGCCTGTTAAGTGGGGATTGCAACCCTATTTGGCTCGTGAGATGATGTGGGGTCCGGTTTCCAAATTGTTTATTACTAAGGTTTAAATTAAGAGAAAAGTGGGATGCAAATTTATAGAGATAATTGATTAAGTGGTTTGGTGAAATAGGACTAAGTGTGGTTATGTTGTGTCTTTATTTACGACAAATGCGGAGGCTCTGATGATTATTCTCGTGTCTCGTAGGACAGATTGTGTAGAGACGCGCTGATCATTACATGGTTAAACTAATGACATAGGCTATAGTTAATTAGTGGTTTAATGCACAAAGTAGTATGGTGATTATGTTGTTTTTTCATTATATACAATGCGAAGGCTTTTGAGTGTGTCTCAAGCCTAGTAAGACAGGTTTAAGTGGATTTGCACTGATCAATATTGCTTTGATGTGGTATGCGCGTGATGCATTTTTGGTTAAATGAATAGAGTACAGTGATTAAGTGGTTTATTTCGGTAAAGCCTGGCCAGGTGTAGATATTTGGGGTTTGAATAACTTGTACCAGAGTATGGTTTGTTGGTTTGGAGAGTGTGGTTGTTGGAGAGACGTTTGTTTGCTTGTTTGATGAGAAAACGACTTGGTGATGTGTGAGTGAAGGTTTGCTCGCATGCAAGAGGAGCCTGTCATTTGCGGGCCGATGTTGCCCTCTTTTTGTAGGATTGTGGCTGCAGAGCGGAAAATTTGAGATAGCCTAATATTGTTGGGAAATGGCAGATTTTGTCATGGAGTGTGATCTTCAAATTATGCGATTTATTGAAGAACGATTCCAGCATTATGTGACGTTAGCGGGCGCGGATGCTGCTACGCCTACATTTCTTAAATACTCTGAACGTGATAATGAGGGCTTAGCTTCAATTTCGGTGTGTAGTATCACCCGGATTGTGCAGCCGATTATTGACGCTGCTCATACTGCGCCGTGCGCGTGTTGTTATATCGCCGTTTTGTCCGAATGTTGTGTGCATCATTGCACATTTACACAGATTCAACAGAAAGTTGGGCCTGATGGATGTTTGCTGTTATATCCTACTTAAAGACGGCCTGAGTTGGCCAATGGGGTTTTTAATATCGTCAATACCACCCTGAACCCCAGCTCGAACGTGATGATTAAATAATTGTGATTAAATATAGCTAACAAGGGTTTAAATAATGTCAAACTCCAAGTAGCCTATTAGTTCTTTTTGGGGAAGCGCCGTCAAGTTGGCATTTTTAATGTTGCAAGATCCGCGCGGAATTTCAAAGTAAAACGTATGCTTTTAACGTTAGGTTAATTTAGAAATAAATAAATGCACCTTTATGTGACGATGATGCTTGTTTCGGTAAAGGTATTGTTAATAGGATAAAATATATTGTATGGACCGGCACGGGGGATTGATGGGGAGAGCTGAAAGTTCCCTCGCGTTTTTTTTTTTTTTTTTTTTCACCGTCTTTTTCCTCTGCTCCATATGCAATGTTAGTGTATAACATCACGTTTTGAACAGATATGAGATGTCATTTGGTGGTCTGTAGGCTTATGTTATACGTGCGTTGCATACTTTATTGTTAGAGCTTATTATAATTATGCGCTACATAAATGCAGCTGTTCTCCCGGTTCTACTAACATACTATGTAAGCATGACTGGCTTTTTACGTGTTTAAGTGGGTAAATAGCTCACTCGGTAGAGCATGGGACTCTCAACCTCGGGGTTGTGAGTTCGAAAACGACTAACTGCGTTTCTTTTCTTTTTATTTTATATTTTTATTTTCTCGTTTTTCTGCTTGCTTTAGATTTTTCATACAGCCGAATCTCTACGTGTGCGTTGTAAGCGACCGTTTTTATGTCTTCTACATCCATTGTATAGTCTCCATTCTGCCTAAGGGGCCTGGTGCATTCTGCTATTTTTGCGGAAAGGTCCTTTCAGCTCGGGGCTTGGGTTGAAATTAAAACTGCGCATGACGAGAAATGGGGCGTGTTTTTGAAAGTCACCATGGCACAATATTGTTCTCCTTTTCGAGAGGTGCCCGCCCCCCCCCCATTTTTTTCCCTCTGTGTGAAGCGCACAGCTTGCTCAGGACTGGTCGATATAGGCTACTGCATGTTTCATTAAATAGTTATGTCTTTGTTGTTTTGTCTCATTTTTATTTTTTAAATTGTTTATACTATGTAACTATGGTTTGTTAGTTTGGCACACAATGATGGGTTGGGGGATTAGTCGAGACTGATAATTATGTCAGCATTTATTTTATAGTCTGGGTTGATTAACAGTGTTTGCTGTCCACATACATACATACACAATAGGGTGGATGTTAAGGAAGGACTGGTTCAGTTTATGTGTTTATCATGTTATGTGTTCTAAAAACTGATACATGTTGCTTTTGTTTGTTTGTTTGTTTGTTTTATTTTTATTTTCATCCTGAATGGGAGATTATCAGAAAAACCCTCTTCCGGGACGAGGGACAGACCCTGGTTCCTGCTTCCTGCCACCAGCGTCCATTTGTGCCTCGCCGACGCGATCGATGCCGTTGTCACTACGACTCTGATTTAAAAGGCCAGTGCGTTTGTTTACACACACACACACACACACACACACACACTCACACACACACACACACACACACACACACTCACACACACTCACACACACACACATTCACACACACACACACACACACACACACACACACATACACGCTGTACACACACACGCACATGCGTGTGTGCGCATTTACGCATGTACACATGTCTAACGCATCCATAAGTATATCACACATATTGTTTGTTTATTTACACACATCTGGTTGTCTTTACAGTATTTTTGTTTTCACACATCTGACTGCCATCATACACATTTTTGTTTAGTTTCACACATTTGTTTACATGCTGATAGGTACATACAATCTGCATTTGTCATACATCCTCTTTGGTTTGTTTGTTTGTTTACATGGCAGGTTAGCAACTGACTGACTGCGCTTAGGTTCATTGTGTTTTTGTTTGGGTTGCTATTTGTGGCTGTATCAGAGTTGGGTATATTGAATGGTTGGTGATAGCTGATCATTGTTTCATTACATTATTGACCGACCAGTCGGTTGAGTGTTTGATTCTTTATTATTTCACTGATTGATCAAGGAATCATTTTTTATTTGCTAGGCTTTTTAGCTGCTTATTTATCAGTGTTTGGTCAACGCCATTTATTGCCTCAATTGATTGCTCAATTGATTGGGGGGATGAGTGTGTTTTGACATAGACATTGGTTTATGAGTGAGTGTCTTGTTCGCTATCTGTGCATGGTGAATTTGGTTCAGCTTGGTTCTGAATCGAACTGGGTGACGACGGTACGGAAGGTAAGGTGAGCCTTTACAGCTGAGAACTTCAAACAGACTGGTGCAGTTGTCTGTGTTGTTCTGCGTCGAATGAAGGTTTGCGCATGGACTCTTGCAGTCTATTATCTCTTCGCGAACTGAAGGTGTCGTCCGGGTTGGCAAATTATCTAGCTTTTTGTTTTGGTTCATATATACGTTTTTGTTGATTTGTTTAATTAGAATAATGTCAAAAATGGGTTCTACAGCAACAAAATTTACTACTCCGTTGGACGTGGTTCAGCAGAAAAACCCTCTTATCAAAGGCATTGCAAATATGTCAAAAAAGTGGCATAAGCGGTGGCCGGACATTGAACAGCCCTGGCCAGTAGAGGGCACTCTTAACCGGGATGTGATTAGCACATTGCAGGTGTTGATTTCTACATACAAAGCCAAACAAAATAAGGGGAAGAAAGGACAAAATAGACGGGATAAGAGGCAGAGAGAGCTGGGTGTTCTGGAGTTGTTTGATCGCGAGGGGAGGAGGCTGCTTAAGGCCTCCAAAGAACGGAGGGAGGAGCTTATGGAAGATGTGGGAAAAAACGTACAGGAGGCAGGAAAGTTGATGGCGGAAGCCAACTCATCATTTTCACATACACTTCCATCAAAGAGCCCCCCCCCATATCAGAAACACACTACATTCACTGATGCCTATCCCCAGCTCCCGATTTTAACTCAGGGTGGAAAGTATCATATTGCAGACAATCAGGAACGTGTGATTGAAACAGGAAATGCTGTCGCAACCATAGTGCTGCGTCCTGATGTTAGGTCCAAATCACCAGGGCTGTTGGCAACAGGGGCTAGCTCACAGAGGTCAAGAAAGGTGACTTTTGGAAACAGTGCGCCTGATGACAGTGATGAAACAGGACGGGGCATCGGCGGGTATGACTCTTCAGTGAGACGGATATTGGAAAAGGCTGAGAGAAGGGGGAGGAAGCCTTTAGGGAAAACAGACCTAGAGACTGACGAGACCAGTGACAGTGAAGAGGGGAGTGATGCTGATGATGACCCTGGTTATAGCCGCCACATGTCGCCAGGTGCTTGTAATATACCAGTACCCGATGAGTGGAGGCAGCGGGCCCTCGAAGAGATTGCGGAGGAGAGAGCGAGATATCAGTGGGACATGAGAGGGGCAATCAGTGGGGAGATGCAGGAAGATTTGACAAGTAGACTAGCAGGACTTGCAGTAAGAGAAGAGGAGTTGAGACGAGAGGAGCCGAGACGAGAGGAGTTGAGACGAGAGGAGCCGAGACGAGGGGAGTTGAGACGAGAGGAGATGAGACGAGAAGAGTTGAGACGAGAGGTGCCCCGATCAGAGAACCCTCCGAGGCGAAGCAGGAGAAAGAGTAGGAAGCCTACACGGCTGCTTCCAGTGATTGTCAGGGGACGAACCTTGGACTATAGACCATTACAGAACACCGACATGACTGACATATTAGATAAGCTGCCCATTCTTCAGGATGGTGCGCACCCATGGATCTCGAAGTTAGATGAGGCTTTTGTGGGCGTTCAACCCGCAATAGGAGATCTTAAACGGTTACTGGCTAGCATCACAGGGGTCCCAATGATGAATGAGCTTTTTGACAAGGCGGGGCTCCAGAGATATGTTGGCACGGCCGTACACGACCCAGAATTGTTTGCGGCTCACAGGGGTCGTTTATGGAGAGCGTTAAGAGAAACATATCCAACAAACGTTCATCCGGACAGTATCATTATTCCTCCATTGGGGGATAGCGAGAATCCACGTGCGTACATATCAAGAGGCCTCCAACAGTGGAGGAGTGTAACTGGAAATGATCCAGATGTTAGCCAGATTGAACAGGCAGTCTTGAGGTCTAAGTTACAACAGGGGCTTCCCGTACCGGTTAGGGGTAAGCTGGCGGAGGTGGTTGGTTTAGGGAGCATGTCTAAAAGTGTTTACACCGATCATGTTGCGCACCAGGTCGAACTGTATCGAAAGAAGGAGCTAGCCCAGAAGGAGCAAGACCAGGAGATTCTTAGGAAACTCACTCAAATACAACTGACAGACAGTAAAAGGAAGGACAAAGTGCAGGCAGTGGTGGTGACACAGTCACAACCTCCCCAGCCACAGCCAGACCAGATTCAGTTTCTACCACCCCAGCCGCCACCAATAACACCAGTTGCTCCCTATCCAGGGCCGGCATTTGGCCAGCAGCAGATGTGGAGAGGCAGAGGTAGAGGCTACTCAGGAAGAGGGGGAAGAGGGAGCTACAATCCAGGTTTTCAGCAGCCCCTAGGACCATGTTATAACTGTGGAATGATGGGGCATTTAGCTCGTACCTGTAATAGGCAGGGCGGAGGTTTCAGGGGAGGTCCCAGGGGAGGTTTCAGGGGAGCATTCAGAGGGCAGTCACAGCCACCCAGCGGTCCGGAACATCCCTTCCAAGGGGCGGACCCTGGATTTTAGGGTTGCCCATCAACCCCGTGTGGGAGGTGTCAGTTTCAGCTGATGGTGTCTTCGGATCCGATGATATATGTGAAAGTAAATAACCAACCGTTAAAAGTGATGGTTGATAGCGGAGCTGCTTTCACCTGTATCCGACCCAAGGACGCCATACACCTCCCCATGTCCGGTCGATTTGTGCGGACAATCGGGTTTGAGGGAGTGAAACAGCTGATTCCTATGACAGAACCAATTGAGCTCTGCTATAAAAACCAAAAGATTACAATACCCGTGTTAGTTTCAGAACATACTCCCATTGCCTTATTAGGCAGGGACGCTATGTGCAAGTTCAATTGCACCATACAATGCTCACCTGAAGGTTGTCGGGTTGAAATACCTGACCTTTGCCATCAATTAGCTGTGACATCAGATACTGAGGTTTCTTCAGTGTTTTGGGTTGGAAACCTTAGTCAGGACCTGCTACAGCCAGCCAAATTGTGGGAAAGGTTTATCACTGCAAACATGCCGAGTGCTAGAGTCCCAGAATACCCCCATCATTGTACGCTCCAGCATTTCAAGTCAGCTGTCCCATTTGACTCAGAAGAGTGGCTAAGACGACAGCCGGAGCATGTGCAGCTCAGCTCGAGCTGCATAGTTCTGGGGCCACAAGGGGCAGCCATGAAAATAAACAGGAATGATTATCTCAGTCGCGAACATGCCATTGAGACAAGCATCCCTCATGTCACGCTGCTGGTAGCTGAGGATTACGAGCAAAAACATGTAGGGGCAATGATGGCAGAATCAGAGAGTGCCATCTTTGTACCAATAAAAGAAAACCCTGCTATTTGGAGGAGTGAGGATCACCGATTCATTAAAATCATGATCTCTGCTCAGGGGCTGGGCCAGGCACAAGTGGTGCAGATGACAAATGAATCAATACTCAGTGGCAATTTGGACTCAGACCCTGAGAGAGAAGAGATGATAAGACAAGTCCCTGAGTGTCTGTGGTCACGACACAGTGCTGACATAGGACTTGTTAAGTCAGCCCAGCCAGTGAGGGTTGACCTCCGACCTGAGACAAAGCCCCCATGGAGGCCTCAGTATCCTTTAAACAAAGAAGCCGTTGAGGGAATTGAGCCGCAGATAAACGGCCTTGTCCAAGCAGGAGTTTTGAAGATAACCCAGACCCCCCAGTGTAACACACCTCTACTGCCAATAAAAAAGCCTGACGGTTCATACCGTCTTGTACATGATCTGAGGGCTGTGAATGACGTTGTAATTGACTTCTCAGCAGACGTCCCAGACCCACACACATTGCTAGCACAAATTCCAGCGGAAGCAGCTTGGTATACGGTCATAGATTTATGTGGAGCATTTTTTAGTGTTCCTCTTAGTACTGAGTCTCAAGGGCTCTTTGGGTTTACGTACAAAGGTCAATCTTACCAATACCAACGATTGCCGCAGGGGTTTAAACACAGCCCACACATTTTTAACAAAGTGTTAAGGGAGGACTTGGAGGATGTAGGCCAACTGTTGGACAGTACTGTCATTCAGTATGTAGATGATATTATCATTTGCTCAACCAATAGGGAAACATGCCATAAGGATTCAATTAAATTGCTACAGGTCCTGGCACAGCGGGGTCATAAAGTTTCTCAGAAAAAGTTGCAATATGTCCAGGAGAAGGTGGTTTACCTAGGCCAATCAATAACTCATGGCCACAGGGCCATCTCTGATAGTCACCTTGATGCCATTCGGAAAGCTCCAAAGCCTAGAACTGTCAGGGAGATGATGGCATTTCTTGGTATTTCTGGCTATTCGTCGGCATGGTTGGAGGATTATGCTAAGCTGACAGGGCCTCTGAGAGCTATGGTTAAAAGCACAGGGAGTGATCGACTCCATTGTAATTTAACTTGGACAGAAGATGGCCTTTTGGCATTTGAAACAATCAAGCAAAAGCTTCAGGAGGCCCCAGCGTTAGCATTACCAGACTATTCAAAAATTTTTGTGTTATATGTGTCTACTTCAGTAGGAGGTAGATTTGCATGTGCAGTTCTATGTCAGCCGACAGGAACGGGAGTGGGTCCGCAGCCTATTGCGTACTACTCCACAGCCTATTCAGAGGTGGAAATGGGGTTACCACTATGCTACAGAGCAATGGTGGGAGTCTATTTGATGTATGAGAGGGCATCAGCAGTTACCATGGGATACCCAGTGACTATCCTCACACATCATAGTCTTAGAAACCTTTTGCAGCATGGCAGATACACTTTGACCATGCCTAGGCTCAGAGACTATTATAGGCTGTTAGAACAAGAGGATGTTACTTTGGCACGATGTAACACAGTGAACCCAGCTGAGAATTTGCCAACCATGGAGGACGGGGAACCCCACGATTGTGTGCGGGAAGCAGAAAGGTATTCGAGACTCAGGTCAGACTTACAGGCCCTCCCATTGAAGGAGGCGGACCTGGAGTACTGGACTGATGGATCTTGTTACCGCGTGGGAGATACGTTGTGCGCCGGCTATGCAGTCATCAAAGCCCAGGGCTCTGGCTTTGTAGTAGTGAAAGCTGAGGTGATTCCACAGCCAGCCTCAGCCCAGCTAGCTGAGCTGGTTGGTCTTACTGAAGCATGTTTACTAGCAGAAGGTAAACGAGTGACAATTTACACCGATAGCGCGTATGCACAAGGTATTTCGCATCTTTTTGGTGCGGTATGGAGAAATCGAGGGTTTAAGAAAACTGACGGGTCACCTATTCAACATCATGCACAAATAGTGAAACTGTTACATGCCATAATGAAACCCAAACAAATAGCAATTGCTAAGTGTGCGGCACATAGGTCTGACATGTCACGAGTTACAAAAGGTAACCAGGCGGCCGATGAAGCTGCCAAGCGGGTCACAGGAGCGGATAGACTTGGAAAAGTTCTTCTAGTGACTCATGAAATGGAGCTAGAAGACAAGATCACTCTTAAAGATGTGGTGATGATGCAGGAGGCTGTCCATGCAGTAGACAAACAGTTGTGGCTGGACAGAGGTGCTAGTCAGGACTCCACAGGCTTGTGGAGGAACCATCAAGGGCTAGTAGTGGCCCCCCCCGACCTGCTGGGTCTGATGATTCAGGAGGCGCATGGGCAAGCACATGTCTCCAGGGGGGAGGTCAAAAGGAAGATTACAAACGAGTATGGCTTTTGGGCACCATATTTGTTATCACAAATTGATCATGTCATCGGCAGATGTACAATTTGTTTGAAAAACAATATCAGAAGAGGAGTGTTAATTCCTCCAGGACATATACCTACCCCAAAAGGACCTAT
Organism: Poromitra crassiceps; assembly: GCF_964638095.1. Lineage (NCBI taxonomy): Eukaryota > Metazoa > Chordata > Actinopteri > Beryciformes > Melamphaidae > Poromitra > Poromitra crassiceps. The sequence goes on along the minus strand of NC_139629.1, from coordinate 58,019,957 downwards.
GACCGAGTTGGTCATAGATTTTGTCGATATGATAAAACCAGTTGCGGGGAAAAGGTATTTGTTAGTTGTGGTGGATCGTTTCTCGAGGTGGCCGGAGGCCTGTCCCACTAAGAGAAAAGACGCGCAGTCGGTTGCTAACTTTCTATGTCGTGAGGTTTTCAGTCGTTGGGGCCTTCCGGATCGGATTTCAAGTGACAACGGCCGCGAGTTCATAGATAAAGTTGTGAAACTTATCTTACAAAAATTAGGAATCAAACAGCGCCTCGGCTCAATTTATCATCCCGCTTCCCAAGGAATTTGTGAACGGATGAATGGCGTAATAAAAAACCGCGTCTCAAAGATATGTCAACACACAGGGCTAAATTGGGTGGCGGCACTCCCGTTGGCATTAATGGCGTGCCGTTCGAGTCAGCTCCGTGATTTGCAGATGACGCCACACGAGCTGCTGACAGGCAGGTGCATGCCAACCCCTTGTTTGCGTACAGGCGGGAAGGGCCCGAGTCTGTCCCTGTTAGAAGATGAAATGAAATCATATGTGGAGTATTTACATACTCTACATGGCAGCATATCTGCATATGTCTCCGCAAAACAGGCAAGAGAGGAGACTGAAGGACAACAGGGAGACAACGACAGCCCTGTGCAGCCTGGAGACAAGGTGTTTGTGAAAGTGTTTAGAAGAAAGTGGTTCAACTTTCGGCGCGAGGGACCATTTGAAGTTGTGCGCTGCACTGGCACAGCAGTTCAGGTGAAGGGATCTCCTGTGTGGTATCATTTGACACATTGTGTTAAAGCACCAACTGAGGGACCTGGCTCACAAGGGCATGATGATGGAGTGCCGGAAGAGGCAGAGGAAGGTACAGAAGAACGCCTCCTGGACCAGTCTCCAGGGGGGCAGATTGACTGTGACATGGATGATGATGTTGATGATGGGGTGCATGCTTCTGATGGTGCCGGAAACGGTCTCCCAGCTAATGACCAAGAAGGGAGATTCGGTGACATCGATCTACAGCATGCCCCAGAGCAAATTGAGCCAGATCCTCCAGAAAGTGACACGCCGGAGACAGAGAGAGGTGATGTCATTTCAGGAGGACCTGGGGGTCCAAGCAGACCAGGGAGCACAAGGCCAGTCAGACGGAAGGTCAAGCCCAGACGGTTTGACGACTGTAGTTAAAGCCAAAGTAGGAGCGCAAGTTGAACTTCCATGTAAATGTACGAAATGGAGTAGTGCGGATGGCCCTATTCCTCCTAAGTGGACAGACAATCTTGGCAATGACATAGTGCTGTCTGGACCTGATGTTCGTAAAGTGCCTATTCAACAGAGGAAGTATGTTCTGTTCAATGAACACAGACATAGAAAGGTTCCAGAAGACTGTTCACTTTCTGTGAGTAACGTCAAGCGGGAAGATCAAGGGGAATATACATGTACATATGATGATCCATATTTCAAAATGAGACCAATACGTAACGTCTGGATAGCAGGTGTTGTAGTTCGCAAAGTGACACTGGTAGTGATAGGACTGGACACTACCGATGCAACAAAGACTGTTGAAGAAGTTGATGAGCGCACCACTTCAGTGTCAACCTCTCGACCTGATGGTGAGAAAACAACACCCAATCACATTCTTTCAATTCTGAGAGCTATTAACAGTACCACTACATCACTGCCGGTTACAACTTCAGTGATGACAACATCTACAACTAGGATTGTGACGACTTCCATTGCTGTGTCTACTAATGAAACTATGACGATGGGGCTCACCACAGTTAAGGTTTTGAATGAGACTGAGGGATGGGCACCTATCAACAGTTTGGTGGCACAGACAGTAAAGGAAAAAGAGGAAGTGTTTGCTAACAAGACAATGACGACAATCTTAGCACGTACAGAGGCTGTAAGTACAATACAGACACCTGTAACAGCATCTTTGAAGCCTACAGGTTTTGCAAATATGACTCAAACACCCATCACAGGGGTGACAATTAGCGTGAACAGCAGTGTGAATAACAATATGACTACATTGATTTCAACTACTCAGAAGATTAATGTGAGTGCTTTTGATCTGACCACCCAGAGGGTCAATACAAGCATTTTGGTTCCATCTACTGGAAAACCTACTGCTGTGGGGACCACTAAAGGTACTCCCACTAAAATCCAGACGACTGTGGGTACTTCAATAATGATGGGAGAGGAGATACGGACAAATAATATTTCAGACAATCTTACAGTAATATATGGAGATGGAGATGTAGAATCTGAAGGAAGGAAGAGACGGGAATCATTTATACTAGAAGAGGATGAGATGCCTCTACTAGTGTGGGACCCATTGTTGAGGAAAGCAAGAAAGAATATGTGGTACCAATGGATGAATTTTACTGGTCATGCTACCGAGAAGGAGGACTGTTACATATGCTCCCAGGCTAAAGAGACTGTACTGATAGTAACAAATACTAAATACAACTGGAAGAATTGTGAGGCGACAAAAGCTGAATGGAGAAAGAACATGAAGGGTCCGGAGGATCGTGTTGAAATTGGGAAGGTTTTTCGCAAGATTCCACTTGAGGAAATTGATTTCGCACCATTATGTGAAGCTGAATGTTTACAAATGTTGGGGTCTAAGGAGTGTTATAATGACACCATGATGAATGGTAAAGTAATGCTGGATTTGATGGACTTCGTAACCCCTATCAAGACAGTGGGGGAGCGATGTGGAGCTTTGGATATAAGAATTAGTGCGCGATTGAGACCGGTACCCGAGGAGACAGAGTTGCATTTAGTGGGACATTTCGAATGTTTTCAGAACAAGGGGTCTTCTAATGTGGGATTTTTGAATGAGAAATTCTGTGACACTATATGGGATGTTGCTATTTCAGCTGACCCCCTTAGGGACTGGGATCGTTCAACAGAGTGCATAACAAATTATAAGATTGCGAGTAATCGGAAAGCAAAAACTATGATTAAAGGGGAACAGACTAGACCCGCTCCAAAGGTATGTGCCTATCAACTTGCCACCCAGGCTGTAGCAGATCAATTTTGGATCTGTGGTGGGAAAGTTCTGCTTGCCACTTTGCCATATTTCTGGCATGGGAGATGTGCCAGGGTCCAGGCAGTCCAGTCGGTTATTATTATCCCAGCAGAAGATTTGGATACGTCACCTTACGCAAGACCTAAACGAGTTCGAAGAGCTGGTCTGTTAGGTCCAGATAGTGCCGAATTAGCCGGAATGCCGCCGGTAGTACCATTTGAATTTAGGGCCATAGACCATAGTCAGTCATTCATTCAGTCTATGCTTTTTCCTCAGGTGTCTATAGGTAAGAATACCGCTTGGGTGAATTGGCTATTTTATAATCAACAAACCTTTGTAAATGAAACGCACGATGCGTTAGGAGCGTTGGGAAGGCAGCTCACTGCAAATAGTGAAATGACCTGGCAAAACAGACAGGCTCTGGACTTCCTGTTGGCAGAGAAAGGTGGCGTATGCGAAATGTTTGGGGATCAATGTTGTACTTATATACCTGATGAAACAGGGCCTAATGGTAGTTTTACTAGGGCAATGAAGAATCTCAAGAAACTTAGGAAGGAATTGCGTGACCATGCTGGGGTCGAGCAGCGGAGTGACTGGGCATCCTGGATGCTGTCATACTTTGGGTCATGGGGTATGTATTTTGTTAGAATAGGAGCTTACATTTTGATTGGACTGACGATACTCGGTTTGGTGCTCTGTTGTGGAATCCCAATCCTTAGAGGTCTGATAACCAGGGGTATAGATAGGGCAATGGACATCCAAGCCCTTCAGATGGCCCTTATGAGGCAAGAGCCTGAACTTGATGACAACAGGGACATTGATTTCCTGGTGTGATATAAGGGAAAAGGGAGCACTGAGTAATCAGGTGGATGGCTTGGTTTGTGTAAAGCATGACACATTGGCAACATATAATCTAGTGTATTAGGCTGAATGTGTTGTACTTTATGCTATCTACTTTGATATTTTTTTGATTATTATTTGTTTTTGGGTATTATTTTTGGTTGGTTTATTTTTAACCCAATAAGTCATGTTTGATGGCTAAATACAGTGTTTATGAGTTTATTTTGATTTATCTTTAAATTTGGTCAGTCCAATAGTTACTGACTGGCGTTTGCCTTATATGGAGTTATATGGAGGAAAGTGGTGGAGTGCAATGGAGTGGAATGTCAAGTTTTTTATTTTTATTTTTTTTAACACCAGCCTTGTTGCCTGGAGCAGAGATGTCCAAAGTTTGAAGGGGGGCCAAAGTGAACAAGGGGGGAATGTGGAATGTGGAAATGAAAAGGGATACACCATATACCATATTCTTGTCACTTGTCACATGTTGTTTATGGAAGGGGTAAGAAATTGTCTGGTGGTAATAGAAGGGAGATAAATTTGGAATAAAATTAAATTTCAGATCATTTAAGATCATTTGAGGTCACTAAATCAGATTTTTGGACATACCTGATCTAAATCATTAAGATCCCTTGAGGGGTTAATAGTTTGGTTGATAGTTGTTTTACAATGTATTGTTTCCAATGTTTTTGCAAGATACTGGTTGGTTTCTGTCTTCTTTCCTTTCAGGACAATATTGGGGAGCCAACCAGAGTGTGGATAGCTGTCTGGGGACCCCTACGCTTATATGGACTCAAATCGGGACAGTGAACTGGACTGTGGGCCCTGGACAGAAATAGGAGTGCACTGATCTTTGCAAACACATTATGGAATATATGACAATACTCTACAACAGGAGGCAACATCACTGGAAAGTTTATGGTTGATATCACATTGGATGACATTTAATAATGATTGAAGCATAGCATCTGTATTGTGATTTATATTTCTATATGTTTATATCACTAAAGTGTTTGATTATGTGTATAACCTGTGATACCAATGTTATGAATGATTTGTAATGATATATTCTGGATATATTGAAGAAAAAAAAAAAAGAAAAAAGAAAATATATTAGGAAAAAAAAAAGGAAAATTATAATGGAATGAATATTTACTTTTGATAATAATCTAGTTATATATTAATTTAGTTTACTTATTTTTCTTAGTTACTATTGATTTAATTTTGAGTTTAAAATAGATTGATTGAATTGGCAGATGACCATAAATTAGTGGATAATGGATAATGGTTAATGACTAACTATAAAATTTTTCCTCATCCTGCTTAAACAGGAGGGTGAGGTTTTTTCTCTGTTTTGATTGAAGAATACGCTCTTACTCTGGTTACATCCTTAGGGTGGTTACAGACCGAGAGACAGTATGTTTGAACTGTATGATTGTTTTCCAGTTTAGACTGGGATTAGCCCAAATATAGCTGAATTCGATCCTATCCAGAATATAGTTTAGTTTATCTAGTCTAATAATAACCTCACATAATGTTCTAAACTAGGACTTTAATAGGAAATTAGCTAAAATTAGTTCACCCAAATCACAGATCTAAAGTAGGACTCTAATTAGACATTTAGAAGAATAGAGATTTTTTTGATGACAACAGATGGTACGTTGCTGGGAGACGAGAAACGAAGGGTTTTTTCCTGGTAAGATTGGTTATTCTTTCTGTGACTTTAGGAAGTCACAGAGGGGGGAATGCTGTATATTTCATACTAATTATGAAATATGACTATGTGAAATAGTTACAATATATTAAAATCTGGATAAACTCCTTTTAGCATCTGACTGAACAAGGCCACACTGACCAGCTTGGAGGCCACTCGGGCTGAGGGCAGAGGGTCTATAGGAATGCAATTGAAATAGGAGCATCCTGGTGACCTCTGACCTAGAGTAAACTCGCCATAACGAAATGACAGTCAAAAAAGGGGTTCACGGATAAACAAGATGATCTCCAGATGGCATTTTATTATCCTAAAGCAGGATGCGTTGATGGATGGGCTTAGGAGGTGTCAACCATTGGCGCCGAGTCGCAGCCCAGACATCCATACCGACCATTTGGCATTTAATGAAAAAACAAAGCCTTTTAGGGGAAAGATAGCAACTGTGACATCATTTACTAGGCGGGAAATACTGAGGGCATAAAAACTGTGTGTTCAGCCCAGAGAACTAGACTTGATCATTTCGGCCTTTCTCGTCTCCTCAGCGTCTGCAGCGTTGTGTTCGATACCAGTATTTGCTGTTTGAGAATAAAGCTATTCTGTTACATCAAGCTGTGTGTCGGCCAGACTCTTCATTCATCTCATCAGAACCAGATCCAACACTAATGACTGCAAAACTTAGTTGTCTCATACTACAGAGCTTGACGTGTAAGCCAACCCAGAGCTATATCTACTCCAAACAATTGCGCTAACAACCAGCGCTGGTCATTTTCAAAGAACTGACATAAATATTGAGATTGCTTTAAAATGATTATGCTCTATAGACTGCTTCCAGAGGGGGCTTTGTGGAAGCCAAATATCGGCGATTCTTCGGAGACGCGGCCCCGGCAACGCGGCCCTGGCAGGTCGCGTTGCGCCCTTGCGTGTGGCGGCTGCGGCGCAGCGAGGCCCGGGCGCTGCCCCGACATCGCCGAGACCACAAAGCCCCCCTCGAGAGCAGAGCCCAGGCCGGCGACCGCGAAGCCCGAGACCGCCAAGTCCGGGTCGCGGCGCTGTGCCGAGGCGAGCCATCGAAGCCCACGATGTGTGTCCGATCTGCACCGAGGGGCTGCTGGGCACACTGGAGCCGCTGTCGTACTGCAGGTGAGTGCCGGAGCGCGGTCAGACTGTGATTCAGTACACTTCATGTAGGATATGGAGGCCCATTCCGGGCGGCTGCTCACTAAAATAAACTTCTAAATTGTAACTAAAAAGCTCACAATTTTGATGTTTTGAGAGGAATTATTAGCCTGATATTCAAACGGCATCGTCAATTCATAATCTCATTCAGAAATTCACAACTGAGTGGACGTGGCTTCGACGGTCTGGAGCCATGCTAGGCTTAGGGGTCGGAACATTTTCCATGTTTAAACTATATGCCATGTTCAGGTACCCCCCCAAACATTGCCTCAAGTACCATAAAGGCTGAATGTCTACACCACTGCACCGTGCGGGCTTCAAGGTGTTTGTGCTTGATGTAGACTGAAACTTGGACTTTTTGGCTGAGGCATACAACCGCAAGGCATGTGTTTCTAGTTTTTGCCATCCTTGATTCTGAGCTTTCCTTTGTAGCAGGTTCGGGTGTGGTGGCAACATCCACCGCCGCTGCATTAAGCAGTGGGTGGACCACCAGGGGCTCATAGGCCAGGGCCTTATGGTGGACTGCCCGGTCTGCAGGCACGACTTCGGTCCTCTGGCGCTCCTGCTGGAGGAGGTGCGGAACGCCAGAGGGAGGGTCGCCCCTCAGCTGCCCCCCGGCCCCACAGCAGTGGCTCTTCCTGCACACGGTAGGCTATGCGGTCTTCCTCCCTGCACACGGTAGGCTATGCTGTCTTCCACAACTTTTTAATAGTGTCTCACAAAATCCAATTACTTTTCCAAGCCTTGTGCATTCATACAGTGACTGCAAAGGGTTTCCAGAAGCTGCTTCTTTTGACTGGATCAGTAATGATGCAACTCTCTTTTTGTAGGTGCTGCGGGGGGAGGAGAAGCTGCAGCCACTGCCTGGAGAGACCGTCTCAGGCCTGGGGACCATCCCACCTTTACCAGGCATGCGGGGGGAGGAGAAGCTGCAGCCACTGCCTGGAGAGACCGTCTCAGGCCTGGGGACCATACCACCTTTACCAGGCAGTGACTGCACTACTTTTAATACTTGTGTCTTTTTTAACTGTTTAATTTTTGTTTTAATAAAAGGTGTATTCTTTGAACAACGTAAAGCTTCTGAACTGGTATTTGTAGTGCACAAAAAGGAAAGATGTAAACACTAGGGGTGTCACGATACACTCAGTTCACGATACGATACGTATCACGATACTGGGTTCACGATAACGATACGATACGATACGATTTTAACAATATTTTTTAAAACTTGAATAATGACAATATATGACTGGAAAAGTAGTATTTTATTTGAAATGCACAAATACAAAACATGCTGTTGTGGGAAATTGTTATTACAATAACAACTAGAAAAAACATGAGATTGGAGATAAGGCTTATCTTGAAATAGAATGAGTTACACCGTCACTTAGATTTACTTTGAACTAAAAGGTTTCTCAGCAGTATAAATTCTCATTATGCATCTTCAGTTTTTCTTCAAACTCAAACAACAAGACTTTTCTTAATCTATTTTTTATGCATCTTCAGTTTTTCCTGTCAAGTAAACAGTTTTGCCAGAAACTCAATTGAATGGTTTCTCTCCTGTATAACTTCTCATGTGTCTCTTCAGAGACTTGTTCAACTGAACTACTTTCCACACATTGAACTTCAACAAACAAAGACGTTTCTTAGTCAATTTTTGAAAAAAAAAAAAAAAAAGTTTTTTTTTTTTTTTTTTTTTTTCTCTCGATATGAGATTTCATCTCAACGATACATATCGTGACGTTTTGCTATCGCGAAATTTCGTGGGACGATATATTGTGACACCCCTAGTAAACACTTTACTGTCATTATAGAGGTAAACGCAAGAGTTGCCCATTTCTGGTAAAGGAAATCCCCTAATCAATGGCTAGCGATAAAAGAGGAGCACAATACGAATGCGTTCAGTGAGACTTACTTGAAGAGGCTCAATGGTAGGCTTATTTGGTCAGCACAAACTCAATATACCACTCCTTACAGTTAGACTATAGCTGCTCAATAGCAATGTACTTTTCGTCTGAGTGACTATGTCCTCGGATGTGTCTTCTACATACTTTGCTTTGGATTCTTTCAGTCTTGTCTTTGTTGTACACGTTGACCATCGATCAAAAAAATCAATATTTCACTTGGGTAGAATACTTTTAAATTTGGTTGACCTCCCAAAATGGCCACTCTGTCTCACATGTGGTCAGCACCAGTGCATGGTGGCACAGTGGTAGCTCAAGTCACCTCACAGCAAGAAGGTCCTGGGTTCGATTCCCACCTGGGAGGGTGTGTCCCCCCCCCCTTGCGCCTCTTGTCAAAATGGCCTTTCTGTGTGGATTTTGCTTGTTCTCCCTGTGTTCCCCTGGAGTTTCCTCAATATGACACCCCCATCCCCCCCAAAAAAACATGCAAGATGGCCACCTGACCAGCGACGATGACACAAGATGGATGCCGTGCTAAAAGCTGCCCCTTTGAGGAAAGGACATGCCTTATCTGGGTTAAACAGTATTTCACCAGCCTCTGTGTGGCTGCAATGCATGTGTGGGTTTCTGCGTAACAGACAGGTTTGTCCATCCAGTTGTCTTTCATTTGAAAGTTTCTTCATATCACTGCAAGGCAAAAAATATAATTCATTCTGTGCTTAAGACACATTTCTTAGTGAACTTTCCTAAGATTAAAAGTAAAAGCAATACATATTTCTGACTATAAACACATGAGCAGTGATATCATTTTGACTGGGGTGGCTGAGCAAGGATGTCTGAACCTGATGTCTGTTTATTCTGACATCCTATCCTCTTATAGAATGAAGGAAACTGTCCTGTCTGAACCAATTTACCCCCCCCCCCCCCACCGCCATTTCCCCACATTTAGAAGCTCTTTATAAACATTTTTCTGCATGAAGTTAGGAGCTCTTGAGTTCCTTGGTGCACTGTGGCCTTCGGGGGGGGGGGGGGGGGGTGTTTGCAGAGGGAGGGTGTGAACTTAAAACACCCCGCTAATTTTCAACCAGCTTTGTATGATTAGAACATCAGTATATCAAAACTAAACAGTTTTGAAGTCATTCATTTGGTTTGACACAGACACAAGCCGAGAGCGATGTGTGTGTGTGTGTCACATATTTGGAGACCTGTGTTCCAGACCAGGCGGGTGTAACTCCCAGGGGTCATCCACTATTTTCTGGAGCCATATATTTGCATAATCTTGTGTGATAACTTGTTTTGATAGCCAGTCTCTTGGATAATATCAGAATGTTTTTTGGTGCGTGTGTGTATTTGTGTAAATTATTTTATTTATATATTCACTGTACTTATTGTGTTAGTTTTGCTACTCTCCTACTTTTTTTTTTTGAGTAGATATAGGTGTGAATGTATGGGGCAGACATTCTACTATTTAGCCTAGTTGTAGAGCTCTTGATACAAGGACGGACATGCTATGACTGCAGTGGAGATTTTTTTATTTTTTATTTTATTTACCGTTTTCAATTTTACAATAGTGAATAGACATACAATGTGAAAACAAACTAACACAACACAACCTCAAGTGTCACCTAGACAAAAAAGAAACAACAACCAAAACAACAAAACACAGCTGGCTGCCAGGCTGTCAATGTTATCCCAGTGGTAACATGTTTAAGCATAATAAATAAATCAATCAATCAATCCAATATCACACCCACTCTGACATGTATTTAAACAGGAGACAGTATATGAAAATTAAATGACTATGAAAATTAAATGATATGACAGTGTGCTAAGAAGGGCCCCCAAGTTTCCTGGAATCTGCTCTGTGTATTTGGTTTATAGAGACGTAGCTTTTCTATTTGTATAATGTACAACATCTCATTGAGTCATCGTTTAAAACAGGGTGGAGTGGTAGACTTCCAGGTCAAGAGAATAAGTTTCTTAGCCACCATCATAGCTAGCTGCAGAGCCATCTGTATCTCATGTGGAAGCTCAAAAGTCTCCACGGAACATCCAAATATGGCCACATTGTGGGTGTGGCTGAATGTCTCTAGAATAGGCCTTTGAGAAGCACTCGAAAACTGCGGACCAAAAGGTGTGTAACACTAGCCTGACTCCGCCAGACGGGGGCGGCATTGTTCCACAGTTTGTGAAACAGAATGTGAAGCAAACCCATCCATCTGGCAACGTCAGGTTAGTGTAACACAGGACAAAACCAAAAAAGGTTTACATACACTGCGCGAAATACCCCAGAATCCGGAGTTAGTCATTTTTTGATTCTGCAAGAATCTGGATCATATAATGCGCATATGTGGAGATTTTTTGATATGCTTTATGTCAGGTCAAATACTGAACCATATTTACCCAATATAGTAGACTGTGCCCAGATACACCTAATGTTACATACACAGTAAATAAAATATCCGAATATGCTGTCAAGCCATATATTGAAATATGTGGACTCACTATATGGCTAGAATATGACCATATCTGTAGCATATCATCACTTTTTGTCATTGAAGAATATATGGTGGAATATGGTGTCCAGATATAACACTAAGTGATATTTTGACTTTGATATTTAACTGATATGAATTATATACGGAGTGTATCGGAACTAGAAATTGTTGGGAATGATGTGCACCATGTCCGGGGCAATACTAAGTCAGTATTTATGCTATGGTCAAATACAATGTCCAGATACATAATGGGTTTATATTTCACAATATCCGAATATGACCTCATGCCATATATTGAAATATGTGGACTCATTAAGCAGATATGGGTAGAATACGACCACATCTGTGGCATATCACTGAGCCAAAACCTCATGAATCTGGAGACATTTTATTTATTTATTCTGCACTCATCTGCATAATATCTGGAAGGTATCCGGAGATTTGCTTTATGCCAGGTCAAATACTGAACCATATTTGCCCCATATAGTATACTGTGCCCAGATACACCTAATATTACATACACAGTAAATAAAATATCCGAATATGCCCTTGTGCCATATATTGAAATATGTAGACTCAGTATATGACTAGAATATGACCATATCTGTAGCATATCATCACTCTTTGTCATTTAAGCATATATGATGGAATATGGTGTACAGATATAATAATAATAATAATAATTACAATCGTTACGTTACGTTGTATCCGGGTCTGAGTACTGCTGGCGTCTGCTGCTGTGACTGCCGCTTCAGCCCGTGTCCCTACTTTTCGTTATTGTTAGCTGTTCGTGTGTATATTTTTGTTTTGTTTTGTTCTGGTCCGCCCGTCCTCGTCCACGTCTCCCTGTTGTCTGATCGTTCCCGTTTTCCCCTCGGCTGCTCAACACGTCCTCACCACTCTCAGGCCTACCCGTCAAGCTGATCGATCATTTCCTCATTCCTCCGCTGTTCAGCACATCTCTGGATTACCCTCTGCTGTTGGATTTATCATTCCCTCTTACTACCTGGACTCCATCTGCTTCGCCCCTCCATGACCGACCCGCTGCGTGCCATTTCCCTATCGCTGCCCAGCCGTGCTGCGCTGCGTGACCCACGTCCTGGGAGGCAGCCTTCACTACCTCGCCATTTCGTGGGCTCCCGCCACCTCCGCTAGCCATCTCTGCAGGTGAGTGATTGCCACCCCGCTTTCCCTCACTGCTGCTGGAGCTGGTCTGTCACCATGGCACGGCTGGGCTGCCCCGCCGCACGGGCTCGGTCTTGGGCCAGCACCATCAATCCTCACACCAACAACAACAACAACTGCAACACCATTCTCCCCGGATTACTGTCACCTCTCCTCATATCATCTCTTCCCGGATTACTGTCACCTCTCCTCATATCATACCTCCATCTTCGACTCTCACTACAGCTCCTCCTATCTCTTCCCCCTGGATTATTTTTATTTCTACTTTTTCCACCTGGACCCTTATTTTTTCCACCTACCCCCCAACTTCCACGATCTCTCCCCCGCCTCACCTACTCTGCTGCCAACCTTCACTTTCTTAACAACAACCACCGCCTCTCCACTCCTGCTTTCACCGCCGCCAGCAAATCTAACATTCTCCGCCGCCGCCGCTACATCCACCATGGACCCCGCCATAACCGCAACCGGACCCTACACTACTCTGCTGACACTAACATTCCCTCACTCTGGACTAACTCCCGCCCCCCTGTCAATACCACCTGCCGCTTTGCTAACCCCAACAACCTCCGCTCTCTCCCCCCTGCTCCCCCTGCTCCCAAATCCATCTCCCTTGCCCTGCTGAACACTCGCTCTCTCTCCAACAAATCACCCATCATATCCGAACTCATCCTGGACAATAACATTGATCTTATCCTCCTCACTGAAACATGGCAACAGCCCCTGGACTTCTACTCACTCAATCAGGCAACCCCCCCCAACTATAGTTACATCGCCAAGCCCCGCCTCTCTGGGCGTGGGGGGGGTCTCGCCGTTCTCCATAAACAATCCCTACCCATCAACGAACTCAACCTCAACCTCCCATCCATGTCCTCCTTTGAACACCTTGCCTTCTCTCTTCCCTACTCCATCACTGCCCTTCTTCTTTACCGTCCCCCCAAGCCCCACCCCTCTTTTCTGTCCGACCTCTCTGAACTCCTCACCATCGCTTCTTCTCTTTCCTCCCGCCTTCTTCTCACCGGTGACCTGAACATCCACGTAGACCAACCCGACTCCCCTCTGACATCTGACTTCCTCTCTCTCCTCGACTGCTTTCACCTCACCCAGCACATCAACTTCCCCACCCACACCAAAGGCCACATTCTTGACCTAGTCTGCTCTTCCTCTCTACCCATCTCTAACCCTCACCCTCTCCTTTTCCCTCTCTCTGACCACCACTGCATTCTCTTCTCTGCTCCCCTGCCCCTCCCCCGCCGCCCCAACAAACGCACCATCTCCTTCCGTAACATCAAGTCCATCGACCTACCCACTCTCTCCCAGACTATATCCTCTGCCCTCCCCCCCCCTGACTCCGCCCCCTCCTCCCCTGATGACTATGCCACCCTCCTCAATTCTGCACTCACCGACTCCCTTGACTCCCTGGCCCCCCTGAAAACCTCCACAGTCTCATTCACCTCCTCCTCCCCCTGGTTCACCCCCCAACTCCGCACGATGAAACAGACCGGCCGGCAACTGGAACGACTTCACCAGAAAACCCACCTCACTGTCCACGCCGAACTCCTCAAACAGCACCTCTCCTCCTACCGTGATGCACTCCTAGCCGCCAAATCTGCCCACTTCTCCACCCTCATCAACACCACCAACAGGAACCCCCGCATTCTCTTCTCCACTGTCAAAAAGCTCCTCCAACCCCCGGACAATAACACACTCTCCTCCCCTGAACTCTGCAACTCATTTCTCCACGCCTTCAACAGCAAAATCTCCAGAATCCACTCCTCCCTGACTGCCTCCATTGCCAACCCCTCCGCCCCTCCTCCCCCCACTATCACCTTCCCTCCCCCTGACCTCCCCCCTCCCCCCCCCCCTCGCTGCCTTCTCCCCTGTTGACTCCTCCCTCATCACCGACATCATCACCGCCTCCAAGTCTACCACCTGCTCCCTCGACCCCCTCCCCACCCCCCTGACCAAGGCCTGCCTCCCCGCCCTCATCCCCCACCTCACTGCCCTTTTCAATCAGTCACTCTCCCAAGGTCACGTCCCCTCTGTCTACAAACTCGCCGCTGTCACCCCCATCCTCAAAAAACCCACCCTCGACCCTGCTAACCTCTCCAATTACCGCCCCATCTCCAACCTACCATTCCTCTCCAAAACCCTCGAGCGCATCGTCTCCACCCAACTTCACTCCCACCTTCACTCCCACAACCTCTACGAACCCCTACAGTCTGGCTTCCGTCCCCACCACAGCACCGAAACCGCCCTCTCCAAAGTCATCAATGACCTCCTCACCTCCGCTGACTCTGGTGCCCTCAGCATCCTAGTTCTACTCGATCTGAGCGCAGCCTTTGATACTGTGAACCACTCCATCCTCCTCCAAAGGCTGCGCCAACTGGGTGTTGAGGGCACCGCACTGGACTGGCTCACCTCATACCTCACCGACAGACAACAATTCATCTCCCTCTCCGGTCATTCCTCCACCCTCTCCTCTGTTTTGCAGGGGGTCCCCCAGGGCTCAGTCCTCGGCCCCCTGCTCTTCCTCTGTTACATACTCCCCCTTGGTCACATCATCCGTCAATTCAACCTGGACTTCCACTGCTACGCTGACGACACTCAGCTCTACATCACCACCAAATCCCTCCAGAACCCACCCCTCACCCACATCGAAAACTGCATATCCGCAATAAAAACCTGGCTAACCCACAACTTCCTCCAACTCAACAGCGACAAAACTGAACTCCTCCTCATTGGCACCAAATCCACCCTCAATAAAACCGGACCCATCACCCTCACCATTGACGACTCCATCATCACTCCCTCCCCCCTGGCACGCAACCTTGGTTTCATCCTGGACCCCACCCTCTCCTTCGATCCCCATGTCAGCTCCGTTGTTAAAACCTCATACTTTCATCTCCGCAACATCGCTAAAATCAGACACTGCCTCTCCCCCCCTGCTGCTCAATCCCTCATCCATGCCTTCATCTCCTCCCGCCTTGATTATTGCAACTCCCTCCTCACTGGCATCACCTCCCGTTCCCTCCATAGACTCCAGATGGTACAAAACTCAGCTGCTCGCCTGCTCACTCACACCCGGTCCCGCGATCACATCACCCCTGTCCTCCACTCTCTCCACTGGCTCCCCGTTAAGCAACGCATTGACTTCAAATTACTCCTCCTCACCTTCAAAGCCCTCCACAGCCTAGCCCCCCCCTACCTGACTGACCTCCTCATCCCCCATCGCCCCTCCCGTACACTCCGATCCTCTTCTACTGCCACCCTCACCATCCCCCCATCCAGACTCAAAACCTACGGCGACCGTGCTTTCTCCCGCGCTGCACCCCGACTTTGGAACTCCCTCCCCCAGACCGTCCGAGACTCTCCCTCACTCCCCACTTTCAAAACCCGACTCAAAACCTACCTGTTCTCCCAAGCCTACAACCTCCCCTACCCCTGACCACCTCCTCCAAACCATAGCTCCAAACCATCACCCTCCCCCCCCCCATCCCCCCCCCTCTTCCTCCCTCCTGTTATCTTCCTCCCCTCTGCTTCTCCATACTACCTGCCCTGTTCCCTGTAACTGTTGCCTGTTACTTGTATCTGTTGCCTGTTTTGTTCCCTGTTGCTTGTCTCTTGTTCTCTGTTAAGCGTCTTTGGGTCTGGAAAAGCGCTATATAAAATAAATGAATTATTATTATTATTATTAGATAGAGGAAGGAGAAGAGGCCCCAAAGTGTCACAACTCATTTACCACACAATCTCCTTTCTTTGTTACTTCTTCTCATCCACCCTTCCGCTTTTTAATTTCATGACTTCTGCTTGAAACTCTCCCTCGTCCATTCATACTTGCCTTTGCTATCACCCTCTCCTTCCTACTTCCTCTCATCTTTTTCTTTTGCACCACATGTTTCAAAAATGTATAAAACATGGATAATTTACAGCAGGGCGATGTGGGAATTTAGGACTTTAATCATGAGAGAGATAACGAGGAAAAGAGTGGAAGAGAGTTACAACGTATGGAGACAATATAGGTGGGTTTTTACCCTCATCTAGACTTGGACAACTATTTTGAATAGCATATCACTGGTGTAAAGGGATCAGTTCATCCCAGGCAAGAGTCCCACAGTGGCCCTGTGAAAAGGCTCTGGGTTATGGGCCCCCTGAGCTCTTGGGCCCCTGTGCCTGGGCCCGGTAGGCCCGCTTGGTAATACATCCCTGCACCTGACAGAACATTTCCTCACAGATCTCATGCTCCAGTGTGAAGCACAGATCCTTAGAAAGAGCCCAACACATCCAGCAGGTAGAACCATACTGGTCAGTTTTGTCATCCAGTGTGAGACTCGTCATATCTCACCGCCTGTATCTGGCAATTTGTTTCTGGTTTGTGTTGCACTATTATCGTTGGCCCATAGAAAGATGGTTTTAATATGGTTTTAGTTGATTTTATTTTTGTGGTTACATAGTGAGACAACTCACATCACATTGATTTACTATGATGCCTGGGTTTTCATTTTTTTTTTTTTTTTTTATTATTATTATTTTTAGCACAGACAGTTTCCGCATCCCCCGGATCTGGAAGAGTTTAAGGAGGTTAATGAGATCACCTACATTAATAACTCTCTTAATTAATTTTAAGGGGATTCACCATTAATTAACGGGCAAATTAATCTGAACTAGATGGTCTACATTTCCTAACGAAAATGTAATTGTGCTTGCTGTCCCCGCCATGCACCGCCTGGCTTACAAGGTCCCTGCCCATGCAATTAAGGGGACTAATGCTGCCTTCCAGACACCTGGGACGTGGGTGTTTCCCAGTGGAAAAGTCCCAGTCCCCACCTTCAACACAATATTTCTCCTATAGGCTCAGAGTACATCTGTCCACACCTGTGCCAAGTTTGGTTAGCATCGGACAATCTTTGTGAAATAGGCCCCACCCACAGAAGATTGGAAGTGGATTATATCGCAACGGTGCGTTTTTTTTCCAAAACTTCCAAATCAGTGTTGTGCAGGACAGTCCCCACATGATGTGTGCTTTGGTTTGGTGAAGATTTGACCAAATTTCAAGGAGGAATCGCAAAAAAACAGTTTTGGACAAAATGCAAAATGGCGGGAAATGTAGATATACGAAAATGGGCGTGGCCTAGATGAGTAGATGCGGAAGGACCCAAGCAATCCAGGGGAAAAAAGTTTGATGATAGACCCTACGGTTCAAAAGTTATGAACCAAAACATAAAGAGGGCTGTTATAGCACCACCATCTTGTCAATTGGTGCAATTATTTCGTGGATAGTAAAAGACCCCTCTGTGAACCTCCCTAACAAGTTTCATAGCTGTACCTCATATGGTTTCTGAGATACAGCTAATTTAAAGTCCCTGGAAACCAAAATCCACAAAAACGTTCTAACTATGTTATTTAGGGTCTTGTGTTAGTAACTGTCTGCCTCAGAAATTATTATACATTACTTTCAACCCAAAGCCTTAAAATCGACACTTTTCTACAAGATTCTACAAAGTACTTCCTCATTGAAGAGAGCAGTGCGTGAGGTGCTAAAATGCAGGAGCTTATGACGTCATAAGCTCTATATAACCTTTGTACACGCGCGCAACTCGCCCTACTGTGTGTGTGTGTGTGTGTGTGTGTGAGTAACTTTGCGTCACCAGGCTGTGTCGAGCGCTATGCTGTTCTCTCTCTCTCTCTCTCTCTCTCTCTCTCTCTCTCTCACTAGTCCCGAGAGAGAGAGAGGAGAGAGAGAGAGAGAGAGAGAGAGAGAGAGCACAGAGTGGGAGACAGACACGCTGTGGGGGCAAAGAACAGACAGAGATCTCTTCCTCTCAGAGCCGCGGAGCAACGCGCGAACACACACACACACACACACACACACACACACACACACACGCGCGGTGTGTGCACAGTGCACACACCGACACTCATCTCTCTTTCTTTCTTTCTCCGTTTCCCTCCCCCCCTCTCTCTCGCGCTCTCCGAGAGACAGAAATTTCCCTGCTGTAGACTGGACACGCCCACACAGTCCGCGGGAGAAAGTACACTCTAAAAAATAATGAAATCTCATGAGTTTTGCCATGGCTGTCAAACCTAAATTTATATACTTTGCGACGTTCATCATCGTTCAAATTCGGCTGGTGGCTTATTAACATAGGATCCTGTGATGTGATGAACTCAAAATGCTAAATAATAAAGAAATATTTCTGGTTTCCAGGGACTTTAATGTTTTTTTTTGTCTATATGATTCTCTGTACCCAGAATGCAACACTCCTGCTCAGAGTTACTGTTAAGCTATATTTATCTGGTGAAATCACACTAGATTCCTGCTTCCAGTACACTTTTTGCATGTGTTTTTTAACAGAGAAGAGCTGCAGCTGCTCAAAAGATAATATGTAAAATGTATGAGAGTGAGACCATGAGCGATATAACACTTGTAATACATGTATAGGTATGTCTGTTGTCTGTAGAATAGCGTGCGTGCGTGTCATACAAGAAGGAAGGCTGGCCATAATGAGAATGAATCTGCACTTCCTGCCGCCCTTCAAAATAAAACCATTTAGAAGGGACAGGCACTGAATGCTGCTATAGCGCCCCCTAAAGGCTAAATGACAAAATACTTCTGATATAGGCTCAGAGTACATCCCTCCACACCTGTAGCAAGTTTGGTTAGCATCGGACGATTTTTGTGAAATAGGCCCCACCCACAGAAGATTGGAAGTGGATTATATCGCAATGGTGTGTTTTTTTTTTTTACTTCCAAATCAGTGTTGTGCAGGACACTCCCAACATGATGTGTGCGTTGGTTTGGTGAAGATTGGACAACATTTCAAGGAGAAATGGCAAATGTTTTGGACAAAATGCAAAATGGCGGAAAATCTAGTCAGACGGAAATGGGCGTGGCCTAGTTGAGTAGATGCGGGAGGACCCAAGGAATCCAGGGAAAAAAGAATTTTGATGATAAACCCTACGGTTCAAAAGTTATCGAGCAAAAGGTAAGGAGGGCTGTTATAGCGCCACCATATGGTCAATTGGTGCAATTTTTTCGGGGATAGTAAAAGACCCCTCCGTGCACCTCCCTACCAAGTTTGGTAGCTGTAGTCGTTATGGTTTCTGAATTACAGCTAATTTACTGCAAGATTTTGCAAGATTTTTCCAAACCCCATGCAAGTCAATGGGGGAAAAAATGGCGCTTAATGGCGAATTGCGGCCACACCGCTTTCACAAACCCTTAGCAAAGTCATAGCATACATGTCCTCAATGAGGCGGTCATTTTGAGGTCTGGCATGTCTATGTGGCGCAAAAATTGAGGGAGTTATTACGCGACAAACTTTTTGGCAGATATAAGAAAAATAATAATAATAAGTATGTGGGATTTCAAGATTGTGCCTTGCTTGTCAGCAAGCACAATAATTAATATAAATTAATGAAATTGTAAGGTTATTTTAACCTCATTAGCCCAGGCTGCTTTGGGGGTGTTCTCTTGCCTAGACAAACATATACCCCAAATAAATCAGGGTGGCTTCTCAACCATCAGGCCTATGTCTGGTCTTGTTTGAAATGTGAGAATCTATGGAATATCAATCACGTGCAAGTAAACCTGCATCTATTACTATTCCAGAGTAAATGGAGATGCAATAAAGTGAAAACAATATTTTCAACCTTGCCTAGTGAATAATCTAATTTTAAAAGGCAATATATATCAAGATGCCACAAATAATAATGCTGCTATTGCCATACTCCTTGACTACAACTGTAACTGTAAATTTGATCAAAATACACTAAAACGCACCATTTATGAGACAATTCTATGAAATATTCAGGCACTCTGCATGTTTTGCCCACATAACAGTTAGAGTTTGACTTTTTACTGGGAATTTAACTTCTAAACACTACTTATTTAGATATACATGTTACAAATGACATAACTCTTCCAAAAGCATTGAAATAGTTATAAAAGCAATGAATATGGCTCTGTATTCAATATTTTCTATTCTGCAACATGCTTTTCAGGCAACTTCATGTCAGCCTATGGCCTATATACTTCAGTATCACGCCACATATCTGTCTCTTCTACAGCTGAACCGTTTGGGTTTGACCAAGTAAAACTATTTTTATAAGCATTTTACGAAATGTAGATGGAAAAATGAATGGCGGATGAAGCCCCTGGTTTGTATGCTTAACCTGGAAGTGGGTGTGACTTTGGCAGCCGAGGAGTAATCAGTGCTCGTTGACTACACCTGTGCAGGTCTCAGCTGTAGCCTACATAAGCTGGCTGTGACTACACTCTGTCTCTGACCCTCTCTCAACCGCTGAAACAGGTAGGCCTAGTTCCTCTCTCAACCACTCAAACAGGTAGGCCTAGTCCACTTTGGTGGTTTACACCAGACTACACCATACTTGTTTTCAGTCAAGCCATGCACCAGTGATTATACTGCTTAACACATGTGACTTACCCCTTGTTTCTTCCTCCCCAGAGTGTGTGTTCCAAAAAGTCACTTCAGTAGTGTAAGTCCTTTCACCTGTTTATATTTTCAGGAATGTTCTATATCTTTGCCTTTGTGGAAAGAATGGCCGCGCATGTGTTTGTCTGGCTAGCACTATTGAGTTTGTGCTTGTGTGAACAACAACATAATTGTCTTCATTTGTTTGTCATGCCTTATGGTGATTACCGTTTAATTTACAAACCTTCATGTTTGACTGAATCACTGCCCAATGCTCATAATGCTAAGATAATTGTTTTAATATGGTCTATTAAGACTAGACTCTTTGTCTAGTCTAATCTTTGCTCACAGAGGCAGAGCCGGTCCTGTCTGGATAACTTTCAGCTGGAGAAGCAGCAAACTATGTGAGTGACGTTATGACTGACATGAATAAAAATGTCTAGTATCCTGCTCTACTGAACACTTCACATAGGCACATATCGTCAATTAAAAATCCTTTACTAACCATTTTGTTCACAATGAAGACGACAGCTTAATAATTCAGAGTGCCAAAGTCACGCCTTCTTCCGTATTCAGCATATGCACAGCGATTTCAAATGCTTAGTTTTACTTGGTCAAATGAACTGATTCAGCTACAGTGTGTATTTAGAATGGAATCAGGAGAAACATAACATTTCACTTGGACCAAAATGGAAGTCTTGTAGGCTTAACTTTTTAAATTTTGGTCCGAGTGCATCTCATGACTTTAAAGATGTCTGCATTGCTTGGGACTCAGTACAACGCTTGTCTATGGGTAAAATGAAATCTCTGTGCATATGCTGAATGTGGAAGGTGTGACTTTGGCAGTCTACTCAAGTCATCATGAAATAATGACTTGACTTCATTCTGCCTGGACAGGATGTCCCGGAGGACCATGTGGAGGAACGCTGCTAGCGAGGCACTGAGAAGGCATCAAGACGAAGCCCAAGTCTTGAATGCCTTCATCGTTCGACACTATGGCCCCACAGCGTTCCTCCTGAAAGACCAGGCACAGGACAGGACCTTCAGGGTAATTACTCTGCATTTCATGCTGCATTGAGTACCACAGGAAGAGTCCTAAGACCTGCGTGAGACCAGGATGTTGGCAATACCGGTTCCCTAATCTCAAAAGTCATGGCTTCAGGTTAAATGGCTGAAAAAGCTCTGGTTAACAAGCTTCTGAAACTGAACCTTGTATTGATCAAGATAATCTTCACAAATTAACACCACTTTTTGGAAGAGTGAATGATTTTTACAAATGTCAGAAAACTCACCATAGCTCATATCGGTAGTGCCGTTTTGTGAAGGTCCTCTTGCTGAACACAAGGTTGGCCGTTTTCATAAACTTTTTGTTAAGCACAAGACCATATAGGTATTTAACCAAAATACCATACAAAAAATCTTGATTTTTGGAGATGAGGTTTTGTTGCTTTGAGTCTACTTTTTCAACAGGTCGTATAAAATACCTGTATTGATGCATTTTCTTAACAGGTGTCTTTGGGCGACCCGCACATCTGTACCTGTCCTGTGTTCCTCCGGGAGCTTGAGCCATGCAAGCACATCTGCTGGTATGACACAATATGATGATATTGAAGTATGTTTTTAGCAAACCAACCAATCTCATTCTTCACACACTTGGTTGGAAGTGTACAGTTTCATGGGGTTAAGTAGAGAACCACCTGTGATATTTGCCTGAAGATCTAATGGCTTTAGGTTGTTAAGATGGCAGTTGCTAGTCTAAACGCCTCGCAATCTATTTCAATCAAATTAGCCCAACGCTAGAAAGGCTTTCTAACTCTTTTCCATTTCATTACAGGGTTTTGATGCGGGAACTCCAACTCCCGATCAACGACCGCTGTAAGTTGAATATATGAATTGTAGACTTTTTTCCATTTTAAATCCAGTAATCGTGTCATGATGATCCCAATTTCCCCTCGGATCAATAAGTTTTCTGATTTTCTGAAATAGTTTTGTAAAGTAGATTTTTAAGAGTCCAGCATTGGCACTTCCTGTTCCTATGTGTAAAAGTCATGGGGCTTTGGGTTAATTGCTTGAAATATGTCTGGTTAATTAAAGGAACAGTCACAGATTTTCAACCAGCTTTGTATCACTACAAACTATGTACTAAAACCTGTTTGGCAGGCGTTCATTTACTTGACTATTTTGAGATTAGAGTTATGGATAACTCTGATAAACTAAATAACTGCAAACTAATGACTGCAAAACTTAGTTGTCTCATACTACAGAGCTTGACGTGTAAGCCAACCCAGAGCTATATCTACTCCAAACAATTGCGCTAACAACCAGCGCTGGTCATTTTCAAAGAACTGACATAAATATTGAGATTGCTTTAAAATGATTATGCTCTATAGACTGCTTCCAGAGGGGGCTTTGTGGAAGCCAAATATCGGCGATTCTTCGGAGACGCGGCCCCGGCAACGCGGCCCTGGCAGGTCGCGTTGCGCCCTTGCGTGTGGCGGCTGCGGCGCAGCGAGGCCCGGGCGCTGCCCCGACATCGCCGAGACCACAAAGCCCCCCTCGAGAGCAGAGCCCAGGCCGGCGACCGCGAAGCCCGAGACCGCCAAGTCCGGGTCGCGGCGCTGTGCCGAGGCGAGCCATCGAAGCCCACGATGTGTGTCCGATCTGCACCGAGGGGCTGCTGGGCACACTGGAGCCGCTGTCGTACTGCAGGTGAGTGCCGGAGCGCGGTCAGACTGTGATTCAGTACACTTCATGTAGGATATGGAGGCCCATTCCGGGCGGCTGCTCACTAAAATAAACTTCTAAATTGTAACTAAAAAGCTCACAATTTTGATGTTTTGAGAGGAATTATTAGCCTGATATTCAAACGGCATCGTCAATTCATAATCTCATTCAGAAATTCACAACTGAGTGGACGTGGCTTCGACGGTCTGGAGCCATGCTAGGCTTAGGGGTCGGAACATTTTCCATGTTTAAACTATATGCCATGTTCAGGTACCCCCCCAAACATTGCCTCAAGTACCATAAAGACTGAATGTCTACACCACTGCACCGTGCGGGCTTCAAGGTGTTTGTGCTTGATGTAGACTGAAACTTGGACTTTTTGGCTGAGGCATACAACCGCAAGGCATGTGTTTCTAGTTTTTGCCATCCTTGATTCTGAGCTTTCCTTTGTAGCAGGTTCGGGTGTGGTGGCAACATCCACCGCCGCTGCATTAAGCAGTGGGTGGACCACCAGGGGCTCATAGGCCAGGGCCTTATGGTGGACTGCCCGGTCTGCAGGCACGACTTCGGTCCTCTGGCGCTCCTGCTGGAGGAGGTGCGGAACGCCAGAGGGAGGGTCGCCCCTCAGCTGCCCCCCGGCCCCACAGCAGTGGCTCTTCCTGCACACGGTAGGCTATGCGGTCTTCCTCCCTGCACACGGTAGGCTATGCTGTCTTCCACAACTTTTTAATAGTGTCTCACAAAATCCAATTACTTTTCCAAGCCTTGTGCATTCATACAGTGACTGCAAAGGGTTTCCAGAAGCTGCTTCTTTTGACTGGATCAGTAATGATGCAACTCTCTTTTTGTAGGTGCTGCGGGGGGAGGAGAAGCTGCAGCCACTGCCTGGAGAGACCGTCTCAGGCCTGGGGACCATCCCACCTTTACCAGGCATGCGGGGGGAGGAGAAGCTGCAGCCACTGCCTGGAGAGACCGTCTCAGGCCTGGGGACCATACCACCTTTACCAGGCAGTGACTGCACTACTTTTAATACTTGTGTCTTTTTTAACTGTTTAATTTTTGTTTTAATAAAAGGTGTATTCTTTGAACAACGTAAAGCTTCTGAACTGGTATTTGTAGTGCACAAAAAGGAAAGATGTAAACACTTTACTGTCATTATAGAGGTAAACGCAAGAGTTGCCCATTTCTGGTAAAGGAAATCCCCTAATCAATGGCTAGCGATAAAAGAGGAGCACAATACGAATGCGTTCAGTGAGACTTACTTGAAGAGGCTCAATGGTAGGCTTATTTGGTCAGCACAAACTCAATATACCACTCCTTACAGTTAGACTATAGCTGCTCAATAGCAATGTACTTTTCGTCTGAGTGACTATGTCCTCGGATGTGTCTTCTACATACTTTGCTTTGGATTCTTTCAGTCTTGTCTTTGTTGTACACGTTGACCATCGATCAAAAAAATCAATATTTCACTTGGGTAGAATACTTTTAAATTTGGTTGACCTCCCAAAATGGCCACTCTGTCTCACATGTGGTCAGCACCAGTGCATGGTGGCACAGTGGTAGCTCAAGTCACCTCACAGCAAGAAGGTCCTGGGTTCGATTCCCACCTGGGAGGGTGTGTCCCCCCCCCCCTTGTGCCTCTTGTCAAAATGGCCTTTCTGTGTGGATTTTGCTTGTTCTCCCTGTGTTCCCCTGGAGTTTCCTCAATATGACACCCCCATCCCCCCCAAAAAAACATGCAAGATGGCCACCTGACCAGCGACGATGACACAAGATGGATGCCGTGCTAAAAGCTGCCCCTTTGAGGAAAGGACATGCCTTATCTGGGTTAAACAGTATTTCACCAGCCTCTGTGTGGCTGCAATGCATGTGTGGGTTTCTGCGTAACAGACAGGTTTGTCCATCCAGTTGTCTTTCATTTGAAAGTTTCTTCATATCACTGCAAGGCAAAAAATATAATTCATTCTGTGCTTAAGACACATTTCTTAGTGAACTTTCCTAAGATTAAAAGTAAAAGCAATACATATTTCTGACTATAAACACATGAGCAGTGATATCATTTTGACTGGGGTGGCTGAGCAAGGATGTCTGAACCTGATGTCTGTTTATTCTGACATCCTATCCTCTTATAGAATGAAGGAAACTGTCCTGTCTGAACCAATTTACCCCCCCCCCCCCCCCCCCACCGCCATTTCCCCACATTTAGAAGCTCTTTATAAACATTTTTCTGCATGAAGTTAGGAGCTCTTGAGTTCCTTGGTGCACTGTGGCCTTCGGGGGGGGGGGGGGGGTTTGCAGAGGGAGGGTGTGAACTTAAAACACCCCGCTAATTTTCAACCAGCTTTGTATGATTAGAACATCAGTATATCAAAACTAAACAGTTTTGAAGTCATTCATTTGGTTTGACACAGACACAAGCCGAGAGCGATGTGTGTGTGTGTGTCACATATTTGGAGACCTGTGTTCCAGACCAGGCGGGTGTAACTCCCAGGGGTCATCCACTATTTTCTGGAGCCATATATTTGCATAATCTTGTGTGATAACTTGTTTTGATAGCCAGTCTCTTGGATAATATCAGAATGTTTTTTGGTGCGTGTGTGTATTTGTGTAAATTATTTTATTTATATATTCACTGTACTTATTGTGTTAGTTTTGCTACTCTCCTACTTTTTTTTTTTGAGTAGATATAGGTGTGAATGTATGGGGCAGACATTCTACTATTTAGCCTAGTTGTAGAGCTCTTGATACAAGGACGGACATGCTATGACTGCAGTGGAGATTTTTTTATTTTTTATTTTATTTACCGTTTTCAATTTTACAATAGTGAATAGACATACAATGTGAAAACAAACTAACACAACACAACCTCAAGTGTCACCTAGACAAAAAAGAAACAACAACCAAAACAACAAAACACAGCTGGCTGCCAGGCTGTCAATGTTATCCCAGTGGTAACATGTTTAAGCATAATAAATAAATAAATCAATCAATCCAATATCACACCCACTCTGACATGTATTTAAACAGGAGACAGTATATGAAAATTAAATGACTATGAAAATTAAATGATATGACAGTGTGCTAAGAAGGGCCCCCAAGTTTCCTGGAATCTGCTCTGTGTATTTGGTTTATAGAGACGTAGCTTTTCTATTTGTATAATGTACAACATCTCATTGAGTCATCGTTTAAAACAGGGTGGAGTGGTAGACTTCCAGGTCAAGAGAATAAGTTTCTTAGCCACCATCATAGCTAGCTGCAGAGCCATCTGTATCTCATGTGGAAGCTCAAAAGTCTCCACGGAACATCCAAATATGGCCACATTGTGGGTGTGGCTGAATGTCTCTAGAATAGGCCTTTGAGAAGCACTCGAAAACTGCAGACCAAAAGGTGTGTAACACTAGCCTGACTCCGCCAGACGGGGGCGGCATTGTTCCACAGTTTGTGAAACAGAATGTGAAGCAAATCCATCCATCTGGCAACGTCAGGTTAGTGTAACACAGGACAAAACCAAAAAAGGTTTACATACACTGCGCGAAATACCCCAGAATCCGGAGTTAGTCATTTTTTGATTCTGCAAGAATCTGGATCATATAATGCGCATATGTGGAGATTTTTTGATATGCTTTATGTCAGGTCAAATACTGAACCATATTTACCCAATATAGTAGACTGTGCCCAGATACACCTAATGTTACATACACAGTAAATAAAATATCCGAATATGCTGTCAAGCCATATATTGAAATATGTGGACTCACTATATGGCTAGAATATGACCATATCTGTAGCATATCATCACTTTTTGTCATTGAAGAATATATGGTGGAATATGGTGTCCAGATATAACACTAAGTGATATTTTGACTTTGATATTTAACTGATATGAATTATATACGGAGTGTATCGGAACTAGAAATTGTTGGGAATGATGTGCACCATGTCCGGGGCAATACTAAGTCAGTATTTATGCTATGGTCAAATACAATGTCCAGATACATAATGTGTTTATATTTCACAATATCCGAATATGACCTCATGCCATATATTGAAATATGTGGACTCATTAAGCAGATATGGGTAGAATACGACCACATCTGTGGCATATCACTGAGCCAAAACCTCATGAATCTGGAGACATTTTATTTATTTATTCTGCACTCATCTGCATAATATCTGGAAGGTATCCGGAGATTTGCTTTATGCCAGGTCAAATACTGAACCATATTTGCCCCATATAGTATACTGTGCCCAGATACACCTAATATTACATACACAGTAAATAAAATATCCGAATATGCCCTTGTGCCATATATTGAAATATGTAGACTCAGTATATGACTAGAATATGACCATATCTGTAGCATATCATCACTCTTTGTCATTTAAGCATATATGATGGAATATGGTGTACAGATATAACACTAAGTGATATTTTGACTTTGATATTTAACTGATATGAATTATATACGGAGCGTATCGGAACTAGAAATTGTTGGGAATGATGTGCACCATGTCCGGGGGAATACTATGTCAGTATTTGTGCTATGCTAAAATACAATTTCCAGGTACATCATGTGTTAGCCTCACAATATCCGAATATGACCTCATGCCATATATTGAAATATGTGGACTCATTAAGCAGATATAGGTAGAATACGACCACATCTGTGGCATATCACTGAGCCAAAACCTCATGAATCCAGAGACATTTTATTTATTTATTCTGCACTCATCTGGATAATATCTGGAAGGTATCCGGAGATTCGCTTTATGCCAGGTCAAATACTGAACCATATTTGCCCCATATAGTATACTGTGCCCAGATACACCTAATGTTACATACACAGTAAATAAAATATCCGAATATGCCCTTGTGCCATATATTGAAATATGTGGACTCAGTATATGGCTAGAATATGACCATATCTGTAGCATATCATCACTCTTTGTCATTTAAGCATATATGATGGAATATGGTGTACAGATATAACACTAAGTGATATTTTGACTTTGATATTTAACTGATATGAATTATATACGGAGCGTATCGGAACTAGAAATTGTTGGGAATGATGTGCACCATGTCCGGGGGAATACTATGTCAGTATTTGTGCTATGCTAAAATACAATTTCCTAGGGTTAAAAAAAAACCTAAGTACTTTTCCCATACAAAAAAAAAAAAAAAATCTCTTAGCCGTTTCACCAAACGACTCCAATTGGCCTAATTCATGCTCATATGACACCCCCCCAACAACCCATATGCAAAACAGCCTAGGGTTGGCCAAAATGCCATGTTCAAAGCCTATTTACACCCACTTCCGGTCACTTCCGGCGGAAGCCCCGCCCATATTCGGGACCAGCGCATAAAACTACATAAGAGTACATGTCTAACTTCCTAACCCTAGTTCCAACTTAGCCCTTCAACATGGGTGAACGGTACACAAGCGGCAGAACCTAGTGCAAATTTCAGCTAGGGTTGTCAATTAACTCCCCTGGACCACCTGGAGCTATAATTTCAATTGGAGCATGTAGCCCTCCTATAGGAGAGTAGACCCTGAGAAAAGGTTAGCCGAAGTCCCCTCCCCCTAGGCAGGGGGGAGGTCCAATCGTTTAAAAATGTTGAAACTAGGGGTGCGTTTAACTCCTAAAGTAAATGGACTAGAAGGCTGTCCTTTCTTGGGGGAACTCCTCTCACACCCCTCTTCCCGCCCACAAAAAATGGGAGGTCAAAACGCCCCCTAAAAACCGGAAGTCGCGTTTGGGCCATTTCCCTTGCTTTTTGGCCAAAATGAAGTCGTTTTTCGGGCTCCTCGCCAAAAATGGAGTCCTTAGAGTACCTACATGGCTATAAAAAAAAAAAAAAAAAAATACAAAAAAAAAAAAAAAAAAAATCAAACCTGAATAACTCCTAGGGGAAGTAATTTCAAGGCCTAATTTTTTTTTGTGGGAACTCCTCTCACACTCCTCTTTCAGCCCACAAAAAATGGGAGGTCAAAACGGAAGTTTTTTTCTTTACCAAAAAAAAAAAAAAAGTGTCGTATCTTTATATTCACTAAAATTCAGTAATTGAAGCTACAACCAAAATGACGGTTTGAGCATGTACTAGGGGTTCTCAACATACACTGTAGCCAAAATTACGGCTCCAGGTTGAGTGGAACTGTGTCCCTGGCCCAAAAAGAGATGTACATTTTGCTGGATTTCGTAATTTCGTGCGTTTTCTGATTTTTTTCAACTCTGCGGGACCACAGCTCGCTCAGCGTAGCTCCGATTAGCCTACCCTTTGCTGAGAGTAGGCTTTAGACTGTCTCCTACGTGTCCAGCAACTTTGAAAGGGCTAGCTTCAATTACTGATACAACAGAAGAACAACAAAAAGTGAACTATTGTATATTGTAAACATATGAATATTCTAAATAGACATCTGTCTGTCTTTCTGTCTGCCTGTCTTGTCTGCCAGTCTGTCTAAACATCTGAACATCAATTAACTATTCTGTATGGACAGAGGACAGCCAGACCTGTTCATCTGAGACATCTGTGTGTGCACATTCTTATTTTCCACCTGGTGCTGGAGAGCTGAGCCTGGCTGAGCTCTTTAAACTCTGCCAGGGTGACTATCCCCAGCAGGGCCATGCAGGCTCTCTCTCAGCTGTCTGTCACCAGGGGAAGGAGGGGGACCAAGGTACGTTTTACCGGTTTGAATGTTGACCTCTTCTGGGCTTGCACCTGCCAAAGTTTTGTGAAAAAAAAAATCTGATCGTAAGTAGGCTACAGTATCCCTCTCTCACTGTCTGTCTGTCGTTCAGACTGACTGCCTGTCTACCTGACTGTCTACCTGACCTACCGTCTGTCTGTCTGTCTGTCTCACTGTCTGCCTGTCTACCTGACTGTCTGTCAGTGTCTGAACTGACTGTGTGTTTCACTGTCTGTCTACCTGACTGACTGATGTCTGTCTGTCACTGACTGACTGACTCTCTGTCAGACTGACTGTCTACCTGACTGACTGACCGACTGTCTGTCTGTCTCACTGTCTGCCTGACTGTCTCACTGTCTGTCTGTCTTTCAGACTGACTGCCTGTCTACCTGACTGTCTACCTGACCTACCGTCTGTCTGTCTGTCTGTCTTTCTGTCTGTCTCACTGTCTGCCTGTCTACCTGACTGTCTGCCAGTGTCTGAACTGACTGTGTGTTTCACTGTCTGTCTACCTGACTGACTGACTGACTGATGTCTGTCTGTCACTGACTGACTGACTCTCTGTCAGACTGACTGTCTACCTGACTGACTGACTGACCGACTGTCTGTCTGTCTCACTGTCTGCCTGACTGTCTCACTGTCTGTCTGTCTTTCAGACTGACTGCCTGTCTACCTGACTGTCTACCTGACCTACCGTCTGTCTGTCTGTCTGTCTGTCTGTCTCACTGTCTGCCTGTCTACCTGACTGTCTGCCAGTGTCTGAACTGACTGTGTGTTTCACTGTCTGTCTACCTGACTGACTGACTGACTGACTGACTGATGTCTGTCTGTCACTGACTGACTGACTCTCTGTCAGACTGACTGTCTACCTGACTGACTGACCGACTGTCTGTCTGTCTCACTGTCTGCCTGACTGTCTCACTGTCTGTCTGTCTTTCAGACTGACTGCCTGTCTACCTGACTGTCTACCTGACCTACCGTCTGTCTGTCTGTCTGTCTGTCTCACTGTCTGCCTGTCTACCTGACTGTCTGCCAGTGTCTGAACTGACTGTGTGTTTCACATGTACACTGAAAAAACGGGAACTTGCCTCTCACGGATATACTAAACTCGATCTCATGTGTTCAATGTGATTAATTAATGTTTGAGCTTGGAACATGATTGTACTCCTTCAAGGTAAGGTTAAGGACCAAGGTACGTTTCACCAGTTTGATATTTCGTTTATACTGACAAAGGGAAAAACCAGAAAACGCTCGTAGCCTACCATTTTACTATTAAAGCAGTTTTTGCAAAATATTGCTATTTATTGTTACAGTGTGCTGTTTGAATGTTGACCTCTTCTCGGCTTGCACCTGCCAAAGGTTTGTGATTGTGCGCGACTAAAAAAAATCTGATCGTAAGTAGGCTACAGTATCCCTGTCTC
This sequence comes from Poromitra crassiceps, assembly GCF_964638095.1. NCBI lineage: Eukaryota > Metazoa > Chordata > Actinopteri > Beryciformes > Melamphaidae > Poromitra > Poromitra crassiceps. The sequence goes on along the minus strand of NC_139629.1, from coordinate 57,988,360 downwards.
ACTGTCTGTCTGTCTTTCAGACTGACTGCCTGTCTACCTGACTGTCTACCTGACCTACCGTCTGTCTGTCTGTCTGTCTGTCTCACTGTCTGCCTGTCTACCTGACTGTCTGTCAGTGTCTGAACTGACTGTGTGTTTCACTGTCTGTCTACCTGACTGACTGATGTCTGTCTGTCACTGACTGACTGACTGACTCTCTGTCAGACTGACTGTCTACCTGACTGACTGACCGACCGTCTGTCTGTCTCACTGTCTGCCTGACTGTCTCACTGTCTGTCTGTCTTTCAGACTGACTGCCTGTCTACCTGACTGTCTACCTGACCTACCGTCTGTCTGTCTCACTGTCTGCCTGTCTACCTGACTGTCTGTCAGTGTCTGAACTGACTGTGTGTTTCACTGTCTGTCTACCTGACTGACTGACTGATGTCTGTCTGTCACTGACTGACTGACTCTCTGTCAGACTGACTGTCTACCTGACTGACTGGCCGACCGTCTGTCTGTCTCACTGTCTGCCTGACTGTCTCACTGTCTGTCTGTCTTTCAGACTGACTGCCTGTCTACCTGACTGTCTACCTGACCTACCGTCTGTCTGTCTGTCTGTCTCATGTGCCTTATCTGTCAATATTTGCATGTCCATGATGGACCAGTCAAGCCGCCTATTTGCCCGAGTGATCATCAGGGCGGCTTTAGCGGAGAATGCTTTATGATATTGGTAAAATAGTTTACCGTGGCTGGAGTAGAGGTCCCCTATTAGCGCTAGATATTTGTCTAGCTCATGGCGGCGCTCTGGGTACACTTCGCAGATCACATCACGGTAGACGCCAAACGTGTTCAGGAAGTCACATAGGGAAAGGTCTTTGGGCAGGCGGGGGTCGGACGACTTTAAATAAACAGGGCCCTCTGGGTCACCCGTGGCCTTCCTTTTACACTGGGGAGATGGCAGGAGTATGCTAACTAAGTTAATGTCTCTGTCCTTTAAAATGTTGGACCTTAGCCTGGGCGAAATATTGGCACAGGGAGAAACAAAAGACATACCGAATGGGATGGCAGGCATGGCGGACGCCAGAGTGTTCATCTGGGCGGGTTGGGTGGTGGTGAGGAGCACGTCGGCTTGCTGCATGGGCGGGGGTAGGATCGGCTGCTGCGCCAGCTGGGCTGCTGCGAACGTGGGGGGGAATGGGGGGGGGGGGGGGTTCCAGGGCGCTCAGACGGGCTTCTACTGATCTGCTCGCATCTAGCAGGGACAGCAGGATGGCTCTTGACGACCCCTGTCGGCTCGGCGGAGCTACGAATGGGGCCGCTTCTGCTTCCGGGGCGGCGGCCTGGAGGTCAGTGCGACCAGGAAGGATGAGGCGTCTCGCGGCGGCCCCGCGGCCTGCGTTTCCCCGGCGGCTCCCAGCTCTCGGGGCGGCTGCCTCTACTGGTCTTCGCCCGTGGCCTCTCGCGCGTCCGCGCCGAGCGGCCTCTCCTTCCGGCACGCTCGCACGCGTTCTTGGGCGTCCACGGGCCGTCGCAGTGGCGCGCCCCGTGCCATGGGAACGCGCGCTGGGCCTTCTCGTCGGGGCTATGCTAGCAGCCTGTGGTCCAGCCGCTTCGCCAGCGTCTTCATCAGAAGCCTCGGAAAGCAGGTACGCTCCGTGGCCGGTCCGGAACAGGGAAGCGATGTCTAAGCTGTCGTCGCTATCCATGGACAGCTCTGACTCGGAACTCGACATACCGGAATGGAGTGGGGAGCGTTGAAATCTGCGGTGAATATCCACGGGTGGAGAAGGCTTGAGGATGCTGATTCGGTCTGCAGATGTGGAGCAAAACAACGCTTCGGAGGCCTGCTTCAAGGGGGATGGACTGCCGTGAGCTGCTGCTGCTATGATCCGCCAGAGAGAGAGAGGTGACGTAGAACCCTTGCTATATATATGAGGATTAACTGACGTCATATTTGACGTCATAGCAGACGTCATACTAGGACTTTTGACTGACCACGTTATGCTAGAACTTGACTGTCATCAGGGGATGATCGGATTATGCGTGAGTGGCCTTCTGCTTGAAATATGGTCTGGAGACCTCACCAGTACTATATACCTGTATGTCATGTAGGTCATGCTGTATGTCATGTATGTATTGTATTAGGGCCCTATGCGATAAATGTCATGATGTCATGTATGTTGTGTATGTCATAAATGCCTGAGTAAGTCTTTGTTCACACCATAGGCAGAACTGAAGCTTGAGGCAGGCTCAAGCTGATCTGACGCCTAACCGGTCACGCCAGGAGTCTCTTCAGCGCCTCACTCGGCATGCCTTGAACCCACCCACAACTTCCATTCAATTCATGCCTTGCAGTTTCAAGCTTCACACGTCACGCTTGGAAAATAGAACAGAAGCTGAATCTCTCTGTTCAGCGGGGCATTGGCATGGCACAGCGTGGCTTCAGCGTGGCGTGCAGCTGGTGTGAACAGACTTGCCTGTTTACAAGGACTCTGAAATGAAACTGTGTGGCTTTGACGTGGGATTGGCATGGGATTGGCGTATGGTGTGAACATGCACTCAGGGGTGCAGGAAATCACATTAAATGATAGATTATTGAGCAGGAGAGTGCAGAGCAGGGCTCTGTTAGCTTTTGTAAGGATAGAGTTTTTTTTGTAGGTTATGAAGTAGTTATAGGTATGTTCAACTCAATTACTTTTTAAGTAACTATTAACTGTAACATTACTAATTTTCAATAACTTGATGATAATTGTATGATTACATCATGTAGCTACAACTTGTCACCAGTCAATTGTTTTAATTATGTGACACAAATTTAATGGAATAGTTTATTTTGTGAGCTTTGCTTTTAGTAGCACTTTATTGTAATGCAGCCTTTTTAAACCTGAAAAAGACAAAATGATGTGTACTCATATCACAATATCAATATAATCTTGATCTGACCTGTTAGCTGTGAAAATAGTATATTTTTATTTTTTTTTTTTACCTGGGTGAATTTACATACATTTGAGTTCTAACAAGTCAAAAACACATTTATTTATTTGTTTTGGTACAGTCCTCATCTGGTCACGTGAACTAATCAGGATGGCTACAGTTACACAAACTTTTTCTTTTTTTAATACATATTTAATATAATAATATAATATATATATATAATATAATAATAATAATAATATAATAATAATTTACATATTTAATACATATAATACATTTTAATCCCTTTGGAGGAATTGAGCGCGTCAATGTGCACAACATGATTGGTAGTTTGTTTTCTTTAGATGACGTCTGTAATTGTGATTGGCTGGATTCTGACAAGTTCCGCCCATGAGATCAGAGTCTTGTCACAAAGCCTTTAGATTCTGAAGCGGACAGTCGCTTGGCGCGCATCTAGACATCCAGCAAATATGCCTCACTCATCCCAAGAGAGGCCCGGTAGAGCGACTGCCACTGCCAGGTTATCTCCATTGCGAGGGAGGAAAAGACAACGACAGAGGACTCCTAGATCTCCTACCAGGTCTCCATCGCCGCCCTCAAGCCAGGCTGAGGCTAGCTCAAGCCAGACACCTGCGCGACGGCCCCGAGCCCGAGACCGACCCACACACTCCCGGGAGCGCACAGCACAGCCAGCCGGTCGCCGCGGGTCATCCGAGGAGGCAGAATTGGGCCATGTCACCCTCGGCGATATATGGAGGTATTGCTAATTTCGTACAATACATGTGTTTTTCTGTGTTTGCTTGCGTGTTCACAAGATGTAAGGCTATAGCTGATTGATTCTGCTATGTTGAATGGTAACTGAGGTTGGCTAATGTGAGCTTCAAACTAGCTCCATCTCCCATTGGCCTGTAAATATAACGTTAGCTAACTCGACCCAAACAAAGAGGGGTTTCCATGTCTTGTTGGAGGCTAAAGTTAAGCTGCAGTGTGACCAGTTGCATTAGCTAATTTTGCGCCAAACTTTATGGCGGTCTAATTTAGCGCCAAACTATCGGTTGTGTGTGTGTGTGTGAGAGAGAGAGAGACAGAGAGAGCGCTATCATCCTATAGTTAGGATGGATTTTCTACTTGCTTGATTTGCTAATGTATTATACTGTAGATGTGCTTCTTCTACCATATAAGGTGAAATGGCATTTGGGCTTGCCTCTTGGTGTCAAGGAGATGCGTTTGATAGCTATAGTTTGTTCCCCTTGCCATAGTGTGAGTGTGTGTGTGTGTGTGTGTGTGTGTGTGTGTGTGTGTGTGTCTGCGCGCGTGCGTGCGTGTTTGGCTTGATGCGTTCGATAGCTATAGTTTGTTACCCGCCTTCTCCTTGCCATAGCTGTGTGTGTGTATGTGCGCGCGCGTGCGCGGGCGCGTAATAATCAGCACGGAGTAATCAGTGAATTTTTATGTTACTGCAACAGCGATCATAAAGGCAAGATTGATTATACTAAGACAACTATTGGAAAATGAAATTGAGAAGGGAGAGGAGCTTGTAATTTAACTTATTTTCTGTGGCAGTAAACTGAATGAGTATTGTTTGAGAGATGTTGGTTGCATTCCAACTATAGTTGCTATTACATTGTTCAAGATGGGACCATTTTGGAAGTTATACAGTTAGTTCATATTAATACTAGGGATGCACTGATTGCTAAATTCTGGGCCAATACCGATCACCAATTTTTGAAATGAACAATCAGACTGATACCAATATATACCCATACCGATTTATTTGACAGGGAAACAAATAAATCTTCATTGGCTGGGTTTCCCAAAAGCTTCTTTGCGCTAAGAAGCTAATTCAACCCTTCTTAAGGCCCCCTTAAGAAGCAAACACGTTTCCCAATTGCTTCTTTACGAAGGCATGCGTTTCCCAAAAGCTTCTTAGCGCTAAGAAGCTTCTTTGACCCTTCTTAAGGCTCCCGTAAGAAGCCAACGAAGCCAACGCGTTTCCCGATTGCTTCTTAGCCTAAAATTATCTTCCAATTATCCTCCGTTAAGAAGGCTGCGTTTCCCAAAAGCTTCTTAGCGCTAAGATGATCTTTCGTTAAGAAGGTTTTGTAAGAAGGGTCTGGAGCCTTCTTAACACCTTCTTAATGACAAAACACTGGCAGATCCAGCCGCGTCAGGCAAAAGGAGATACTTGTGTCCACTGTTCCTCTTGTGTTTTTCCCTTTTTCCTTTCTTTCATGCACCCTTTATTGTTTAAAATTGGGGAACACTTGAAAATCTCCCCTGTATGTATGGTTACTTGTGTTTTAAATGTTTTACCGTAGGCTATATTTCTCTAATCAGAATGGATTCCTTTTATAATGTTGTGGATTTATATAGCACCTTTCACAGAACCCAAGGTCGCTTAAATTCTGTGTTTCTCTGTTTTGTTGTATGCTGTGTATATAAAGCAATTTGAACTGCAGTCCATGTCTGAAATAAATAATGTTTAATAAAGTTTAACATGACCATGATTAGGTGTTAACGGTGTTTCTCAACCACTGAGTCGTGGCCCACTGCTGGGCTCAGAGTGCCATCAAGTGAGCCGCTCCAGTTAAGATGCTTCTTAAGAGCCTTCTATTTTTTTTATTTTTCTCGACTGTTAAGAAGGCGTTTGGGAAACACTTCTTTGGAGCCTTCTTAACTCCTTAAGAAGCTTCTTAACTCCTTAAGAAGCTTCTTAACTCTTAAGAAGCTTCTTTGTTGGGAAACTCAGCCATTATAAACAAATAACTGAACTGTCTTTCAGTCCAACGTTGTAGATTTCAGGGACACAACTGCAAAATGACGACAACTGGGCAGTGTGGAGCGAGGCTCCACGTCCATTTTATGCCTGTGAAACACATGGTTTTATCTACACTTGTAGTAACTAGTTTTCCAATTGTAAATATATTTTTATTTTGCGATTTTTATAACTATGACATGTAATGTGTGTTGTGCTCCCCTTTTAGGGAAATCAGGCTTCTAAATCAAAAAGTAGATGGCATCAATGAAAAGATAGATGACATAATCGAGAAGGTGGGAACTGGCAGCGGCATTGGGGGAAGCAGCACAAAGGTGCCTCTTGAGCTGTCGGTAAGTGTGGCCATTATCAGTGTCTATGATCAATTGATGAATGAATGAAAGCTTTATTTCTGACTTTCAAAAAAAAAGAAATAGTAATATACACAAGTAGTATCAATATTACAAAATATATATATTTATAAGTGAAAAAAAAAGAAAATAAAACGAAAAATTAAATAAAAAAATAAACAATAATAATCAGAATACGTGACAGCAACGAGGTCCGAAAAGGAGTAGGATGAAGTACACTGTACTTATTATACCCCCAGTCCACAGTTCACATTCTTAATCAATTGACTTCCACTTTTATACTATTTACATTCTCAATAAACCATATATTATGTTCATACACACATATATACAAATATATATATATATATATATATATATATACATACAAATACATTCATACCTTGCATAATAAATATAATTCATAGTTCTAGTGTATAAATTATTAATTTTTAATAATATACCATTAATAGTATGTATACCAATTTGCATATTTACAGAGTAATATTATGTACAATACAATTAACTAATAGTGCATATTATAATATATATACAATATAAATAATCATACCATGCTATTAATCGCTTCACATAACTTGATAATCATATTGTGTCTGAAGTTTTGTTCACATGCAGATGTAAGACACTGAAAGCTGTAACCCTATTTAACCTGGTTCTTGTACAGAAAAAAGTGCAAATGAAAATAGTATAATTATTGTTTAATTTTTTTAAATGTAAAAATACACTTTATAATGAAACTTAAAAAAATAATTGGGCTACACATGAAAGAAGGCTGTCTGTCCACCAATCTTCCTGCCTGCTGCTGAAACACACATCAAGTTATGAATGCAGACTAATTTATTTGTTTCATATAGTGTATTTGCCAGTAGGTTTACCGCTGTGTAATATTGCTAATGATGTATGTATTGTTCTAATTAAATTGGAAGAAGTAATTTAATGTTAAGTATGTTAGGATAGGTTATATACTTCAATTATTCTGCTTATCTGTGCAACTGAATCGTCTGTTACTGTGGAAATTAGCAAGCAGGGTCCAATCAGAGTGTGTAATGTTTAGAAGATGTCATTGTTTGGGGTTCCAAACTAAATTCGGCTTCATTATTACATTTACGTTTCAAATGTATGCCATTTGCAGACCCTGGTCCGTCAAACCCACAGAAGCCTGGGTGAACAGCTTCAGTGGAGAGTCCAGCAAACTGACAAGTATGTTATGGCAAATCCTGTTTTGCATATTTGCCAATATTGGGACAGATTATCACATACATTTGTTATGGCCCACACTCTGTATTTCCTTCACTGTTGTAGTTGAATCTGAGTCCTGGACGCATTTTCAGGACTCATGACTTGACTTGGACTTGAGAACTGATGACTTGGACTTGGACTCGAGCATTCATGCATTTGGACTTGGAAGTTGGAGACGAGGACTCGGACTTGCTAATTAATAAAGACAGTTTTTTGTTTCTCTTTAATATGCCCTAATAATTTGCCATAAGATATGTATAGCTATATTAATATCCTGACATTATTCAATAATTTTCGTGCAAGGGCAGATACATGTGTTCACCTAGATGTGGGTTCAGGCTCATGCTCAGTAACTCCGGACTCAGAGTCGGACTCAAGTAATCAGGATTACACCAGGTGCTTAACAGAAGCAGAGCTGAAGCTAAAGCCATGTTGAAGCTATGCTCACACTAAACATATCACACAAGAAGCACTCTCTGTTCCTCTGTGCCTCGCTCGGCGCACATTGACCCCCCGCCCACAATTTTCATTGACTTCCTGCCTGGCAGCTTCATGCTTCACGCTTGGAAAATAGAACTGAATCCTGAACGATCGTTTCAGTGTGGCACGCGCGCAGCTGTTTTTTACGGCCTCGCCTGCTAACAAGGACGCCGAAAAGAAACTTGTGGCTTCACCGTTGCTTGAGTGTTGCTTGGTGTGAACGCCCTGTCAGACTCATTTGATAGTCTATTTTGTCCCGTATTATCACTCTCATTTTCTGTTAGCTCATAAGCAATACTTTTTGATAAAACCTTTGAATTGGGATCTAAAAATGTATTTATTGGATTAAATGAATGGTGAGATGATTTGTTACCAATAGTGCCAATGCTTATGCTTCCAGGTTCAGGACAACGCATAACGAGCTGGTGACAAAAGCTGTCATCCAGACAATCACTGACATGGGGCAGGGGCAGTTGTGGAGTATCCAGCTCATGAGAAGTAAGAATTGGGGGGGGGGGGGGGGGTGTTGGGATAACATTTTGTTAACCCTACTATCTGCTGTATGCAGAGAGAGATACATGCAGATCTTGTACTGGTAAGATCAGTGTAATTGTGTTGATCAGAGCCAAGTTTAAGTTGAAGGAATCCAGACCTTCGAATTCACCCTCCACTGTGTTGAGTTTTTGCTGCTTCTGCTCTGGCATCGTGCCATCAGAAACAACTTGTCCAATGAGTGCTGAGGGGGACTAACAATTATCCAATCAGCATCAATAAACAGTGCAACACTAAGCATGACCAGTAATGCTGTGGTCATGTTTTTGTCAAGTGTGCCGAGGAGTAATAACAACAGTGGCAGCAGCCACCAGACGAGATAGACGCTGCTATCGAAGCTGTTTTAATTTGATCAACAGTACCACTTTGAAATCTGAACAGCACTCTTCTTTGAATGCATTTATTCAAAGGAGAGATGGTGTTTTTTATCTTCTCCTTAATAACCCACCACATGGTGGAGCGGTTACAAATTGAAATCCGTGGAATTAAGTAATTTTTAGTGCAAGGCCACTTTGGCCTTTGATAGATACAAATTTACAATACCTATTTATTGGGGCATCGTGGCCAAAATGTAGGGCACCAAGGCCAAAACCAATGGTTATTTAAATTATTTTTTCAGTCATTTTTCCAGAACAGAAAAAATAGAAATATATACAGATCTGGCACTAAATTTATTTTATAATTTTCTTCTTTATTCCTTCTTTTACTGGTTACTAAATTTATTTGCCTTGCCTAGGCCATGTCTACATTACCTCGTATTTGATGGTTCGGCACTTCGTTTGCACCTATTGTCCACACACTACCTCTATTGTTCTGAGCATCAAGCCGTTTGTCACGATACGATAGTATTGCGATATTGCAATATGCTAGTATTGCGATATATTGAGTATTGCGATATTGCAATATATTATGATTTATTACCTTTTTTCAACTGCAAATTATGTCCCCAAAGGAAAATGGCTTTTTGAAGATCTGTTTTATCTAATTAAATAAAGTTTCCAGTCTGTCCATCTCACTTCAATCATTTGTATTGCAGCAAAATTTGATTATCAAGCAGACAGACTGACCACAGTGTCATAAAAACCTGCCAGAAATGTTGCATACACTTGAGATTTTGTATAATAAAATATCACAATATTTGACATTCGATACAATATATCAAAGACTTGGTCTATGCATTACCCTCACATCTCAAAGACACTACATAGTTTCTGATTAAGTTGACAGAGTGTCGTGTGTCATGATCTTCTTTGTACTATGGATGTTGCTAGTTTATATCCCAGCATACCCCATAAAGATGGCTTGGAAGCCACGCATTATTTTTGGAATCAAAGAACTGAATCACATCCCTCCTCTGAGTTTCTGTTATCTTTAACAAATTAAGTTTTGACTAAGAATTATTTTAAGTTTCAGGATCAATACTACCTTCAACATCGGGACTCAGCTATGGGCTCACCGGTGGCTCCAAATTATGCAAATTCTGTTTATGGGATAATTTGAATTCAATTTTATTTATAATGATAATCCCTATTCTAAGTTTATTAAAGGGATAGTTCTGTTTGTTTGAAGTTGGGTCCTATGAGGTACTCTCATACAGTCAGTGCACTGGGTAAAGCACTCTCGATGCATCCGAGATAGGAGAACTGCACTCCAGCTGCAGCATGCATCCAGAGTGCTGTACCCAGTGCACTGACTGTATGAGAGTACCTCATAGGTACGGCAACTATTTTAGGGCATCCTCGTCCGTCAGAGTATAGGCTATCGTTCCTCAGTCTAAAGCGTTGTCAGTTGTCATGTCTCCTATAGTAAATCATCGAGTGTGCTCTGAAACACCTTCAGTCCTCACACGAAAACGCTGTCATTCCTCCTGCCTCACTTATCACTCAAACTAGCTGTCAGGCATCACTCCTCACGTCTCACACAAAAACGTTATCGATCCTCCTGCAGACTAGCTGTCAGGCATCACTCAAACTAGCTGTCAGTCATCACATGAAAACGCTGTCATTCTTTGTTTTTGGTTGTTCTTCCGTGTGATGGGGAAACCGCAATAATGCCTCTGTGAAATGAGCAACAATTTCTTACAACTTCACTTTCGGTTGAGTGATTTTGCCTTCAAAATAAAAGCCTGTTTTCTTTTATTTACAATAGATTAAAGTAGTAATCCATGAGACCCAACAGATTAATTAATTATGTTGGGTCTCATGGATTACTACTTTAATCTATTGTAAAAAAAACAACACGCTTTTATTTTGAAGGCAAAATCACTCAACCGAAAGTGAAGTTGTAAGAAATTGTTGCTCATTTCACAGAGGCATTCTACACGGAAGAACAACCAAAAACAACGAATGACAGCGTTTTCATGTGATGACTGACAGCTAGTTTGAGTGATGCCTGACAGCTAGTCTGCAGGAGGATCGACAACGTTTTTGTGTGAGACGTGAGGAGTGATGCCTGACAGCTAGTTTGAGTGATAAGTGAGGCAGGAGGAATGACAGCGTTTTCGTGTGAGGACTGAAGGTGTTTCAGAGCACACTCGACGGTTTACTATAGGAGACATGACAACTGACAACGCTTTAGACTGAGGAACGATAGCCTATACTCTGACGGACGAGGATGCCCTAAAATGGTTGCCGTACATAGGACCCAACTTCAAACAAACAGAACTATCCCTTTAAAAGCTATTGGAGATACATAGACAATCTATTTTTTATTTGGAGTGGTAATGCTGAAGAAATAAAACTATTTCATGCTTTTTTTAACTCAAGAAAGGAATCAATTAAGTTTACATTATGTTATGATTTGGAACAGATTTCTTTCTTGGATGTTTTGGATGAAGAAACATGGATCCTCTGTACACATACTGAGGTTTACAGAAAGGAAACCGATATAAATACTTTTTTACAATTCAAAAGTTTTCATTCTCCAGCATTAAAGAGAAGTCTACCATAAGTCAATTATTGAGGATTAAACGTATTTGTGATTCTTTTGAGTTATATGCTAAAAATCTTGGTGTTAATTTTAAGTCGAGGGGATATGGGGATGATTTACTGGAGAACCATCTCAACAGAGTACGACAAGTGCAGCAGTATGATTTACTTAAATCTAATTCCAGAGACACCTCTTCTCAGGGCCTAGCATTTGTGTCCACCTATAGTCCTATAGCCTATCTAAGTCAGTCAAAGAAGTATTGAGTAGATATTGGCACATACTGGAAAGTGACTTTCACATCTAATGCTTTTCAAACTTCACCCAGATACTTTTATAAGAGGTCCTCCAATTTAAGAGATATTTTAGTAAAGTCAGATCTGCCCAAGAGACCCACTCACTTTCTTTGTTTCTCGTTCTATTCCTTCTGGTAATTTTCCTTGCTATAATTGGGACATTGTTATGCCATGCTCAAAGGTAATCATTTCACGCATCCGAGTTCTGGTGTGAACATTAAGGTCAGAGGCAGAATCACATGTAACACTAGATATGTTGTTTACCTGTTGAAATGCCCATGTAATTTATACTATGTAGGCAAAACAAAACGCTAGTTAAAAACCAGAATCTGAACACAAATGCTCTATACGCAATCAGGATGAGAAATCATCAGTTGCGAGACATTTTAATAGTTGAATGCTTGTGAAACTAGCGTTTGCATGGATAAACTTTGGGGGATTTTTGCAACATCATGTTTGAACTCGACGAACGGCAACTTACCTCTGGTCTCCAAATGAAAACAAGTCGTGGTAATCAGAGCCAGCCTTCTTTGTGATAAGATTGTCTGGAACAATCAGACTGATTGCATGTCTTCCTCAAAATGTCCGTAGGCTATTATTAAATTATTATTATTATATTATTAATATTTTATTCCTGACAGGACAGGTGTTTATTATTCATAATTCTCTAAAGTCTTTGTGATAGTAATAGCAGAAGTTGCGAGGGTCTTTGATCTTATATCTCCAAATTACCCGATAGCTTAAGTAAATAAATAAATAACTTTCTCTCTCTCTCCTCGCACGGCGCACACCCGATGTAGACTACAATGTAGGTCTAACAGAACGCATTCTTATAATCATAAAATCTTGGGGAATTATCTTTTCTATTCCGAGAGGCTATTGGCCTATCGGAGTGTCTCCTGGCCAATCCAGGAGGCTTGGCAATACTATTTGGACCGTTTCATTGTGGCTGTGTGAACACAAACGAACCCACGCACAAATGCAACAATTGTATCAATTAAGTACCCAAATTGAACACAAAGCAAGCAACCTAGAGGTGTGAATACACCCTTACTTCTGAAAGTCTAAGTGACAAGTTAAAAACTAAACACTCTACTGTCACCGATAATTTGTCAATTTTGTTTTATTATCTATTTCCAGAAGCCTGCAACAGGGCTTATGAAAACCTGAAGAGCCAGGCAAAGCTGCAGGAGGGAACAACCAAGGAGGCCGTTATGCGGAGAAAGCTCCTTACAAGCCGGCGTGATAGGGTGAGTATATCTTCCCGTGGAAGCCACAAATCTATATTGAATCTCAATTCAATGCATTGCCACATGGTTATCAATTAAAATGCCTAATTCCACGAATGTAGTTTTGGTAAGCCAAACCTATTTACACACTTTATTTTGGCGCTGTAGCAGGACTGGAGAGAGCCACTAATGTTAACATAATTTAACCTGGTTACATGATGGCTAGTTAACTGCACGGATCAGTTTTGCATTTCCAAATATGTCCAAACAAACTGGCAATAAGCCAGTAGCGAGCACACTCACCGGTGTTTTTAAAGTTTCGGTGCACGGCACAGGAGATACTTGGTAGGAGAAGGAGAGCCAGCACACAAAAATGTCCTTTTGTTGGGTTTATTCCAGCTTAACACCAGGTACAGCACACGGACGTTTCAGCCTAACAGCCTTCTTCAGCGTGTTGCTGTGTCAGGTGGAAATGACGTTTAAATACACTGAGACCGGAAGTCCATTCAATAAACGAAATATCAAAATTCAGTTACAGTATATAAAGAATTCAAGAACCAAGCAATACACAACACGCACGTTCCATTATCAAAGAAAATGTCTACATACAACAATGTATGCATATATAAATAACAATAGTCTGGTCAGCCCCACTGTGTGGGAGAGCAGAACCAGGCCTTTATATATGCATTTATATATGAATTTTGATATTTCGTTTATTGAATGGACTTCCGGTCTCAGTGTATTTAAACGTCATTTCCGCCTGACACAGCAACACGCTGAAGAAGGCCGTTAGGCTTAAACGTCCGTGTGCTGTACCTGGTGTTAAGCTGGAATAAACCCAACAAAAGGACATTTTTGTGTGCTGGCTCTCCTTCTCCTACCTTGCATTTCCAAATAGCCTCAGTACCTAATGCTGCACTATGCAGTCAGTGTGTGCAGAATAGGGATGGCAGGATAAACCAACTGGAGATTGGAGAAGTTTAACACCATTAATTCAATTTAAATTTCATTGGAATTTAGTCTATACATTGTGTTTGACTCTGTGTGAAGCCAATTTAGGCGCTGATATGACAGTCCCATTACAGTCATAATATATATATTTTTTCTGTCTCTATCAAGCAAAAAGAGTGCAGTAAAATGTACAGGTATTAAAGGTCCCAATTCGTGCAGCTGTAACCTCTTAAAAACGTGTGTCTCTGGTCCATAAAACATGATTCTGGATTAATCTGTCGAAAATATAGCAAACCCGTTTGTTGTGACGGAGTTCTCACTTCCTCATCTGGTCGCTTCCCAAGAACGGCCTGTTTCTATAATATATTCAGAACTAACAGTTCCCATTGGCCGCTGAGGGAGAGCCCGCCCCAGGCTCCCAGCGGCCAATCAGATTAGCGTCTGTGGACCAGCACGCTAGGTTGCGAGTTATCGTTAACTAAACGGTACTACGCTAAAGAGGACATCTCAAAATGCCTAGACTTACCGAATGCACCTCTGCAGTTGCTGGATCACGTACAGTTGGCGTCGCTCCAGCTAGAAGTGTTAATTTTGTGGCTATAGACTAAATGGTGCAGGTAGCTTGTGTGAGAGGGACCCGAGTATGCAGGAGGAAGCTAGTGACGTCGATATTCTCTCCAGATTCCTCTCTGGGCAAACGACGCGTTTGGGGGTGTGGCTTGGAGGAGACTGCAGGGGGACGCTGGATAGGGACAAATCCAACTGTGGCAGTTCTGAACGTGTGACCACTCATTACAGGGAGGGCTGACAGCAGTATATATGCATTTACAAGTAAAAACAGCTTTTGCACGGAATGGGACCTTTAAAATGGTACTAGTGCCGACTTACCAGACTATAATTTGTGCTGGATGGAAAGAAATGCTCCTTTAGATTTGGTAGATTTGCCATTGCAAAGCCAGCATAAAAACATAATTTGACCACTGCTGCAGCTCACAGTTTTTTCTCTCTCTTTATAGCTCTTTAAGAAGAGAGTGAAAGTTGGGGAGAAGGTGCTGAGCCAAGAGGACTTGAGATACTTGAAAGGGGCTGACGGAAATGTGATGAGTGATGAGGAAAGCGATGAGGAGAAGTCACAGTACATATTTTCCTCACCAAAATGGTGCTCACCACGTCTGACCACGATCGTTACCTCCTGCCAGAAGGTCCTTGATGAGAACAGGAGGAAGGGAGTGGAGCCACGCTCCACTCATCACCGTCTCCCCTCTGGACAAGATTCTAACAGAGGACCTCCTGCTGCATCCAGGAGTCAGCCATACCTGGCAGAGGAAGAGGGTGCTCTAGCTGAAAGCTCCAGCTGAAAAATCAACACAGTCTCAAGGAAAATGGTAAAATAGCAGTGTTGGTCCACAGCTAGAAATTTTAGAATTTTGCCTCCAAAATTGTAAAATGGTAACTTGTTTTCAATGGCAGTTCATACGGGGGTGGGAGGTTTTTGAGGGGTGGGCGAGGTTAGGTTATGGTCTGGGAAGAGGTTAGGTTTAGGGCTAGGGTCTGGTTGAGGTTAGAGGGGTAACTGAGGTCGGAAGTTAGAGTGGTCGGAAGGTGGAGGTCAGAGACCTTGAAGGGATCTCCCACCTACCCAAAACAAAACTGACCAAAACAAAACGTTAGAATTTCGCCTCCCAAATTGTAAAGTGGTAGCTTTTTTGAATGGGAGTTTATACAGGGGTGGGAGGTTTTTGAGGGGTGGGAGAGTTTAGGGTTAGGGTCTGGGGAGAGGTTAGGGTTATAGTCTGGGAGAGGTTAGAGCAGTCAGAGGTTAGAGGATTCCCTTTGGGAGTCGGAAGGGGGGTCTCAAAACCGAACCCAAAAAGTTACTATTTTACAATTTGGGAGCCGAAATTGTAAAATAGCAACTTCTTTAGGCTGTGGACCAACGTTGCTATTTTACATTTTCTTTTAGACTGGGTTGGAAAACTAAGAGCTTGTTTGTTTGACTGTTGAGGATGTTTTGTTTTTGGAACTTTTTTATTTTATTTGTTATTGTTGGATATGTTTTTGTCCAGCATTCCTTGTTGTTCATGTATCGTATGTAGATATGTTAAAAATATTATTTTTCATTTGCAAGATCTCACAAACAGCACAGTTGAGAAGTGTTCTTCACACATTCTAACCTCTCTTTTTTTAATAGTTAATCTCAGTGATCCGATTTGTAAACCCTCACATAGTGTAAATTTCAGCCATCTAATATGCTCCCAGACCTCCACACATCAAGTAGCAGGAAGCACTAGCTTCTCACAGAGAAGATGAGAGGGTGACCTACCCCGGTGCGCTCTCTGTGCAAAAAGGCAGTTTTCACAGCTTTGTGGTGAGAGACGCACGGTGTCAGTGAAAACAACCCACATTCATGTGTCGATAACTAAAGAACGGAAGCACGGAGAAACAAACTGTTTTTTTTTTCATGGAAGTAGAGGCTTTGTTCTGTCTTTTGGGATATTTGGTGTTCTAATAGTCATAGAAGAAAATATTCTGTGGGTCATGGAAATCACTGAAAATGCTCACAAACCCTGGCGGTGACTTTATTTTGAACTCTGACTGTTTTTGTATGTTTCATAACTGCCACGTTGAATTGAATTTGATGTTCAAATTGCGTTAATAAAATAATTATATTTGAAGATTCATAGATTATGTATTTTTCAATGAGTAGAAGGTGTACTTGAAAAGATTTGGGGCATTTTGTTGAAAAAAATATATATCAGACACAATTTAAAGAGTATTTTTCTAATAATAATCTGTCAAGTCTTGTAACTGACAACACATACATCTGAATAGATATTAGATAACAGTTATATCTCTATACAAGATATTCTGTCCTATTGTGACTGCCAAAACAATATATTGACTAAATTTTAAAGTGCTCCCAGTCCGGAAGTTGATACTCCGAAGATGAGTTATAACCAGCGAGTATTTACAGTAATTTTGATCAGATTTGAATCATATCCTAGAATATCCAAGACATGTGGCTATTACTCTAACCATATCTAAAAGTTTTCTGCTATGGATACTACATGTATATCAAGTTTCCTGCTATGGATATGACATGTATATTGCTTACTGGATTCTAATATACACAGGGCGAGGCATTTCGGTAGTATCATGTGATATACTGTGGTGTATACATTAGTGTTTGGCTTTCAAAATATGGCATCAGTCATATCTGGAAAATATTTGGACTCCATATTCTGGTAGTGTCAAAGTGGTCAGATTCCGGATTTAAGATATGCTCCAGACATGAGTCAGAAGCTGTGAGTATCGACACTTAATTTGATCAGATTTGAATCATATCTTTGAATGTCTGAGTAAGGATATTAATAGTATCTCAACGTTTCCTGCTACGGATATGACACATACATTGCTTCCCGGAATTTAACACACACAGGACGAGGCATTTCGGTAGTATCATGTGATATGCTGTCACCAGACATGTGGTGTGTTTTGGCTTTCAAAATATGGCATCAGTCATATCTGGAAAAAATTTGGACTCCATATTCTCTTGGCGTCAAAGTGGTCAGATTCTGGATTTAAGATATGCTCCGGACATGAGTCATAAACTGTGAATATCAACAATCAATTTGATCAAATTTGAATCATATCTTTGAATTTCCGATATAAGGATATTAACCCATTTCAGCCTATTTTCGCCTAAAAAATAGCCTCTAAAACCTAAGTCCGATTTGATAATAGACCCCCAAATCCTGAACTTTTCATAGAAATGTCAACGCCTACTAAAATAGTGATATCTCAGCCTCTGTAGAAGATAAAAACACACTTTAAAAGGCATTTGAGAGCTGACACATGTGGCTTTCCTTGTAAAAGGTGTTTATTGGTATGACAATTCAATAGCATTGTCAAATATTGCTGTAAACACAGAAAATTTTTAAAAAACTAAAAAACGTATGAAAAAACAAGCAACAAATCACTCCAAACCACTCAAATAAAATCAAAAATGTGCTCCACACTGCCCCCTTGTGTCCCCTTGCAACCATAAAAAAAAATGCAGTCCATTTACCATCAAAGGGGCAAGTGTCTAAAGTGTCAGCTAGTGTTTAGCAAACACTTACAAAAAATGTCTGTAGTGTTTTCCAAAACACTCAATGTGGACAGGCAGGTCACACTGTATGCAGCCATACACAGTTAGCCCACTGCCTACTACATCTTTTTTGTCCAGCAACAACTGGCACTCCCTGCAGAGCTTCCGCTTCTCAAACACCTTCCCGAAGTCGTGCATTGGGGGACCTGTGGCTTCTCCTGACGTGCTGGGTGCTGGGGAGGCTGCCCTGCTCGATGTGCTTGGTGCTGGGGAGGCTCCCCTGCTCTCTGGAGTGGAAGGAGAGCCAAATGGAGAGGCTGGTCTGGAAGCTGGGGACAGAGGAGGAGGAGGAGAAGGAGGAGGGATCACAGGAGGGGCCCTCCTTGTCACCGGTGTGATGAGCTCCTCCAGCAAGGTCTCCAGCCAGTCCTTGTAATGTTTGTGCCTTCCTCCAACAGACCTGGCTGCAACGTAGGCGTTGTAGCACGACACAGACAGGCCCCAGAAGAACACACGCCGCCACCATTTCTTTGACCGATGATCGAAACCATAGTATCCAATCATCTGGTCGAGGAGATCCACACCTGGAACACACATGGAACTCTGTTTACATACGTACATTTTCACTCAAATGACCTCAGTGAATATAAGCTTACAGTATTTTAATTTTTGTTTATAAAACATAAATCTGTAAAACAAACCTTTCATGTGGCTCTGGTAGTCCGCCAGGCAAGCGGGCACTACCACATCAGCCCGGTGGGTCTCATCTCTCCTCCGCCTTACAGTCCCTGTTGCGCTGGGGTCATGGTGATTGGACAAGACCATCACCGTCTTTGTGTCTTGCCACACGCAGAAGGTGAGGTCATCCTGCTGTGCCACCCGGAACTCGTGCTTCCCCAGCGCAGCCCTCTTTGTCAGGCTGTGGTCCTTCGGCAGCCCCTTCCTATTGGCCCGAAGGGTGCCACAGCCATACAGGAAAAGGCCGTTCATCTCCTGGAGGAGTTCTACACTGGTGTAGAAGTTGTCCATATAAATGGACAGGAAGGTGCCATTGTATGGCTTGGCGAGGTCCAGCACCACGCGCTGTGCCAGGCCCGTCTGCGGCGCCGCTTCACGTCCTGTGTACACCTGGGGAGTTTGCAAGAAGAAACACAAGTCTGAGGAAGGGCCTTGGGTGCTTGAAAGGTCACTCAAATAACAACACATTACAGAATACATATTTGCATATTCTTGGTGTGCTGATTTTTTTCCTTACTTTGAAGTGCGGAACGTAGCCTGTTGAGCTCTCCGCCATCACCCAAACCTTCACGCCCCATTTGGTTGGCTGGAATGAATGAATGAATGTTTATTTCACACATTACCAAAAGATGCAGGTTACATAGGCAAAATAGAGGTGAGACAATTTGATCAATCAATCAGCAGTACCTTCATTGGCAGGTATTGCCGGAAGCCAAGCCTGCCTTTGAACTTGATCATTGATTCGTCAATGCTGACTGTGCCGTTGACCTCATAGAGGTCCTGGAAGCGCTGGTTCAGGAAGTCCAGGTACCAGCGCAGTTTCCAGAGCTTATCAGCTGGGTCGCCTCGTGCGTTGTTATCTTGGAGGTGAAGGTATCTGAAGAGGTGAGAGAGGGGAGGATGGAAGAGGGGGGGTAGGGGAGGGGGGGTAATTAGACACATATTACAATATATTATAAACAATATAATGTCTTGTATATTGTATACAATATTGTATATTGTATTGTATATTATATACAAGTAGACACATCTTGGATGAAATGAAAAATTGTAGGCTATATCATTATATAGGTTAGTTACACTTGAGGGTTACAGGGTCTGTCTAAGTGCAGTGTCTGTCTTGGTGCAAAGAGTGAAGCGCATTCTCTCCACATTCCTGACAATTGAATAACAATAGGCCTACTAGGTGTTTGCCCACACACAATAGGTGTAGCAGCCGAGCCCAGCAGGGGTTTCTTACCCCAGTGTATAAGCTCGCTACTATGGCAATACTCCCACTACACCTCTAATACATTTGCAATATATTTCATTTCCCTTAGGGCATCATAACAATGGTACTAATGTTACATTTTATCTATCAAACTACTATTATTTATATAGCGCATCCTATTCAATGGGGCGCATCTATATCACGCAATGGTTATAATAACAAGGATAATATTATTGTTCTTAGCCTACCTCCAAATGGCGTCAAATCGGTCCCGGGACATATTCTGGCCGAAGTTGGTTTTGAAGATGTTTTTGGATAGCCGCCAGTACTCTCTTCGGACGGGAAGTTTCATTATCCCCATGGCGAGACACAGCCCAATGAATGTTTTCATTTCTTTCACTGTTACCGGGGTCCACTTGGCTGCTTTTTTGGCTGGGGGAATTGTGCGTCTCTGGTCGGCATATCGGTTCGTCTCCGTGACAAGACGGTCCCACATTTCCTCCGTGTAAATTTTCTCGAAAGAAAATAGAGGTGTGGAATCGGCTTGTAAGCCAACACCGCTTTTCACCCCGGGCACCCTTTTGAACGCTTTGACCGGCACAGGACGGTAACAGCGCTGCTCCGTTACCCAGTTTCCATGGAAGCCTTCGAATTGGTCTTCTTCGTCAGACTCATCGTCATCGTCATCCTGAAACATAGTTCTGACCCACTGATCTCTGTCCAAGGGCTGCCAATCGGGGTCTGTAACTGGGTCATCATTTAACTCTTCATCAACGGTGGAATGTTCAGAATATTCCGCGTCTTCAAAATCGCTTCCTTCGCTAATATTATTTTCTTCCTCCATCGCTCTAACAGATCCGCTCAAAGTGAAGAAAAAAAAAACTTTTCCTTCCCAAAACAATCCCAGAATGCATTGCGAGACCCCACGTGTGTTTTCTGAATGATTTCATTTGCCTAGAGACCGGAAATAGGCGAAAAACTACAGCTAAACTACAAATTGACGTAGACGTCATCCCGTCTTCAAAGGTATATTGACGCGAACGGCATCCCGTCTTTAAAGGGAGAATGACGCGAACGTCATCCCGTCTGAAATGGGTTAATAGTATCTCAAAGTTTCCTGCTACGGATATGAGACGTATTGCTTCCCAGATTTTAGCACACACAGGACGAGGCATTTCGGTAGTATCCTGCCATATGCTGTCACCAGACATGTGGTGTGTTTGGCTTTCAAAATATGGCATCAGTCATATCTAGAAAAAATGTGGACTCCATATTCTGATGGTGTCAAAATGATCCCAATCCGGACTTAAGATATGCTCCGGACATGAGTCATAAACCATGAGTATCGACAGTCAATTTGATCAGATTTGCATCATATCTTTGAATGTCCGACATAAGGATATTAATACTATCTCAAAGTTTCCTGCTACGGATATGACACGTATATTGCTTCCCGGATTTGAACACACACAGGGCGAGGCATTTCGGTAGTATCCTGCCATATGCTGTCACCAGACATGTGATGTGGTTGGCTTTCAAAATATGACAGCAGTCATATCGGGAAAATATCTAAACTCCATATTCTGATGGTATCAAGTGGTCCCATTCGGAGTTAAGATATGCTCCAGATATGAAATTGTAAAATGTTGTGGTCGGAGAGTATCCAACCCAGATTTCCTCATATATGGGTCATAATTTGACATATCCTGGCAAGACTAACTCCGGATTCTGGGGTATTTCGCGCAGTGATACAGGTTTACATAAAGCAATCTTATTTAACCATTCGACTTCCGGTGTAATGCCTTGTCACTAATGTATACAAGGTGACCATTAAGAGACAGTTTCTGGGTTGATTTGTCTTACTGCCTGGTTGTGTGCCAGGGTGAGACCTAGCCAACTGAAACTACGATATGGAGACTCTTTGAGAGTTGAGTTTGTGTGTGTGCGTGTGCGTGTCCATTTGCTATCTGTGCACCCAGGCAGGCAGTGTGTGTCATAATATCCTGAGGATGATGTAAAGCAGATAGAGGAAGGAGAAGAGGCCCCAAAGTGTCACAACTCATTTACCACACAATCTCCTTTCTTTGTTACTTCTTCTCATCCACCCTTCCGCTTTTTAATTTCATGACTTCTGCTTGAAACTCTCCCTCGTCCATTCATACTTGCCTTTGCTATCACCCTCTCCTTCCTACTTCCTCTCATCTTTTTCTTTTGCACCACATGTTTCAAAAATGTATAAAACATGGATAATTTACAGCAGGGCGATGTGGGAATTTAGGACTTTAATCATGAGAGAGATAACGAGGAAAAGAGTGGAAGAGAGTTACAACGTATGGAGACAATATAGGTGGGTTTTTACCCTCATCTAGACTTGGACAACTATTTTGAATAGCATATCACTGGTGTAAAGGGATCAGTTCATCCCAGGCAAGAGTCCCACAGTGGCCCTGTGAAAAGGCTCTGGGTTATGGGCCCCCTGAGCTCTTGGGCCCCTGTGCCTGGGCCCGGTAGGCCCGCTTGGTAATACATCCCTGCACCTGACAGAACATTTCCTCACAGATCTCATGCTCCAGTGTGAAGCACAGATCCTTAGAAAGAGCCCAACACATCCAGCAGGTAGAACCATACTGGTCAGTTTTGTCATCCAGTGTGAGACTCGTCATATCTCACCGCCTGTATCTGGCAATTTGTTTCTGGTTTGTGTTGCACTATTATCGTTGGCCCATAGAAAGATGGTTTTAATATGGTTTTAGTTGATTTTATTTTTGTGGTTACATAGTGAGACAACTCACATCACATTGATTTACTATGATGCCTGGGTTTTCTTTTTTTTTTTTTTTTTTTATTATTATTATTTTTAGCACAGACAGTTTCCGCATCCCCCGGATCTGGAAGAGTTTAAGGAGGTTAATGAGATCACCTACATTAATAACTCTCTTAATTAATTTTAAGGGGATTCACCATTAATTAACGGGCAAATTAATCTGAACTAGATGGTCTACATTTCCTAACGAAAATGTAATTGTGCTTGCTGTCCCCGCCATGCACCGCCTGGCTTACAAGGTCCCTGCCCATGCAATTAAGGGGACTAATGCTGCCTTCCAGACACCTGGGACGTGGGTGTTTCCCAGTGGAAAAGTCCCAGTCCCCACCTTCAACACAATATTTCTCCTATAGGCTCAGAGTACATCTGTCCACACCTGTGCCAAGTTTGGTTAGCATCGGACAATCTTTGTGAAATAGGCCCCACCCACAGAAGATTGGAAGTGGATTATATCGCAACGGTGCGTTTTTTTTCCAAAACTTCCAAATCAGTGTTGTGCAGGACAGTCCCCACATGATGTGTGCTTTGGTTTGGTGAAGATTTGACCAAATTTCAAGGAGGAATCGCAAAAAAACAGTTTTGGACAAAATGCAAAATGGCGGGAAATGTAGATATACGAAAATGGGCGTGGCCTAGATGAGTAGATGCGGAAGGACCCAAGCAATCCAGGGGAAAAAAGTTTGATGATAGACCCTACGGTTCAAAAGTTATGAACCAAAACATAAAGAGGGCTGTTATAGCACCACCATCTTGTCAATTGGTGCAATTATTTCGTGGATAGTAAAAGACCCCTCTGTGAACCTCCCTAACAAGTTTCATAGCTGTACCTCATATGGTTTCTGAGATACAGCTAATTTAAAGTCCCTGGAAACCAAAATCCACAAAAACGTTCTAACTATGTTATTTAGGGTCTTGTGTTAGTAACTGTCTGCCTCAGAAATTATTATACATTACTTTCAACCCAAAGCCTTAAAATCGACACTTTTCTACAAGATTCTACAAAGTACTTCCTCATTGAAGAGAGCAGTGCGTGAGGTGCTAAAATGCAGGAGCTTATGACGTCATAAGCTCTATATAACCTTTGTACACGCGCGCAACTCGCCCTACTGTGTGTGTGTGTGTGTGTGTGTGTGAGTAACTTTGCGTCACCAGGCTGTGTCGAGCGCTATGCTGTTCTCTCTCTCTCTCTCTCTCTCTCTCTCTCTCTCTCTCACTAGTCCCGAGAGAGAGAGAGGAGAGAGAGAGAGAGAGAGAGAGAGAGAGAGCACAGAGTGGGAGACAGACACGCTGTGGGGGCAAAGAACAGACAGAGATCTCTTCCTCTCAGAGCCGCGGAGCAACGCGCGAACACACACACACACACACACACACACACACACACACACACACACGCGCGGTGTGTGCACAGTGCACACACCGACACTCATCTCTCTTTCTTTCTTTCTCCGTTTCCCTCCCCCCCTCTCTCTCGCGCTCTCCGAGAGACAGAAATTTCCCTGCTGTAGACTGGACACGCCCACACAGTCCGCGGGAGAAAGTACACTCTAAAAAATAATGAAATCTCATGAGTTTTGCCATGGCTGTCAAACCTAAATTTATATACTTTGCGACGTTCATCATCGTTCAAATTCGGCTGGTGGCTTATTAACATAGGATCCTGTGATGTGATGAACTCAAAATGCTAAATAATAAAGAAATATTTCTGGTTTCCAGGGACTTTAATGTTTTTTTTTGTCTATATGATTCTCTGTACCCAGAATGCAACACTCCTGCTCAGAGTTACTGTTAAGCTATATTTATCTGGTGAAATCACACTAGATTCCTGCTTCCAGTACACTTTTTGCATGTGTTTTTTAACAGAGAAGAGCTGCAGCTGCTCAAAAGATAATATGTAAAATGTATGAGAGTGAGACCATGAGCGATATAACACTTGTAATACATGTATAGGTATGTCTGTTGTCTGTAGAATAGCGTGCGTGCGTGTCATACAAGAAGGAAGGCTGGCCATAATGAGAATGAATCTGCACTTCCTGCCGCCCTTCAAAATAAAACCATTTAGAAGGGACAGGCACTGAATGCTGCTATAGCGCCCCCTAAAGGCTAAATGACAAAATACTTCTGATATAGGCTCAGAGTACATCCCTCCACACCTGTAGCAAGTTTGGTTAGCATCGGACGATTTTTGTGAAATAGGCCCCACCCACAGAAGATTGGAAGTGGATTATATCGCAATGGTGTGTTTTTTTTTTTTACTTCCAAATCAGTGTTGTGCAGGACACTCCCAACATGATGTGTGCGTTGGTTTGGTGAAGATTGGACAACATTTCAAGGAGAAATGGCAAATGTTTTGGACAAAATGCAAAATGGCGGAAAATCTAGTCAGACGGAAATGGGCGTGGCCTAGTTGAGTAGATGCGGGAGGACCCAAGGAATCCAGGGAAAAAAGAATTTTGATGATAAACCCTACGGTTCAAAAGTTATCGAGCAAAAGGTAAGGAGGGCTGTTATAGCGCCACCATATGGTCAATTGGTGCAATTTTTTCGGGGATAGTAAAAGACCCCTCCGTGCACCTCCCTACCAAGTTTGGTAGCTGTAGTCATTATGGTTTCTGAATTACAGCTAATTTACTGCAAGATTTTGCAAGATTTTTCCAAACCCCATGCAAGTCAATGGGGGAAAAAATGGCGCTTAATGGCGAATTGCGGCCACACCGCTTTCACAAACCCTTAGCAAAGTCATAGCATACATGTCCTCAATGAGGCGGTCATTTTGAGGTCTGGCATGTCTATGTGGCGCAAAAATTGAGGGAGTTATTACGCGACAAACTTTTTGGCAGATATAAGAAAAATAATAATAATAAGTATGTGGGATTTCAAGATTGTGCCTTGCTTGTCAGCAAGCACAATAATTAATATAAATTAATGAAATTGTAAGGTTATTTTAACCTCATTAGCCCAGGCTGCTTTGGGGGTGTTCTCTTGCCTAGACAAACATATACCCCAAATAAATCAGGGTGGCTTCTCAACCATCAGGCCTATGTCTGGTCTTGTTTGAAATGTGAGAATCTATGGAATATCAATCACGTGCAAGTAAACCTGCATCTATTACTATTCCAGAGTAAATGGAGATGCAATAAAGTGAAAACAATATTTTCAACCTTGCCTAGTGAATA
Source organism: Poromitra crassiceps (assembly GCF_964638095.1). Lineage (NCBI taxonomy): Eukaryota > Metazoa > Chordata > Actinopteri > Beryciformes > Melamphaidae > Poromitra > Poromitra crassiceps. The sequence goes on along the minus strand of NC_139629.1, from coordinate 57,962,608 downwards.
ATCTAATTTTAAAAGGCAATATATATCAAGATGCCACAAATAATAATGCTGCTATTGCCATACTCCTTGACTACAACTGTAACTGTAAATTTGATCAAAATACACTAAAACGCACCATTTATGAGACAATTCTATGAAATATTCAGGCACTCTGCATGTTTTGCCCACATAACAGTTAGAGTTTGACTTTTTACTGGGAATTTAACTTCTAAACACTACTTATTTAGATATACATGTTACAAATGACATAACTCTTCCAAAAGCATTGAAATAGTTATAAAAGCAATGAATATGGCTCTGTATTCAATATTTTCTATTCTGCAACATGCTTTTCAGGCAACTTCATGTCAGCCTATGGCCTATATACTTCAGTATCACGCCACATATCTGTCTCTTCTACAGCTGAACCGTTTGGGTTTGACCAAGTAAAACTATTTTTATAAGCATTTTACGAAATGTAGATGGAAAAATGAATGGCGGATGAAGCCCCTGGTTTGTATGCTTAACCTGGAAGTGGGTGTGACTTTGGCAGCCGAGGAGTAATCAGTGCTCGTTGACTACACCTGTGCAGGTCTCAGCTGTAGCCTACATAAGCTGGCTGTGACTACACTCTGTCTCTGACCCTCTCTCAACCGCTGAAACAGGTAGGCCTAGTTCCTCTCTCAACCACTCAAACAGGTAGGCCTAGTCCACTTTGGTGGTTTACACCAGACTACACCATACTTGTTTTCAGTCAAGCCATGCACCAGTGATTATACTGCTTAACACATGTGACTTACCCCTTGTTTCTTCCTCCCCAGAGTGTGTGTTCCAAAAAGTCACTTCAGTAGTGTAAGTCCTTTCACCTGTTTATATTTTCAGGAATGTTCTATATCTTTGCCTTTGTGGAAAGAATGGCCGCGCATGTGTTTGTCTGGCTAGCACTATTGAGTTTGTGCTTGTGTGAACAACAACATAATTGTCTTCATTTGTTTGTCATGCCTTATGGTGATTACCGTTTAATTTACAAACCTTCATGTTTGACTGAATCACTGCCCAATGCTCATAATGCTAAGATAATTGTTTTAATATGGTCTATTAAGACTAGACTCTTTGTCTAGTCTAATCTTTGCTCACAGAGGCAGAGCCGGTCCTGTCTGGATAACTTTCAGCTGGAGAAGCAGCAAACTATGTGAGTGACGTTATGACTGACATGAATAAAAATGTCTAGTATCCTGCTCTACTGAACACTTCACATAGGCACATATCGTCAATTAAAAATCCTTTACTAACCATTTTGTTCACAATGAAGACGACAGCTTAATAATTCAGAGTGCCAAAGTCACGCCTTCTTCCGTATTCAGCATATGCACAGCGATTTCAAATGCTTAGTTTTACTTGGTCAAATGAACTGATTCAGCTACAGTGTGTATTTAGAATGGAATCAGGAGAAACATAACATTTCACTTGGACCAAAATGGAAGTCTTGTAGGCTTAACTTTTTAAATTTTGGTCCGAGTGCATCTCATGACTTTAAAGATGTCTGCATTGCTTGGGACTCAGTACAACGCTTGTCTATGGGTAAAATGAAATCTCTGTGCATATGCTGAATGTGGAAGGTGTGACTTTGGCAGTCTACTCAAGTCATCATGAAATAATGACTTGACTTCATTCTGCCTGGACAGGATGTCCCGGAGGACCATGTGGAGGAACGCTGCTAGCGAGGCACTGAGAAGGCATCAAGACGAAGCCCAAGTCTTGAATGCCTTCATCGTTCGACACTATGGCCCCACAGCGTTCCTCCTGAAAGACCAGGCACAGGACAGGACCTTCAGGGTAATTACTCTGCATTTCATGCTGCATTGAGTACCACAGGAAGAGTCCTAAGACCTGCGTGAGACCAGGATGTTGGCAATACCGGTTCCCTAATCTCAAAAGTCATGGCTTCAGGTTAAATGGCTGAAAAAGCTCTGGTTAACAAGCTTCTGAAACTGAACCTTGTATTGATCAAGATAATCTTCACAAATTAACACCACTTTTTGGAAGAGTGAATGATTTTTACAAATGTCAGAAAACTCACCATAGCTCATATCGGTAGTGCCGTTTTGTGAAGGTCCTCTTGCTGAACACAAGGTTGGCCGTTTTCATAAACTTTTTGTTAAGCACAAGACCATATAGGTATTTAACCAAAATACCATACAAAAAATCTTGATTTTTGGAGATGAGGTTTTGTTGCTTTGAGTCTACTTTTTCAACAGGTCGTATAAAATACCTGTATTGATGCATTTTCTTAACAGGTGTCTTTGGGCGACCCGCACATCTGTACCTGTCCTGTGTTCCTCCGGGAGCTTGAGCCATGCAAGCACATCTGCTGGTATGACACAATATGATGATATTGAAGTATGTTTTTAGCAAACCAACCAATCTCATTCTTCACACACTTGGTTGGAAGTGTACAGTTTCATGGGGTTAAGTAGAGAACCACCTGTGATATTTGCCTGAAGATCTAATGGCTTTAGGTTGTTAAGATGGCAGTTGCTAGTCTAAACGCCTCGCAATCTATTTCAATCAAATTAGCCCAACGCTAGAAAGGCTTTCTAACTCTTTTCCATTTCATTACAGGGTTTTGATGCGGGAACTCCAACTCCCGATCAACGACCGCTGTAAGTTGAATATATGAATTGTAGACTTTTTTCCATTTTAAATCCAGTAATCGTGTCATGATGATCCCAATTTCCCCTCGGATCAATAAGTTTTCTGATTTTCTGAAATAGTTTTGTAAAGTAGATTTTTAAGAGTCCAGAGCATTGGCACTTCCTGTTCCTATGTGTAAAAGTCATGGGGCTTTGGGTTAATTGCTTGAAATATGTCTGGTTAATTAAAGGAACAGTCACAGATTTTCAACCAGCTTTGTATCACTACAAACTATGTACTAAAACCTGTTTGGCAGGCGTTCATTTACTTGACTATTTTGAGATTAGAGTTATGGATAACTCTGATAAACTAAATAACTGCAAACTAATGACTGCAAAACTTAGTTGTCTCATACTACAGAGCTTGACGTGTAAGCCAACCCAGAGCTATATCTACTCCAAACAATTGCGCTAACAACCAGCGCTGGTCATTTTCAAAGAACTGACATAAATATTGAGATTGCTTTAAAATGATTATGCTCTATAGACTGCTTCCAGAGGGGGCTTTGTGGAAGCCAAATATCGGCGATTCTTCGGAGACGCGGCCCCGGCAACGCGGCCCTGGCAGGTCGCGTTGCGCCCTTGCGTGTGGCGGCTGCGGCGCAGCGAGGCCCGGGCGCTGCCCCGACATCGCCGAGACCACAAAGCCCCCCTCGAGAGCAGAGCCCAGGCCGGCGACCGCGAAGCCCGAGACCGCCAAGTCCGGGTCGCGGCGCTGTGCCGAGGCGAGCCATCGAAGCCCACGATGTGTGTCCGATCTGCACCGAGGGGCTGCTGGGCACACTGGAGCCGCTGTCGTACTGCAGGTGAGTGCCGGAGCGCGGTCAGACTGTGATTCAGTACACTTCATGTAGGATATGGAGGCCCATTCCGGGCGGCTGCTCACTAAAATAAACTTCTAAATTGTAACTAAAAAGCTCACAATTTTGATGTTTTGAGAGGAATTATTAGCCTGATATTCAAACGGCATCGTCAATTCATAATCTCATTCAGAAATTCACAACTGAGTGGACGTGGCTTCGACGGTCTGGAGCCATGCTAGGCTTAGGGGTCGGAACATTTTCCATGTTTAAACTATATGCCATGTTCAGGTACCCCCCCAAACATTGCCTCAAGTACCATAAAGACTGAATGTCTACACCACTGCACCGTGCGGGCTTCAAGGTGTTTGTGCTTGATGTAGACTGAAACTTGGACTTTTTGGCTGAGGCATACAACCGCAAGGCATGTGTTTCTAGTTTTTGCCATCCTTGATTCTGAGCTTTCCTTTGTAGCAGGTTCGGGTGTGGTGGCAACATCCACCGCCGCTGCATTAAGCAGTGGGTGGACCACCAGGGGCTCATAGGCCAGGGCCTTATGGTGGACTGCCCGGTCTGCAGGCACGACTTCGGTCCTCTGGCGCTCCTGCTGGAGGAGGTGCGGAACGCCAGAGGGAGGGTCGCCCCTCAGCTGCCCCCCGGCCCCACAGCAGTGGCTCTTCCTGCACACGGTAGGCTATGCGGTCTTCCTCCCTGCACACGGTAGGCTATGCTGTCTTCCACAACTTTTTAATAGTGTCTCACAAAATCCAATTACTTTTCCAAGCCTTGTGCATTCATACAGTGACTGCAAAGGGTTTCCAGAAGCTGCTTCTTTTGACTGGATCAGTAATGATGCAACTCTCTTTTTGTAGGTGCTGCGGGGGGAGGAGAAGCTGCAGCCACTGCCTGGAGAGACCGTCTCAGGCCTGGGGACCATCCCACCTTTACCAGGCATGCGGGGGGAGGAGAAGCTGCAGCCACTGCCTGGAGAGACCGTCTCAGGCCTGGGGACCATACCACCTTTACCAGGCAGTGACTGCACTACTTTTAATACTTGTGTCTTTTTTAACTGTTTAATTTTTGTTTTAATAAAAGGTGTATTCTTTGAACAACGTAAAGCTTCTGAACTGGTATTTGTAGTGCACAAAAAGGAAAGATGTAAACACTTTACTGTCATTATAGAGGTAAACGCAAGAGTTGCCCATTTCTGGTAAAGGAAATCCCCTAATCAATGGCTAGCGATAAAAGAGGAGCACAATACGAATGCGTTCAGTGAGACTTACTTGAAGAGGCTCAATGGTAGGCTTATTTGGTCAGCACAAACTCAATATACCACTCCTTACAGTTAGACTATAGCTGCTCAATAGCAATGTACTTTTCGTCTGAGTGACTATGTCCTCGGATGTGTCTTCTACATACTTTGCTTTGGATTCTTTCAGTCTTGTCTTTGTTGTACACGTTGACCATCGATCAAAAAAATCAATATTTCACTTGGGTAGAATACTTTTAAATTTGGTTGACCTCCCAAAATGGCCACTCTGTCTCACATGTGGTCAGCACCAGTGCATGGTGGCACAGTGGTAGCTCAAGTCACCTCACAGCAAGAAGGTCCTGGGTTCGATTCCCACCTGGGAGGGTGTGTCCCCCCCCCCCTTGTGCCTCTTGTCAAAATGGCCTTTCTGTGTGGATTTTGCTTGTTCTCCCTGTGTTCCCCTGGAGTTTCCTCAATATGACACCCCCATCCCCCCCAAAAAAACATGCAAGATGGCCACCTGACCAGCGACGATGACACAAGATGGATGCCGTGCTAAAAGCTGCCCCTTTGAGGAAAGGACATGCCTTATCTGGGTTAAACAGTATTTCACCAGCCTCTGTGTGGCTGCAATGCATGTGTGGGTTTCTGCGTAACAGACAGGTTTGTCCATCCAGTTGTCTTTCATTTGAAAGTTTCTTCATATCACTGCAAGGCAAAAAATATAATTCATTCTGTGCTTAAGACACATTTCTTAGTGAACTTTCCTAAGATTAAAAGTAAAAGCAATACATATTTCTGACTATAAACACATGAGCAGTGATATCATTTTGACTGGGGTGGCTGAGCAAGGATGTCTGAACCTGATGTCTGTTTATTCTGACATCCTATCCTCTTATAGAATGAAGGAAACTGTCCTGTCTGAACCAATTTACCCCCCCCCCCCCCCCACCGCCATTTCCCCACATTTAGAAGCTCTTTATAAACATTTTTCTGCATGAAGTTAGGAGCTCTTGAGTTCCTTGGTGCACTGTGGCCTTCGGGGGGGGGGGGGGGGTTTGCAGAGGGAGGGTGTGAACTTAAAACACCCCGCTAATTTTCAACCAGCTTTGTATGATTAGAACATCAGTATATCAAAACTAAACAGTTTTGAAGTCATTCATTTGGTTTGACACAGACACAAGCCGAGAGCGATGTGTGTGTGTGTGTCACATATTTGGAGACCTGTGTTCCAGACCAGGCGGGTGTAACTCCCAGGGGTCATCCACTATTTTCTGGAGCCATATATTTGCATAATCTTGTGTGATAACTTGTTTTGATAGCCAGTCTCTTGGATAATATCAGAATGTTTTTTGGTGCGTGTGTGTATTTGTGTAAATTATTTTATTTATATATTCACTGTACTTATTGTGTTAGTTTTGCTACTCTCCTACTTTTTTTTTTTGAGTAGATATAGGTGTGAATGTATGGGGCAGACATTCTACTATTTAGCCTAGTTGTAGAGCTCTTGATACAAGGACGGACATGCTATGACTGCAGTGGAGATTTTTTTATTTTTTATTTTATTTACCGTTTTCAATTTTACAATAGTGAATAGACATACAATGTGAAAACAAACTAACACAACACAACCTCAAGTGTCACCTAGACAAAAAAGAAACAACAACCAAAACAACAAAACACAGCTGGCTGCCAGGCTGTCAATGTTATCCCAGTGGTAACATGTTTAAGCATAATAAATAAATAAATCAATCAATCCAATATCACACCCACTCTGACATGTATTTAAACAGGAGACAGTATATGAAAATTAAATGACTATGAAAATTAAATGATATGACAGTGTGCTAAGAAGGGCCCCCAAGTTTCCTGGAATCTGCTCTGTGTATTTGGTTTATAGAGACGTAGCTTTTCTATTTGTATAATGTACAACATCTCATTGAGTCATCGTTTAAAACAGGGTGGAGTGGTAGACTTCCAGGTCAAGAGAATAAGTTTCTTAGCCACCATCATAGCTAGCTGCAGAGCCATCTGTATCTCATGTGGAAGCTCAAAAGTCTCCACGGAACATCCAAATATGGCCACATTGTGGGTGTGGCTGAATGTCTCTAGAATAGGCCTTTGAGAAGCACTCGAAAACTGCAGACCAAAAGGTGTGTAACACTAGCCTGACTCCGCCAGACGGGGGCGGCATTGTTCCACAGTTTGTGAAACAGAATGTGAAGCAAACCCATCCATCTGGCAACGTCAGGTTAGTGTAACACAGGACAAAACCAAAAAAGGTTTACATACACTGCGCGAAATACCCCAGAATCCGGAGTTAGTCATTTTTTGATTCTGCAAGAATCTGGATCATATAATGCGCATATGTGGAGATTTTTTGATATGCTTTATGTCAGGTCAAATACTGAACCATATTTACCCAATATAGTAGACTGTGCCCAGATACACCTAATGTTACATACACAGTAAATAAAATATCCGAATATGCTGTCAAGCCATATATTGAAATATGTGGACTCACTATATGGCTAGAATATGACCATATCTGTAGCATATCATCACTTTTTGTCATTGAAGAATATATGGTGGAATATGGTGTCCAGATATAACACTAAGTGATATTTTGACTTTGATATTTAACTGATATGAATTATATACGGAGTGTATCGGAACTAGAAATTGTTGGGAATGATGTGCACCATGTCCGGGGCAATACTAAGTCAGTATTTATGCTATGGTCAAATACAATGTCCAGATACATAATGTGTTTATATTTCACAATATCCGAATATGACCTCATGCCATATATTGAAATATGTGGACTCATTAAGCAGATATGGGTAGAATACGACCACATCTGTGGCATATCACTGAGCCAAAACCTCATGAATCTGGAGACATTTTATTTATTTATTCTGCACTCATCTGCATAATATCTGGAAGGTATCCGGAGATTTGCTTTATGCCAGGTCAAATACTGAACCATATTTGCCCCATATAGTATACTGTGCCCAGATACACCTAATATTACATACACAGTAAATAAAATATCCGAATATGCCCTTGTGCCATATATTGAAATATGTAGACTCAGTATATGACTAGAATATGACCATATCTGTAGCATATCATCACTCTTTGTCATTTAAGCATATATGATGGAATATGGTGTACAGATATAACACTAAGTGATATTTTGACTTTGATATTTAACTGATATGAATTATATACGGAGCGTATCGGAACTAGAAATTGTTGGGAATGATGTGCACCATGTCCGGGGGAATACTATGTCAGTATTTGTGCTATGCTAAAATACAATTTCCAGGTACATCATGTGTTAGCCTCACAATATCCGAATATGACCTCATGCCATATATTGAAATATGTGGACTCATTAAGCAGATATGGGTAGAATACGACCACATCTGTGGCATATCACTGAGCCAAAACCTCATGAATCCAGAGACATTTTATTTATTTATTCTGCACTCATCTGGATAATATCTGGAAGGTATCCGGAGATTCGCTTTATGCCAGGTCAAATACTGAACCATATTTGCCCCATATAGTATACTGTGCCCAGATACACCTAATGTTACATACACAGTAAATAAAATATCCGAATATGCCCTTGTGCCATATATTGAAATATGTGGACTCAGTATATGGCTAGAATATGACCATATCTGTAGCATATCATCACTCTTTGTCATTTAAGCATATATGATGGAATATGGTGTACAGATATAACACTAAGTGATATTTTGACTTTGATATTTAACTGATATGAATTATATACGGAGCGTATCGGAACTAGAAATTGTTGGGAATGATGTGCACCATGTCCGGGGGAATACTATGTCAGTATTTGTGCTATGCTAAAATACAATTTCCTAGGGTTAAAAAAAAACCTAAGTACTTTTCCCATACAAAAAAAAAAAAAAAATCTCTTAGCCGTTTCACCAAACGACTCCAATTGGCCTAATTCATGCTCATATGACACCCCCCCAACAACCCATATGCAAAACAGCCTAGGGTTGGCCAAAATGCCATGTTCAAAGCCTATTTACACCCACTTCCGGTCACTTCCGGCGGAAGCCCCGCCCATATTCGGGACCAGCGCATAAAACTACATAAGAGTACATGTCTAACTTCCTAACCCTAGTTCCAACTTAGCCCTTCAACATGGGTGAACGGTACACAAGCGGCAGAACCTAGTGCAAATTTCAGCTAGGGTTGTCAATTAACTCCCCTGGACCACCTGGAGCTATAATTTCAATTGGAGCATGTAGCCCTCCTATAGGAGAGTAGACCCTGAGAAAAGGTTAGCCGAAGTCCCCTCCCCCTAGGCAGGGGGGAGGTCCAATCGTTTAAAAATGTTGAAACTAGGGGTGCGTTTAACTCCTAAAGTAAATGGACTAGAAGGCTGTCCTTTCTTGGGGGAACTCCTCTCACACCCCTCTTCCCGCCCACAAAAAATGGGAGGTCAAAACGCCCCCTAAAAACCGGAAGTCGCGTTTGGGCCATTTCCCTTGCTTTTTGGCCAAAATGAAGTCGTTTTTCGGGCTCCTCGCCAAAAATGGAGTCCTTAGAGTACCTACATGGCTATAAAAAAAAAAAAAAAAAAAATACAAAAAAAAAAAAAAAAAAAATCAAACCTGAATAACTCCTAGGGGAAGTAATTTCAAGGCCTAATTTTTTTTTGTGGGAACTCCTCTCACACTCCTCTTTCAGCCCACAAAAAATGGGAGGTCAAAACGGAAGTTTTTTTCTTTACCAAAAAAAAAAAAAAAGTGTCGTATCTTTATATTCACTAAAATTCAGTAATTGAAGCTACAACCAAAATGACGGTTTGAGCATGTACTAGGGGTTCTCAACATACACTGTAGCCAAAATTACGGCTCCAGGTTGAGTGGAACTGTGTCCCTGGCCCAAAAAGAGATGTACATTTTGCTGGATTTCGTAATTTCGTGCGTTTTCTGATTTTTTTCAACTCTGCGGGACCACAGCTCGCTCAGCGTAGCTCCGATTAGCCTACCCTTTGCTGAGAGTAGGCTTTAGACTGTCTCCTACGTGTCCAGCAACTTTGAAAGGGCTAGCTTCAATTACTGATACAACAGAAGAACAACAAAAAGTGAACTATTGTATATTGTAAACATATGAATATTCTAAATAGACATCTGTCTGTCTTTCTGTCTGCCTGTCTTGTCTGCCAGTCTGTCTAAACATCTGAACATCAATTAACTATTCTGTATGGACAGAGGACAGCCAGACCTGTTCATCTGAGACATCTGTGTGTGCACATTCTTATTTTCCACCTGGTGCTGGAGAGCTGAGCCTGGCTGAGCTCTTTAAACTCTGCCAGGGTGACTATCCCCAGCAGGGCCATGCAGGCTCTCTCTCAGCTGTCTGTCACCAGGGGAAGGAGGGGGACCAAGGTACGTTTTACCGGTTTGAATGTTGACCTCTTCTGGGCTTGCACCTGCCAAAGTTTTGTGAAAAAAAAAATCTGATCGTAAGTAGGCTACAGTATCCCTCTCTCACTGTCTGTCTGTCGTTCAGACTGACTGCCTGTCTACCTGACTGTCTGCCTGACCTACCGTCTGTCTGTCTGTCTGTCTCACTGTCTGCCTGTCTACCTGACTGTCTGTCAGTGTCTGAACTGACTGTGTGTTTCACTGTCTGTCTACCTGACTGACTGATGTCTGTCTGTCACTGACTGACTGACTCTCTGTCAGACTGACTGTCTACCTGACTGACTGACCGACTGTCTGTCTGTCTCACTGTCTGCCTGACTGTCTCACTGTCTGTCTGTCTTTCAGACTGACTGCCTGTCTACCTGACTGTCTACCTGACCTACCGTCTGTCTGTCTGTCTGTCTTTCTGTCTGTCTCACTGTCTGCCTGTCTACCTGACTGTCTGCCAGTGTCTGAACTGACTGTGTGTTTCACTGTCTGTCTACCTGACTGACTGACTGACTGATGTCTGTCTGTCACTGACTGACTGACTCTCTGTCAGACTGACTGTCTACCTGACTGACTGACTGACCGACTGTCTGTCTGTCTCACTGTCTGCCTGACTGTCTCACTGTCTGTCTGTCTTTCAGACTGACTGCCTGTCTACCTGACTGTCTACCTGACCTACCGTCTGTCTGTCTGTCTGTCTGTCTGTCTCACTGTCTGCCTGTCTACCTGACTGTCTGCCAGTGTCTGAACTGACTGTGTGTTTCACTGTCTGTCTACCTGACTGACTGACTGACTGACTGACTGATGTCTGTCTGTCACTGACTGACTGACTCTCTGTCAGACTGACTGTCTACCTGACTGACTGACCGACTGTCTGTCTGTCTCACTGTCTGCCTGACTGTCTCACTGTCTGTCTGTCTTTCAGACTGACTGCCTGTCTACCTGACTGTCTACCTGACCTACCGTCTGTCTGTCTGTCTGTCTGTCTCACTGTCTGCCTGTCTACCTGACTGTCTGCCAGTGTCTGAACTGACTGTGTGTTTCACATGTACACTGAAAAAACGGGAACTTGCCTCTCACGGATATACTAAACTCGATCTCATGTGTTCAATGTGATTAATTAATGTTTGAGCTTGGAACATGATTGTACTCCTTCAAGGTAAGGTTAAGGACCAAGGTACGTTTCACCAGTTTGATATTTCGTTTATACTGACAAAGGGAAAAACCAGAAAACGCTCGTAGCCTACCATTTTACTATTAAAGCAGTTTTTGCAAAATATTGCTATTTATTGTTACAGTGTGCTGTTTGAATGTTGACCTCTTCTCGGCTTGCACCTGCCAAAGGTTTGTGATTGTGCGCGACTAAAAAAAATCTGATCGTAAGTAGGCTACAGTATCCCTGTCTCACTGTCTGTCTGTCTTTCAGACTGACTGCCTGTCTACCTGACTGTCTACCTGACCTACCGTCTGTCTGTCTGTCTGTCTGTCTCACTGTCTGCCTGTCTACCTGACTGTCTGTCAGTGTCTGAACTGACTGTGTGTTTCACTGTCTGTCTACCTGACTGACTGATGTCTGTCTGTCACTGACTGACTGACTGACTCTCTGTCAGACTGACTGTCTACCTGACTGACTGACCGACCGTCTGTCTGTCTCACTGTCTGCCTGACTGTCTCACTGTCTGTCTGTCTTTCAGACTGACTGCCTGTCTACCTGACTGTCTACCTGACCTACCGTCTGTCTGTCTCACTGTCTGCCTGTCTACCTGACTGTCTGTCAGTGTCTGAACTGACTGTGTGTTTCACTGTCTGTCTACCTGACTGACTGACTGATGTCTGTCTGTCACTGACTGACTGACTCTCTGTCAGACTGACTGTCTACCTGACTGACTGGCCGACCGTCTGTCTGTCTCACTGTCTGCCTGACTGTCTCACTGTCTGTCTGTCTTTCAGACTGACTGCCTGTCTACCTGACTGTCTACCTGACCTACCGTCTGTCTGTCTGTCTGTCTCATGTGCCTTATCTGTCAATATTTGCATGTCCATGATGGACCAGTCAAGCCGCCTATTTGCCCGAGTGATCATCAGGGCGGCTTTAGCGGAGAATGCTTTATGATATTGGTAAAATAGTTTACCGTGGCTGGAGTAGAGGTCCCCTATTAGCGCTAGATATTTGTCTAGCTCATGGCGGCGCTCTGGGTACACTTCGCAGATCACATCACGGTAGACGCCAAACGTGTTCAGGAAGTCACATAGGGAAAGGTCTTTGGGCAGGCGGGGGTCGGACGACTTTAAATAAACAGGGCCCTCTGGGTCACCCGTGGCCTTCCTTTTACACTGGGGAGATGGCAGGAGTATGCTAACTAAGTTAATGTCTCTGTCCTTTAAAATGTTGGACCTTAGCCTGGGCGAAATATTGGCACAGGGAGAAACAAAAGACATACCGAATGGGATGGCAGGCATGGCGGACGCCAGAGTGTTCATCTGGGCGGGTTGGGTGGTGGTGAGGAGCACGTCGGCTTGCTGCATGGGCGGGGGTAGGATCGGCTGCTGCGCCAGCTGGGCTGCTGCGAACGTGGGGGGGAATGGGGGGGGGGGGGTTCCAGGGCGCTCAGACGGGCTTCTACTGATCTGCTCGCATCTAGCAGGGACAGCAGGATGGCTCTTGACGACCCCTGTCGGCTCGGCGGAGCTACGAATGGGGCCGCTTCTGCTTCCGGGGCGGCGGCCTGGAGGTCAGTGCGACCAGGAAGGATGAGGCGTCTCGCGGCGGCCCCGCGGCCTGCGTTTCCCCGGCGGCTCCCAGCTCTCGGGGCGGCTGCCTCTACTGGTCTTCGCCCGTGGCCTCTCGCGCGTCCGCGCCGAGCGGCCTCTCCTTCCGGCACGCTCGCACGCGTTCTTGGGCGTCCACGGGCCGTCGCAGTGGCGCGCCCCGTGCCATGGGAACGCGCGCTGGGCCTTCTCGTCGGGGCTATGCTAGCAGCCTGTGGTCCAGCCGCTTCGCCAGCGTCTTCATCAGAAGCCTCGGAAAGCAGGTACGCTCCGTGGCCGGTCCGGAACAGGGAAGCGATGTCTAAGCTGTCGTCGCTATCCATGGACAGCTCTGACTCGGAACTCGACATACCGGAATGGAGTGGGGAGCGTTGAAATCTGCGGTGAATATCCACGGGTGGAGAAGGCTTGAGGATGCTGATTCGGTCTGCAGATGTGGAGCAAAACAACGCTTCGGAGGCCTGCTTCAAGGGGGATGGACTGCCGTGAGCTGCTGCTGCTATGATCCGCCAGAGAGAGAGAGGTGACGTAGAACCCTTGCTATATATATGAGGATTAACTGACGTCATATTTGACGTCATAGCAGACGTCATACTAGGACTTTTGACTGACCACGTTATGCTAGAACTTGACTGTCATCAGGGGATGATCGGATTATGCGTGAGTGGCCTTCTGCTTGAAATATGGTCTGGAGACCTCACCAGTACTATATACCTGTATGTCATGTAGGTCATGCTGTATGTCATGTATGTATTGTATTAGGGCCCTATGCGATAAATGTCATGATGTCATGTATGTTGTGTATGTCATAAATGCCTGAGTAAGTCTTTGTTCACACCATAGGCAGAACTGAAGCTTGAGGCAGGCTCAAGCTGATCTGACGCCTAACCGGTCACGCCAGGAGTCTCTTCAGCGCCTCACTCGGCATGCCTTGAACCCACCCACAACTTCCATTCAATTCATGCCTTGCAGTTTCAAGCTTCACACGTCACGCTTGGAAAATAGAACAGAAGCTGAATCTCTCTGTTCAGCGGGGCATTGGCATGGCACAGCGTGGCTTCAGCGTGGCGTGCAGCTGGTGTGAACAGACTTGCCTGTTTACAAGGACTCTGAAATGAAACTGTGTGGCTTTGACGTGGGATTGGCATGGGATTGGCGTATGGTGTGAACATGCACTCAGGGGTGCAGGAAATCACATTAAATGATAGATTATTGAGCAGGAGAGTGCAGAGCAGGGCTCTGTTAGCTTTTGTAAGGATAGAGTTTTTTTTGTAGGTTATGAAGTAGTTATAGGTATGTTCAACTCAATTACTTTTTAAGTAACTATTAACTGTAACATTACTAATTTTCAATAACTTGATGATAATTGTATGATTACATCATGTAGCTACAACTTGTCACCAGTCAATTGTTTTAATTATGTGACACAAATTTAATGGAATAGTTTATTTTGTGAGCTTTGCTTTTAGTAGCACTTTATTGTAATGCAGCCTTTTTAAACCTGAAAAAGACAAAATGATGTGTACTCATATCACAATATCAATATAATCTTGATCTGACCTGTTAGCTGTGAAAATAGTATATTTTTATTTTATTTTTTTACCTGGGTGAATTTACATACATTTGAGTTCTAACAAGTCAAAAACACATTTATTTATTTGTTTTGGTACAGTCCTCATCTGGTCACGTGAACTAATCAGGATGGCTACAGTTACACAAACTTTTTCTTTTTTTAATACATATTTAATATAATAATATAATATATATATATAATATAATAATAATAATAATATAATAATAATTTACATATTTAATACATATAATACATTTTAATCCCTTTGGAGGAATTGAGCGCGTCAATGTGCACAACATGATTGGTAGTTTGTTTTCTTTAGATGACGTCTGTAATTGTGATTGGCTGGATTCTGACAAGTTCCGCCCATGAGATCAGAGTCTTGTCACAAAGCCTTTAGATTCTGAAGCGGACAGTCGCTTGGCGCGCATCTAGACATCCAGCAAATATGCCTCACTCATCCCAAGAGAGGCCCGGTAGAGCGACTGCCACTGCCAGGTTATCTCCATTGCGAGGGAGGAAAAGACAACGACAGAGGACTCCTAGATCTCCTACCAGGTCTCCATCGCCGCCCTCAAGCCAGGCTGAGGCTAGCTCAAGCCAGACACCTGCGCGACGGCCCCGAGCCCGAGACCGACCCACACACTCCCGGGAGCGCACAGCACAGCCAGCCGGTCGCCGCGGGTCATCCGAGGAGGCAGAATTGGGCCATGTCACCCTCGGCGATATATGGAGGTATTGCTAATTTCGTACAATACATGTGTTTTTCTGTGTTTGCTTGCGTGTTCACAAGATGTAAGGCTATAGCTGATTGATTCTGCTATGTTGAATGGTAACTGAGGTTGGCTAATGTGAGCTTCAAACTAGCTCCATCTCCCATTGGCCTGTAAATATAACGTTAGCTAACTCGACCCAAACAAAGAGGGGTTTCCATGTCTTGTTGGAGGCTAAAGTTAAGCTGCAGTGTGACCAGTTGCATTAGCTAATTTTGCGCCAAACTTTATGGCGGTCTAATTTAGCGCCAAACTATCGGTTGTGTGTGTGTGTGTGAGAGAGAGAGAGACAGAGAGAGCGCGCGCGCCAATCATCCTATAGTTAGGATGGATTTTCTACTTGCTTGATTTGCTAATGTATTATACTGTAGATGTGCTTCTTCTACCATATAAGGTGAAATGGCATTTGGGCTTGCCTCTTGGTGTCAAGGAGATGCGTTTGATAGCTATAGTTTGTTCCCCTTGCCATAGTGTGAGTGTGTGTGTGTGTGTGTGTGTGTGTGTGTGTGTGTGTGTGTGTGTCTGCGCGCGTGCGTGCGTGTTTGGCTTGATGCGTTCGATAGCTATAGTTTGTTACCCGCCTTCTCCTTGCCATAGCTGTGTGTGTGTATGTGCGCGCGCGTGCGCGGGCGCGTAATAATCAGCACGGAGTAATCAGTGAATTTTTATGTTACTGCAACAGCGATCATAAAGGCAAGATTGATTATACTAAGACAACTATTGGAAAATGAAATTGAGAAGGGAGAGGAGCTTGTAATTTAACTTATTTTCTGTGGCAGTAAACTGAATGAGTATTGTTTGAGAGATGTTGGTTGCATTCCAACTATAGTTGCTATTACATTGTTCAAGATGGGACCATTTTGGAAGTTATACAGTTAGTTCATATTAATACTAGGGATGCACTGATTGCTAAATTCTGGGCCAATACCGATCACCAATTTTTTAAATGAACAATCAGACTGATACCAATATATACCCATACCGATTTATTTGACAGGGAAACAAATAAATCTTCATTATAAACAAATAACTGAACTGTCTTTCAGTCCAACGTTGTAGATTTCAGGGACACAACTGCAAAATGACGACAACTGGGCAGTGTGGAGCGAGGCTCCACGTCCATTTTATGCCTGTGAAACACATGGTTTTATCTACACTTGTAGTAACTAGTTTTCCAATTGTAAATATATTTTTATTTTGCGATTTTTATAACTATGACATGTAATGTGTGTTGTGCTCCCCTTTTAGGGAAATCAGGCTTCTAAATCAAAAAGTAGATGGCATCAATGAAAAGATAGATGACATAATCGAGAAGGTGGGAACTGGCAGCGGCATTGGGGGAAGCAGCACAAAGGTGCCTCTTGAGCTGTCGGTAAGTGTGGCCATTATCAGTGTCTATGATCAATTGATGAATGAATGAAAGCTTTATTTCAGACTTTCAAAAAAAAAGAAATAGTAATATACACAAGTAGTATCAATATTACAAAATATATATATTTATAAGTGAAAAAAAAAGAAAATAAAACGAAAAATTAAATAAAAAAATAAACAATAATAATCAGAATACGTGACAGCAACGAGGTCCGAAAAGGAGTAGGATGAAGTACACTGTACTTATTATACCCCCAGTCCACAGTTCACATTCTTAATCAATTGACTTCCACTTTTATACTATTTACATTCTCAATAAACCATATATTATGTTCATACACACATATATACAAATATATATATATATATATATATATATATATATATATATATATACATACAAATACATTCATACCTTGCATAATAAATATAATTTATAGTTCTAGTGTATAAATTATTAATTATTAATAATATACCATTAATAGTATGTATACCAATTTGCATATTTACAGAGTAATATTATGTACAATACAATTAACTAATAGTGCATATTATAATATATATACAATATAAATAATCATACCATGCTATTAATCGCTTCACATAACTTGATAATCATATTGTGTCTGAAGTTTTGTTCACATGCAGATGTAAGACACTGAAAGCTGTAACCCTATTTAACCTGGTTCTTGTACAGAAAAAAGTGCAAATGAAAATAGTATAATTATTGTTTAATTTTTTTAAATGTAAAAATACACTTTATAATGAAACTTAAAAAAATAATTGGGCTACACATGAAAGAAGGCTGTCTGTCCACCAATCTTCCTGCCTGCTGCTGAAACACACATCAAGTTATGAATGCAGACTAATTTATTTGTTTCATATAGTGTATTTGCCAGTAGGTTTACCGCTGTGTAATATTGCTAATGATGTATGTATTGTTCTAATTAAATTGGAAGAAGTAATTTAATGTTAAGTATGGATAGGTTATATACTTCAATTATTCTGCTTATCTGTGCAACTGAATCGTCTGTTACTGTGGAAATTAGCAAGCAGGGTCCAATCAGAGTGTGTAATGTTTAGAAGATGTCATTGTTTGGGGTTCCAAACTAAATTCGGCTTCATTATTACATTTACGTTTCAAATGTATGCCATTTGCAGACCCTGGTCCGTCAAACCCACAGAAGCCTGGGTGAACAGCTTCAGTGGAGAGTCCAGCAAACTGACAAGTATGTTATGGCAAATCCTGTTTTGCATATTTGCCAATATTGGGACAGATTATCACATACATTTGTTATGGCCCACACTCTGTATTTCCTTCACTGTTGTAGTTGAATCTGAGTCCTGGACGCATTTTCAGGACTCATGACTTGACTTGGACTTGAGAACTGATGACTTGGACTTGGACTCGAGCATTCATGCATTTGGACTTGGAAGTTGGAGACGAGGACTCGGACTTGCTAATTAATAAAGACAGTTTTTTGTTTCTCTTTAATATGCCCTAATAATTTGCCATAAGATATGTATAGCTATATTAATATCCTGACATTATTCAATAATTTTCGTGCAAGGGCAGATACATGTGTTCACCTAGATGTGGGTTCAGGCTCATGCTCAGTAACTCCGGACTCAGAGTCGGACTCAAGTAATCAGGATTACACCAGGTGCTTAACAGAAGCAGAGCTGAAGCTAAAGCCACGTTGAAGCTATGCTCACACTAAACATATCACACAAGAAGCACTCTCTGTTCCTCTGTGCCTCGCTCGGCGCACATTGACCCCCCGCCCACAATTTTCATTGACTTCCTGCCTGGCAGCTTCATGCTTCACGCTTGGAAAATAGAACTGAATCCTGAACGATCGTTTCAGTGTGGCACGCGCGCAGCTGTTTTTTACGGCCTCGCCTGCTAACAAGGACGCCGAAAAGAAACTTGTGGCTTCACCGTTGCTTGAGTGTTGCTTGGTGTGAACGCCCTGTCAGACTCATTTGATAGTCTATTTTGTCCCGTATTATCACTCTCATTTTCTGTTAGCTCATAAGCAATACTTTTTGATAAAACCTTTGAATTGGGATCTAAAAATGTATTTATTGGATTAAATGAATGGTGAGATGATTTGTTACCAATAGTGCCAATGCTTATGCTTCCAGGTTCAGGACAACGCATAACGAGCTGGTGACAAAAGCTGTCATCCAGACAATCACTGACATGGGGCAGGGGCAGTTGTGGAGTATCCAGCTCATGAGAAGTAAGTATTGGGGGGGGGGGGGGGTGTTGGGATAACATTGTGTTAACCCTACTATCTGCTGTATGCAGAGAGAGATACATGCAGATCTTGTACTGGTAAGATCAGTGTAATTGTGTTGATCAGAGCCAAGTTTAAGTTGAAGGAATCCAGACCTTCGAATTCACCCTCCACTGTGTTGAGTTTTTGCTGCTTCTGCTCTGGCATCGTGCCATCAGAAACAACTTGTCCAATGAGTGCTGAGGGGGACTAACAATTATCCAATCAGCATCAATAAACAGTGCAACACTAAGCATGACCAGTAATGCTGTGGTCATGTTTTTGTCAAGTGTGCCGAGGAGTAATAACAACAGTGGCAGCAGCCACCAGACGAGATAGACGCTGCTATCGAAGCTGTTTTAATTTGATCAACAGTACCACTTTGAAATCTGAACAGCACTCTTCTTTGAATGCATTTATTCAAAGGAGAGATGGTGTTTTTTATCTTCTCCTTAATAACCCACCACATGGTGGAGCGGTTACAAATTGAAATCCGTGGAATTAAGTAATTTTTAGTGCAAGGCCACTTTGGCCTTTGATAGATACAAATTTACAATACCTATTTATTGGGGCATCGTGGCCAAAATGTAGGGCACCAAGGCCAAAACCAATGGTTATTTAAATTATTTTTTCAGTCATTTTTCCAGAACAGAAAAAATAGAAATATATACAGATCTGGCACTAAATTTATTTTATAATTTTCTTCTTTATTCCTTCTTTTACTGGTTACTAAATTTATTTGCCTTGCCTAGGCCATGTCTACATTACCTCGTATTTGATGGTTCGGCACTTCGTTTGCACCTATTGTCCACACACTACCTCTATTGTTCTGAGCATCAAGCCGTTTGTCACGATACGATAGTATTGCGATATTGCAATATGCTAGTATTGCGATATATTGAGTATTGCGATATTGCAATATATTATGATTTATTACCTTTTTTCAACTGCAAATTATGTCCCCAAAGGAAAATGGCTTTTTGAAGATCTGTTTTATCTAATTAAATAAAGTTTCCAGTCTGTCCATCTCACTTCAATCATTTGTATTGCAGCAAAATTTGATTATCAAGCAGACAGACTGACCACAGTGTCATAAAAACCTGCCAGAAATGTTGCATACACTTGAGATTTTGTATAATAAAATATCACAATATTTGACATTCGATACAATATATCAAAGACTTGGTCTATGCATTACCCTCACATCTCAAAGACACTACATAGTTTCTGATTAAGTTGACAGAGTGTCGTGTGTCATGATCTTCTTTGTACTATGGATGTTGCTAGTTTATATCCCAGCATACCCCATAAAGATGGCTTGGAAGCCACGCATTATTTTTGGAATCAAAGAACTGAATCACATCCCTACTCTGAGTTTCTGTTATCTTTAACAAATTAAGTTTTGACTAAGAATTATTTTAAGTTTCAGGATCAATACTACCTTCAACATCGGGACTCAGCTATGGGCTCACCGGTGGCTCCAAATTATGCAAATTCTGTTTATGGGATAATTTGAATTCAATTTTATTTATAATGATAATCCCTATTCTAAGTTTATTAAAGGGATAGTTCTGTTTGTTTGAAGTTGGGTCCTATGAGGTACTCTCATACAGTCAGTGCACTGGGTAAAGCACTCTCGATGCATCCGAGATAGGAGAACTGCACTCCAGCTGCAGCATGCATCCAGAGTGCTGTACCCAGTGCACTGACTGTATGAGAGTACCTCATAGGTACGGCAACTATTTTAGGGCATCCTCGTCCGTCAGAGTATAGGCTATCGTTCCTCAGTCTAAAGCGTTGTCAGTTGTCATGTCTCCTATAGTAAATCATCGAGTGTGCTCTGAAACACCTTCAGTCCTCACACGAAAACGCTGTCATTCCTCCTGCCTCACTTATCACTCAAACTAGCTGTCAGGCATCACTCCTCACGTCTCACACAAAAACGTTATCGATCCTCCTGCAGACTAGCTGTCAGGCATCACTCAAACTAGCTGTCAGTCATCACATGAAAACGCTGTCATTCTTTGTTTTTGGTTGTTCTTCCGTGTGATGGGGAAACCGCAATAATGCCTCTGTGAAATGAGCAACAATTTCTTACAACTTCACTTTCGGTTGAGTGATTTTGCCTTCAAAATAAAAGCCTGTTTTCTTTTATTTACAATAGATTAAAGTAGTAATCCATGAGACCCAACAGATTAATTAATTATGTTGGGTCTCATGGATTACTACTTTAATCTATTGTAAAAAAAACAACACGCTTTTATTTTGAAGGCAAAATCACTCAACCGAAAGTGAAGTTGTAAGAAATTGTTGCTCATTTCACAGAGGCATTCTACACGGAAGAACAACCAAAAACAACGAATGACAGCGTTTTCATGTGATGACTGACAGCTAGTTTGAGTGATGCCTGACAGCTAGTCTGCAGGAGGATCGACAACGTTTTTGTGTGAGACGTGAGGAGTGATGCCTGACAGCTAGTTTGAGTGATAAGTGAGGCAGGAGGAATGACAGCGTTTTCGTGTGAGGACTGAAGGTGTTTCAGAGCACACTCGACGGTTTACTATAGGAGACATGACAACTGACAACGCTTTAGACTGAGGAACGATAGCCTATACTCTGACGGACGAGGATGCCCTAAAATGGTTGCCGTACATAGGACCCAACTTCAAACAAACAGAACTATCCCTTTAAAAGCTATTGGAGATACATAGACAATCTATTTTTTATTTGGAGTGGTAATGCTGAAGAAATAAAACTATTTCATGCTTTTTTTAACTCAAGAAAGGAATCAATTAAGTTTACATTATGTTATGATTTGGAACAGATTTCTTTCTTGGATGTTTTGGATGAAGAAACATGGATCCTCTGTACACATACTGAGGTTTACAGAAAGGAAACCGATATAAATACTTTTTTACAATTCAAAAGTTTTCATTCTCCAGCATTAAAGAGAAGTCTACCATAAGTCAATTATTGAGGATTAAACGTATTTGTGATTCTTTTGAGTTATATGCTAAAAATCTTGGTGTTAATTTTAAGTCGAGGGGATATGGGGATGATTTACTGGAGAACCATCTCAACAGAGTACGACAAGTGCAGCAGTATGATTTACTTAAATCTAATTCCAGAGACACCTCTTCTCAGGGCCTAGCATTTGTGTCCACCTATAGTCCTATAGCCTATCTAAGTCAGTCAAATAAGTATTGAGTAGATATTGGCACATACTGGAAAGTGACTTTCACATCTAATGCTTTTCAAACTTCACCCAGATACTTTTATAAGAGGTCCTCCAATTTAAGAGATATTTTAGTAAAGTCAGATCTGCCCAAGAGACCCACTCACTTTCTTTGTTTCTCGTTCTATTCCTTCTGGTAATTTTCCTTGCTATAATTGGGACATTGTTATGCCATGCTCAAAGGTAATCATTTCACGCATCCGAGTTCTGGTGTGAACATTAAGGTCAGAGGCAGAATCACATGTAACACTAGATATGTTGTTTACCTGTTGAAATGCCCATGTAATTTATACTATGTAGGCAAAACAAAACGCTAGTTAAAAACCAGAATCTGAACACAAATGCTCTATACGCAATCAGGATGAGAAATCATCAGTTGCGAGACATTTTAATAGTTGAATGCTTGTGAAACTAGCGTTTGCATGGATAAACTTTGGGGGATTTTTGCAACATCATGTTTGAACTCGACGAACGGCAACTTACCTCTGGTCTCCAAATGAAAACAAGTCGTGGTAATCAGAGCCAGCCTTCTTTGTGATAAGATTGTCTGGAACAATCAGACTGATTGCATGTCTTCCTCAAAATGTCCGTAGGCTATTATTAAATTATTATTATTATATTATTAATATTTTATTCCTGACAGGACAGGTGTTTATTATTCATAATTCTCTGAAGTCTTTGTGATAGTAATAGCAGAAGTTGCGAGGGTCTTTGATCTTATATCTCCAAATTACCCGATAGCTTAAGTAAATAAATAAATAACTTTCTCTCTCTCTCCTCGCACGGCGCACACCCGATGTAGACTACAATGTAGGTCTAACAGAACGCATTCTTATAATCATAAAATCTTGGGGAATTATCTTTTCTATTCCGAGAGGCTATTGGCCTATCGGAGTGTCTCCTGGCCAATCCAGGAGGCTTGGCAATACTATTTGGACCGTTTCATTGTGGCTGTGTGAACACAAACGAACCCACGCACAAATGCAACAATTGTATCAATTAAGTACCCAAATTGAACACAAAGCAAGCAACCTAGAGGTGTGAATACACCCTTAATTCTGAAAGTCTAAGTGACAAGTTAAAAACTAAACACTCTACTGTCACCGATAATTTGTCAATTTTGTTTTATTATCTATTTCCAGAAGCCTGCAACAGGGCTTATGAAAACCTGAAGAGCCAGGCAAAGCTGCAGGAGGGAACAACCAAGGAGGCCGTTATGCGGAGAAAGCTCCTTACAAGCCGGCGTGATAGGGTGAGTATATCTTCCCGTGGAAGCCACAAATCTATATTGAATCTCAATTCAATGCATTGCCACATGGTTATCAATTAAAATGCCTAATTCCACGAAGGTAGTTTTGGTAAGCCAAACCTATTTACACACTTTATTTTGGCGCTGTAGCAGGACTGGAGAGAGCCACTAATGTTAACATAATTTAACATGGTTACATGATGGCTAGTTAACTGCACGGATCAGTTTTGCATTTCCAAATATGTCCAAACAAACTGGCAATAAGCCAGTAGCGAGCACACTCACCGGTGTTTTTAAAGTTTCGGTGCACGGCACAGGAGATACTTGGTAGGAGAAGGAGAGCCAGCACACAAAAATGTCCTTTTGTTGGGTTTATTCCAGCTTAACACCAGGTACAGCACACGGACGTTTCAGCCTAACAGCCTTCTTCAGCGTGTTGCTGTGTCAGGTGGAAATGACGTTTAAATACACTGAGACCGGAAGTCCATTCAATAAACGAAATATCAAAATTCAGTTACAGTATATAAAGAATTCAAGAACCAAGCAATACACAACACGCACGTTCCATTATCAAAGAAAATGTCTACATACAACAATGTATGCATATATAAATAACAATAGTCTGGTCAGCCCCACTGTGTGGGAGAGCAGAACCAGGCCTTTATATATGCATTTATATATGAATTTTGATATTTCGTTTATTGAATGGACTTCCGGTCTCAGTGTATTTAAACGTCATTTCCGCCTGACACAGCAACACGCTGAAGAAGGCCGTTAGGCTTAAACGTCCGTGTGCTGTACCTGGTGTTAAGCTGGAATAAACCCAACAAAAGGACATTTTTGTGTGCTGGCTCTCCTTCTCCTACCTTGCATTTCCAAATAGCCTCAGTACCTAATGCTGCACTATGCAGTCAGTGTGTGCAGAATAGGGATGGCAGGATAAACCAACTGGAGATTGGAGAAGTTTAACACCATTAATTCAATTTAAATTTCATTGGAATTTAGTCTATACATTGTGTTTGACTCTGTGTGAAGCCAATTTAGGCGCTGATATGACAGTCCCATTACAGTCATAATATATATATTTTTTCTGTCTCTATCAAGCAAAAAGAGTGCAGTAAAATGTACAGGTATTAAAGGTCCCAATTCGTGCAGCTGTAACCTCTTAAAAACGTGTGTCTCTGGTCCATAAAACATGATTCTGGATTAATCTGTCGAAAATATAGCAAACCCGTTTGTTGTGACGGAGTTCTCACTTCCTCATCTGGTCGCTTCCCAAGAACGGCCTGTTTCTATAATATATTCAGAACTAACAGTTCCCATTGGCCGCTGAGGGAGAGCCCGCCCCAGGCTCCCAGCGGCCAATCAGATTAGCGTCTGTGGACCAGCACGCTAGGTTGCGAGTTATCGTTAACTAAACGGTACTACGCTAAAGAGGACATCTCAAAATGCCTAGACTTACCGAATGCACCTCTGCAGTTGCTGGATCACGTACAGTTGGCGTCGCTCCAGCTAGAAGTGTTAATTTTGTGGCTATAGACTAAATGGTGCAGGTAGCTTGTGTGAGAGGGACCCGAGTATGCAGGAGGAAGCTAGTGACGTCGATATTCTCTCCAGATTCCTCTCTGGGCAAACGACGCGTTTGGGGGTGTGGCTTGGAGGAGACTGCAGGGGGACGCTGGATAGGGACAAATCCAACTGTGGCAGTTCTGAACGTGTGACCACTCATTACAGGGAGGGCTGACAGCAGTATATATGCATTTACAAGTAAAAACAGCTTTTGCACGGAATGGGACCTTTAAAATGGTACTAGTGCCGACTTACCAGACTATAATTTGTGCTGGATGGAAAGAAATGCTCCTTTAGATTTGGTAGATTTGCCATTGCAAAGCCAGCATAAAAACATAATTTGACCACTGCTGCAGCTCACAGTTTTTTCTCTCTCTTTATAGCTCTTTAAGAAGAGAGTGAAAGTTGGGGAGAAGGTGCTGAGCCAAGAGGACTTGAGATACTTGAAAGGGGCTGACGGAAATGTGATGAGTGATGAGGAAAGCGATGAGGAGAAGTCACAGTACATATTTTCCTCACCAAAATGGTGCTCACCACGTCTGACCACGATCGTTACCTCCTGCCAGAAGGTCCTTGATGAGAACAGGAGGAAGGGAGTGGAGCCACGCTCCACTCATCACCGTCTCCCCTCTGGACAAGATTCTAACAGAGGACCTCCTGCTGCATCCAGGAGTCAGCCATACCTGGCAGAGGAAGAGGGTGCTCTAGCTGAAAGCTCCAGCTGAAAAATCAACACAGTCTCAAGGAAAATGGTAAAATAGCAGTGTTGGTCCACAGCTAGAAATTTTAGAATTTTGCCTCCAAAATTGTAAAATGGTAACTTGTTTTCAATGGCAGTTCATACGGGGGTGGGAGGTTTTTGAGGGGTGGGCGAGGTTAGGTTATGGTCTGGGAAGAGGTTAGGTTTAGGGCTAGGGTCTGGTTGAGGTTAGAGGGGTAACTGAGGTCGGAAGTTAGAGTGGTCGGAAGGTGGAGGTCAGAGACCTTGAAGGGATCTCCCACCTACCCAAAACAAAACTGACCAAAACAAAACGTTAGAATTTCGCCTCCCAAATTGTAAAGTGGTAGCTTTTTTGAATGGGAGTTTATACAGGGGTGGGAGGTTTTTGAGGGGTGGGAGAGTTTAGGGTTAGGGTCTGGGGAGAGGTTAGGGTTATAGTCTGGGAGAGGTTAGAGCAGTCAGAGGTTAGAGGATTCCCTTTGGGAGTCGGAAGGGGGGTCTCAAAACCGAACCCAAAAAGTTACTATTTTACAATTTGGGAGCCGAAATTGTAAAATAGCAACTTCTTTAGGCTGTGGACCAACGTTGCTATTTTA
Organism: Poromitra crassiceps; assembly: GCF_964638095.1. Classification (NCBI taxonomy): domain Eukaryota; kingdom Metazoa; phylum Chordata; class Actinopteri; order Beryciformes; family Melamphaidae; genus Poromitra; species Poromitra crassiceps. The sequence goes on along the minus strand of NC_139629.1, from coordinate 57,936,275 downwards.
CATTTTCTTTTAGACTGGGTTGGAAAACTAAGAGCTTGTTTGTTTGACTGTTGAGGATGTTTTGTTTTTGGAACTTTTTTATTTTATTTGTTATTGTTGGATATGTTTTTGTCCAGCATTCCTTGTTGTTCATGTATCGTATGTAGATATGTTAAAAATATTATTTTTCATTTGCAAGATCTCACAAACAGCACAGTTGAGAAGTGTTCTTCACACATTCTAACCTCTCTTTTTTTAATAGTTAATCTCAGTGATCCGATTTGTAAACCCTCACATAGTGTAAATTTCAGCCATCTAATATGCTCCCAGACCTCCACACATCAAGTAGCAGGAAGCACTAGCTTCTCACAGAGAAGATGAGAGGGTGACCTACCCCGGTGCGCTCTCTGTGCAAAAAGGCAGTTTTCACAGCTTTGTGGTGAGAGACGCACGGTGTCAGTGAAAACAACCCACATTCATGTGTCGATAACTAAAGAACGGAAGCACGGAGAAACAAACTGTTTTTTTTTTCATGGAAGTAGAGGCTTTGTTCTGTCTTTTGGGATATTTGGTGTTCTAATAGTCATAGAAGAAAATATTCTGTGGGTCATGGAAATCACTGAAAATGCTCACAAACCCTGGCGGTGACTTTATTTTGAACTCTGACTGTTTTTGTATGTTTCATAACTGCCACGTTGAATTGAATTTGATGTTCAAATTGCGTTAATAAAATAATTATATTTGAAGATTCATAGATTATGTATTTTTCAATGAGTAGAAGGTGTACTTGAAAAGATTTGGGGCATTTTGTTGAAAAAAATATATATCAGACACAATTTAAAGAGTATTTTTCTAATAATAATCTGTCAAGTCTTGTAACTGACAACACATACATCTGAATAGATATTAGATAACAGTTATATCTCTATACAAGATATTCTGTCCTATTGTGACTGCCAAAACAATATATTGACTAAATTTTAAAGTGCTCCCAGTCCGGAAGTTGATACTCCGAAGATGAGTTATAACCAGCGAGTATTTACAGTAATTTTGATCAGATTTGAATCATATCCTAGAATATCCAAGACATGTGGCTATTACTCTAACCATATCTAAAAGTTTTCTGCTATGGATACTACATGTATATCAAGTTTCCTGCTATGGATATGACATGTATATTGCTTACTGGATTCTAATATACACAGGGCGAGGCATTTCGGTAGTATCATGTGATATACTGTGGTGTATACATTAGTGTTTGGCTTTCAAAATATGGCATCAGTCATATCTGGAAAATATTTGGACTCCATATTCTGGTAGTGTCAAAGTGGTCAGATTCCGGATTTAAGATATGCTCCAGACATGAGTCAGAAGCTGTGAGTATCGACACTTAATTTGATCAGATTTGAATCATATCTTTGAATGTCTGAGTAAGGATATTAATAGTATCTCAACGTTTCCTGCTACGGATATGACACATACATTGCTTCCCGGAATTTAACACACACAGGACGAGGCATTTCGGTAGTATCATGTGATATGCTGTCACCAGACATGTGGTGTGTTTTGGCTTTCAAAATATGGCATCAGTCATATCTGGAAAAAATTTGGACTCCATATTCTCTTGGCGTCAAAGTGGTCAGATTCTGGATTTAAGATATGCTCCGGACATGAGTCATAAACTGTGAATATCAACAATCAATTTGATCAAATTTGAATCATATCTTTGAATTTCCGATATAAGGATATTAACCCATTTCAGCCTATTTTCGCCTAAAAAATAGCCTCTAAAACCTAAGTCCGATTTGATAATAGACCCCCAAATCCTGAACTTTTCATAGAAATGTCAACGCCTACTAAAATAGTGATATCTCAGCCTCTGTAGAAGATAAAAACACACTTTAAAAGGCATTTGAGAGCTGACACATGTGGCTTTCCTTGTAAAAGGTGTTTATTGGTATGACAATTCAATAGCATTGTCAAATATTGCTGTAAACACAGAAAATTTTTAAAAAACTAAAAAACGTATGAAAAAACAAGCAACAAATCACTCCAAACCACTCAAATAAAATCAAAAATGTGCTCCACACTGCCCCCTTGTGTCCCCTTGCAACCATAAAAAAAAATGCAGTCCATTTACCATCAAAGGGGCAAGTGTCTAAAGTGTCAGCTAGTGTTTAGCAAACACTTACAAAAAATGTCTGTAGTGTTTTCCAAAACACTCAATGTGGACAGGCAGGTCACACTGTATGCAGCCATACACAGTTAGCCCACTGCCTACTACATCTTTTTTGTCCAGCAACAACTGGCACTCCCTGCAGAGCTTCCGCTTCTCAAACACCTTCCCGAAGTCGTGCATTGGGGGACCTGTGGCTTCTCCTGACGTGCTGGGTGCTGGGGAGGCTGCCCTGCTCGATGTGCTTGGTGCTGGGGAGGCTCCCCTGCTCTCTGGAGTGGAAGGAGAGCCAAATGGAGAGGCTGGTCTGGAAGCTGGGGACAGAGGAGGAGGAGGAGAAGGAGGAGGGATCACAGGAGGGGCCCTCCTTGTCACCGGTGTGATGAGCTCCTCCAGCAAGGTCTCCAGCCAGTCCTTGTAATGTTTGTGCCTTCCTCCAACAGACCTGGCTGCAACGTAGGCGTTGTAGCACGACACAGACAGGCCCCAGAAGAACACACGCCGCCACCATTTCTTTGACCGATGATCGAAACCATAGTATCCAATCATCTGGTCGAGGAGATCCACACCTGGAACACACATGGAACTCTGTTTACATACGTACATTTTCACTCAAATGACCTCAGTGAATATAAGCTTACAGTATTTTAATTTTTGTTTATAAAACATAAATCTGTAAAACAAACCTTTCATGTGGCTCTGGTAGTCCGCCAGGCAAGCGGGCACTACCACATCAGCCCGGTGGGTCTCATCTCTCCTCCGCCTTACAGTCCCTGTTGCGCTGGGGTCATGGTGATTGGACAAGACCATCACCGTCTTTGTGTCTTGCCACACGCAGAAGGTGAGGTCATCCTGCTGTGCCACCCGGAACTCGTGCTTCCCCAGCGCAGCCCTCTTTGTCAGGCTGTGGTCCTTCGGCAGCCCCTTCCTATTGGCCCGAAGGGTGCCACAGCCGTACAGGAAAAGGCCGTTCATCTCCTGGAGGAGTTCTACACTGGTGTAGAAGTTGTCCATATAAATGGACAGGAAGGTGCCATTGTATGGCTTGGCGAGGTCCAGCACCACGCGCTGTGCCAGGCCCGTCTGCGGCGCCGCTTCACGTCCTGTGTACACCTGGGGAGTTTGCAAGAAGAAACACAAGTCTGAGGAAGGGCCTTGGGTGCTTGAAAGGTCACTCAAATAACAACACATTACAGAATACATATTTGCATATTCTTGGTGTGCTGATTTTTTTCCTTACTTTGAAGTGCGGAACGTAGCCTGTTGAGCTCTCCGCCATCACCCAAACCTTCACGCCCCATTTGGTTGGCTGGAATGAATGAATGAATGTTTATTTCACACATTACCAAAAGATGCAGGTTACATAGGCAAAATAGAGGTGAGACAATTTGATCAATCAATCAGCAGTACCTTCATTGGCAGGTATTGCCGGAAGCCAAGCCTGCCTTTGAACTTGATCATTGATTCGTCAATGCTGACTGTGCCGTTGACCTCATAGAGGTCCTGGAAGCGCTGGTTCAGGAAGTCCAGGTACCAGCGCAGTTTCCAGAGCTTATCAGCTGGGTCGCCTCGTGCGTTGTTATCTTGGAGGTGAAGGTATCTGAAGAGGTGAGAGAGGGGAGGATGGAAGAGGGGGGGTAGGGGAGGGGGGGTAATTAGACACATATTACAATATATTATAAACAATATAATGTCTTGTATATTGTATACAATATTGTATATTGTATTGTATATTATATACAAGTAGACACATCTTGGATGAAATGAAAAATTGTAGGCTATATCATTATATAGGTTAGTTACACTTGAGGGTTACAGGGTCTGTCTAAGTGCAGTGTCTGTCTTGGTGCAAAGAGTGAAGCGCATTCTCTCCACATTCCTGACAATTGAATAACAATAGGCCTACTAGGTGTTTGCCCACACACAATAGGTGTAGCAGCCGAGCCCAGCAGGGGTTTCTTACCCCAGTGTATAAGCTCGCTACTATGGCAATACTCCCACTACACCTCTAATACATTTGCAATATATTTCATTTCCCTTAGGGCATCATAACAATGGTACTAATGTTACATTTTATCTATCAAACTACTATTATTTATATAGCGCATCCTATTCAATGGGGCGCATCTATATCACGCAATGGTTATAATAACAAGGATAATATTATTGTTCTTAGCCTACCTCCAAATGGCGTCAAATCGGTCCCGGGACATATTCTGGCCGAAGTTGGTTTTGAAGATGTTTTTGGATAGCCGCCAGTACTCTCTTCGGACGGGAAGTTTCATTATCCCCATGGCGAGACACAGCCCAATGAATGTTTTCATTTCTTTCACTGTTACCGGGGTCCACTTGGCTGCTTTTTTGGCTGGGGGAATTGTGCGTCTCTGGTCGGCATATCGGTTCGTCTCCGTGACAAGACGGTCCCACATTTCCTCCGTGTAAATTTTCTCGAAAGAAAATAGAGGTGTGGAATCGGCTTGTAAGCCAACACCGCTTTTCACCCCGGGCACCCTTTTGAACGCTTTGACCGGCACAGGACGGTAACAGCGCTGCTCCGTTACCCAGTTTCCATGGAAGCCTTCGAATTGGTCTTCTTCGTCAGACTCATCGTCATCGTCATCCTGAAACATAGTTCTGACCCACTGATCTCTGTCCAAGGGCTGCCAATCGGGGTCTGTAACTGGGTCATCATTTAACTCTTCATCAACGGTGGAATGTTCAGAATATTCCGCGTCTTCAAAATCGCTTCCTTCGCTAATATTATTTTCTTCCTCCATCGCTCTAACAGATCCGCTCAAAGTGAAGAAAAAAAAAACTTTTCCTTCCCAAAACAATCCCAGAATGCATTGCGAGACCCCACGTGTGTTTTCTGAATGATTTCATTTGCCTAGAGACCGGAAATAGGCGAAAAACTACAGCTAAACTACAAATTGACGTAGACGTCATCCCGTCTTCAAAGGTATATTGACGCGAACGGCATCCCGTCTTTAAAGGGAGAATGACGCGAACGTCATCCCGTCTGAAATGGGTTAATAGTATCTCAAAGTTTCCTGCTACGGATATGAGACGTATTGCTTCCCAGATTTTAGCACACACAGGACGAGGCATTTCGGTAGTATCCTGCCATATGCTGTCACCAGACATGTGGTGTGTTTGGCTTTCAAAATATGGCATCAGTCATATCTAGAAAAAATGTGGACTCCATATTCTGATGGTGTCAAAATGATCCCAATCCGGACTTAAGATATGCTCCGGACATGAGTCATAAACCATGAGTATCGACAGTCAATTTGATCAGATTTGCATCATATCTTTGAATGTCCGACATAAGGATATTAATACTATCTCAAAGTTTCCTGCTACGGATATGACACGTATATTGCTTCCCGGATTTGAACACACACAGGGCGAGGCATTTCGGTAGTATCCTGCCATATGCTGTCACCAGACATGTGATGTGGTTGGCTTTCAAAATATGACAGCAGTCATATCGGGAAAATATCTAAACTCCATATTCTGATGGTATCAAGTGGTCCCATTCGGAGTTAAGATATGCTCCAGATATGAAATTGTAAAATGTTGTGGTCGGAGAGTATCCAACCCAGATTTCCTCATATATGGGTCATAATTTGACATATCCTGGCAAGACTAACTCCGGATTCTGGGGTATTTCGCGCAGTGATACAGGTTTACATAAAGCAATCTTATTTAACCATTCGACTTCCGGTGTAATGCCTTGTCACTAATGTATACAAGGTGACCATTAAGAGACAGTTTCTGGGTTGATTTGTCTTACTGCCTGGTTGTGTGCCAGGGTGAGACCTAGCCAACTGAAACTACGATATGGAGACTCTTTGAGAGTTGAGTTTGTGTGTGTGCGTGTGCGTGTCCATTTGCTATCTGTGCACCCAGGCAGGCAGTGTGTGTCATAATATCCTGAGGATGATGTAAAGCAGATAGAGGAAGGAGAAGAGGCCCCAAAGTGTCACAACTCATTTACCACACAATCTCCTTTCTTTGTTACTTCTTCTCATCCACCCTTCCGCTTTTTAATTTCATGACTTCTGCTTGAAACTCTCCCTCGTCCATTCATACTTGCCTTTGCTATCACCCTCTCCTTCCTACTTCCTCTCATCTTTTTCTTTTGCACCACATGTTTCAAAAATGTATAAAACATGGATAATTTACAGCAGGGCGATGTGATTATTTAGGACTTTAATCATGAGAGAGATAACGAGGAAAAGAGTGGAAGAGAGTTACAACGTATGGAGACAATATAGGTGGGTTTTTACCCTCATCTAGACTTGGACAACTATTTTGAATAGCATATCACTGGTGTAAAGGGATCAGTTCATCCCAGGCAAGAGTCCCACAGTGGCCCTGTGAAAAGGCTCTGGGTTATGGGCCCCCTGAGCTCTTGGGCCCCTGTGCCTGGGCCCGGTAGGCCCGCTTGGTAATACATCCCTGCACCTGACAGAACATTTCCTCACAGATCTCATGCTCCAGTGTGAAGCACAGATCCTTAGAAAGAGCCCAACACATCCAGCAGGTAGAACCATACTGGTCAGTTTTGTCATCCAGTGTGAGACTCGTCATATCTCACCGCCTGTATCTGGCAATTTGTTTCTGGTTTGTGTTGCACTATTATCGTTGGCCCATAGAAAGATGGTTTTAATATGGTTTTAGTTGATTTTATTTTTGTGGTTACATAGTGAGACAACTCACATCACATTGATTTACTATGATGCCTGGGTTTTCATTTTTTTTTTTTTTTTTTATTATTATTATTTTTAGCACAGACAGTTTCCGCATCCCCCGGATCTGGAAGAGTTTAAGGAGGTTAATGAGATCACCTACATTAATAACTCTCTTAATTAATTTTAAGGGGATTCACCATTAATTAACGGGCAAATTAATCTGAACTAGATGGTCTACATTTCCTAACGAAAATGTAATTGTGCTTGCTGTCCCCGCCATGCACCGCCTGGCTTACAAGGTCCCTGCCCATGCAATTAAGGGGACTAATGCTGCCTTCCAGACACCTGGGACGTGGGTGTTTCCCAGTGGAAAAGTCCCAGTCCCCACCTTCAACACAATATTTCTCCTATAGGCTCAGAGTACATCTGTCCACACCTGTGCCAAGTTTGGTTAGCATCGGACAATCTTTGTGAAATAGGCCCCACCCACAGAAGATTGGAAGTGGATTATATCGCAACGGTGCGTTTTTTTTCCAAAACTTCCAAATCAGTGTTGTGCAGGACAGTCCCCACATGATGTGTGCTTTGGTTTGGTGAAGATTTGACCAAATTTCAAGGAGGAATCGCAAAAAAACAGTTTTGGACAAAATGCAAAATGGCGGGAAATGTAGATATACGAAAATGGGCGTGGCCTAGATGAGTAGATGCGGAAGGACCCAAGCAATCCAGGGGAAAAAAGTTTGATGATAGACCCTACGGTTCAAAAGTTATGAACCAAAACATAAAGAGGGCTGTTATAGCACCACCATCTTGTCAATTGGTGCAATTATTTCGTGGATAGTAAAAGACCCCTCTGTGAACCTCCCTAACAAGTTTCATAGCTGTACCTCATATGGTTTCTGAGATACAGCTAATTTAAAGTCCCTGGAAACCAAAATCCACAAAAACGTTCTAACTATGTTATTTAGGGTCTTGTGTTAGTAACTGTCTGCCTCAGAAATTATTATACATTACTTTCAACCCAAAGCCTTAAAATCGACACTTTTCTACAAGATTCTACAAAGTACTTCCTCATTGAAGAGAGCAGTGCGTGAGGTGCTAAAATGCAGGAGCTTATGACGTCATAAGCTCTATATAACCTTTGTACACGCGCGCAACTCGCCCTACTGTGTGTGTGTGTGTGTGTGTGTGTGAGTAACTTTGCGTCACCAGGCTGTGTCGAGCGCTATGCTGTTCTCTCTCTCTCTCTCTCTCTCTCTCTCTCTCTCTCTCACTAGTCCCGAGAGAGAGAGAGGAGAGAGAGAGAGAGAGAGAGAGAGAGAGAGCACAGAGTGGGAGACAGACACGCTGTGGGGGCAAAGAACAGACAGAGATCTCTTCCTCTCAGAGCCGCGGAGCAACGCGCGAACACACACACACACACACACACACACACACACACACACACACGCGCGGTGTGTGCACAGTGCACACACCGACACTCATCTCTCTTTCTTTCTTTCTCCGTTTCCCTCCCCCCCTCTCTCTCGCGCTCTCCGAGAGACAGAAATTTCCCTGCTGTAGACTGGACACGCCCACACAGTCCGCGGGAGAAAGTACACTCTAAAAAATAATGAAATCTCATGAGTTTTGCCATGGCTGTCAAACCTAAATTTATATACTTTGCGACGTTCATCATCGTTCAAATTCGGCTGGTGGCTTATTAACATAGGATCCTGTGATGTGATGAACTCAAAATGCTAAATAATAAAGAAATATTTCTGGTTTCCAGGGACTTTAATGTTTTTTTTTGTCTATATGATTCTCTGTACCCAGAATGCAACACTCCTGCTCAGAGTTACTGTTAAGCTATATTTATCTGGTGAAATCACACTAGATTCCTGCTTCCAGTACACTTTTTGCATGTGTTTTTTAACAGAGAAGAGCTGCAGCTGCTCAAAAGATAATATGTAAAATGTATGAGAGTGAGACCATGAGCGATATAACACTTGTAATACATGTATAGGTATGTCTGTTGTCTGTAGAATAGCGTGCGTGCGTGTCATACAAGAAGGAAGGCTGGCCATAATGAGAATGAATCTGCACTTCCTGCCGCCCTTCAAAATAAAACCATTTAGAAGGGACAGGCACTGAATGCTGCTATAGCGCCCCCTAAAGGCTAAATGACAAAATACTTCTGATATAGGCTCAGAGTACATCCCTCCACACCTGTAGCAAGTTTGGTTAGCATCGGACGATTTTTGTGAAATAGGCCCCACCCACAGAAGATTGGAAGTGGATTATATCGCAATGGTGTGTTTTTTTTTTTTACTTCCAAATCAGTGTTGTGCAGGACACTCCCAACATGATGTGTGCGTTGGTTTGGTGAAGATTGGACAACATTTCAAGGAGAAATGGCAAATGTTTTGGACAAAATGCAAAATGGCGGAAAATCTAGTCAGACGGAAATGGGCGTGGCCTAGTTGAGTAGATGCGGGAGGACCCAAGGAATCCAGGGAAAAAAGAATTTTGATGATAAACCCTACGGTTCAAAAGTTATCGAGCAAAAGGTAAGGAGGGCTGTTATAGCGCCACCATATGGTCAATTGGTGCAATTTTTTCGGGGATAGTAAAAGACCCCTCCGTGCACCTCCCTACCAAGTTTGGTAGCTGTAGTCGTTATGGTTTCTGAATTACAGCTAATTTACTGCAAGATTTTGCAAGATTTTTCCAAACCCCATGCAAGTCAATGGGGGAAAAAATGGCGCTTAATGGCGAATTGCGGCCACACCGCTTTCACAAACCCTTAGCAAAGTCATAGCATACATGTCCTCAATGAGGCGGTCATTTTGAGGTCTGGCATGTCTATGTGGCGCAAAAATTGAGGGAGTTATTACGCGACAAACTTTTTGGCAGATATAAGAAAAATAATAATAATAAGTATGTGGGATTTCAAGATTGTGCCTTGCTTGTCAGCAAGCACAATAATTAATATAAATTAATGAAATTGTAAGGTTATTTTAACCTCATTAGCCCAGGCTGCTTTGGGGGTGTTCTCTTGCCTAGACAAACATATACCCCAAATAAATCAGGGTGGCTTCTCAACCATCAGGCCTATGTCTGGTCTTGTTTGAAATGTGAGAATCTATGGAATATCAATCACGTGCAAGTAAACCTGCATCTATTACTATTCCAGAGTAAATGGAGATGCAATAAAGTGAAAACAATATTTTCAACCTTGCCTAGTGAATAATCTAATTTTAAAAGGCAATATATATCAAGATGCCACAAATAATAATGCTGCTATTGCCATACTCCTTGACTACAACTGTAACTGTAAATTTGATCAAAATACACTAAAACGCACCATTTATGAGACAATTCTATGAAATATTCAGGCACTCTGCATGTTTTGCCCACATAACAGTTAGAGTTTGACTTTTTACTGGGAATTTAACTTCTAAACACTACTTATTTAGATATACATGTTACAAATGACATAACTCTTCCAAAAGCATTGAAATAGTTATAAAAGCAATGAATATGGCTCTGTATTCAATATTTTCTATTCTGCAACATGCTTTTCAGGCAACTTCATGTCAGCCTATGGCCTATATACTTCAGTATCACGCCACATATCTGTCTCTTCTACAGCTGAACCGTTTGGGTTTGACCAAGTAAAACTATTTTTATAAGCATTTTACGAAATGTAGATGGAAAAATGAATGGCGGATGAAGCCCCTGGTTTGTATGCTTAACCTGGAAGTGGGTGTGACTTTGGCAGCCGAGGAGTAATCAGTGCTCGTTGACTACACCTGTGCAGGTCTCAGCTGTAGCCTACATAAGCTGGCTGTGACTACACTCTGTCTCTGACCCTCTCTCAACCGCTGAAACAGGTAGGCCTAGTTCCTCTCTCAACCACTCAAACAGGTAGGCCTAGTCCACTTTGGTGGTTTACACCAGACTACACCATACTTGTTTTCAGTCAAGCCATGCACCAGTGATTATACTGCTTAACACATGTGACTTACCCCTTGTTTCTTCCTCCCCAGAGTGTGTGTTCCAAAAAGTCACTTCAGTAGTGTAAGTCCTTTCACCTGTTTATATTTTCAGGAATGTTCTATATCTTTGCCTTTGTGGAAAGAATGGCCGCGCATGTGTTTGTCTGGCTAGCACTATTGAGTTTGTGCTTGTGTGAACAACAACATAATTGTCTTCATTTGTTTGTCATGCCTTATGGTGATTACCGTTTAATTTACAAACCTTCATGTTTGACTGAATCACTGCCCAATGCTCATAATGCTAAGATAATTGTTTTAATATGGTCTATTAAGACTAGACTCTTTGTCTAGTCTAATCTTTGCTCACAGAGGCAGAGCCGGTCCTGTCTGGATAACTTTCAGCTGGAGAAGCAGCAAACTATGTGAGTGACGTTATGACTGACATGAATAAAAATGTCTAGTATCCTGCTCTACTGAACACTTCACATAGGCACATATCGTCAATTAAAAATCCTTTACTAACCATTTTGTTCACAATGAAGACGACAGCTTAATAATTCAGAGTGCCAAAGTCACGCCTTCTTCCGTATTCAGCATATGCACAGCGATTTCAAATGCTTAGTTTTACTTGGTCAAATGAACTGATTCAGCTACAGTGTGTATTTAGAATGGAATCAGGAGAAACATAACATTTCACTTGGACCAAAATGGAAGTCTTGTAGGCTTAACTTTTTAAATTTTGGTCCGAGTGCATCTCATGACTTTAAAGATGTCTGCATTGCTTGGGACTCAGTACAACGCTTGTCTATGGGTAAAATGAAATCTCTGTGCATATGCTGAATGTGGAAGGTGTGACTTTGGCAGTCTACTCAAGTCATCATGAAATAATGACTTGACTTCATTCTGCCTGGACAGGATGTCCCGGAGGACCATGTGGAGGAACGCTGCTAGCGAGGCACTGAGAAGGCATCAAGACGAAGCCCAAGTCTTGAATGCCTTCATCGTTCGACACTATGGCCCCACAGCGTTCCTCCTGAAAGACCAGGCACAGGACAGGACCTTCAGGGTAATTACTCTGCATTTCATGCTGCATTGAGTACCACAGGAAGAGTCCTAAGACCTGCGTGAGACCAGGATGTTGGCAATACCGGTTCCCTAATCTCAAAAGTCATGGCTTCAGGTTAAATGGCTGAAAAAGCTCTGGTTAACAAGCTTCTGAAACTGAACCTTGTATTGATCAAGATAATCTTCACAAATTAACACCACTTTTTGGAAGAGTGAATGATTTTTACAAATGTCAGAAAACTCACCATAGCTCATATCGGTAGTGCCGTTTTGTGAAGGTCCTCTTGCTGAACACAAGGTTGGCCGTTTTCATAAACTTTTTGTTAAGCACAAGACCATATAGGTATTTAACCAAAATACCATACAAAAAATCTTGATTTTTGGAGATGAGGTTTTGTTGCTTTGAGTCTACTTTTTCAACAGGTCGTATAAAATACCTGTATTGATGCATTTTCTTAACAGGTGTCTTTGGGCGACCCGCACATCTGTACCTGTCCTGTGTTCCTCCGGGAGCTTGAGCCATGCAAGCACATCTGCTGGTATGACACAATATGATGATATTGAAGTATGTTTTTAGCAAACCAACCAATCTCATTCTTCACACACTTGGTTGGAAGTGTACAGTTTCATGGGGTTAAGTAGAGAACCACCTGTGATATTTGCCTGAAGATCTAATGGCTTTAGGTTGTTAAGATGGCAGTTGCTAGTCTAAACGCCTCGCAATCTATTTCAATCAAATTAGCCCAACGCTAGAAAGGCTTTCTAACTCTTTTCCATTTCATTACAGGGTTTTGATGCGGGAACTCCAACTCCCGATCAACGACCGCTGTAAGTTGAATATATGAATTGTAGACTTTTTTCCATTTTAAATCCAGTAATCGTGTCATGATGATCCCAATTTCCCCTCGGATCAATAAGTTTTCTGATTTTCTGAAATAGTTTTGTAAAGTAGATTTTTAAGAGTCCAGAGCATTGGCACTTCCTGTTCCTATGTGTAAAAGTCATGGGGCTTTGGGTTAATTGCTTGAAATATGTCTGGTTAATTAAAGGAACAGTCACAGATTTTCAACCAGCTTTGTATCACTACAAACTATGTACTAAAACCTGTTTGGCAGGCGTTCATTTACTTGACTATTTTGAGATTAGAGTTATGGATAACTCTGATAAACTAAATAACTGCAAACTAATGACTGCAAAACTTAGTTGTCTCATACTACAGAGCTTGACGTGTAAGCCAACCCAGAGCTATATCTACTCCAAACAATTGCGCTAACAACCAGCGCTGGTCATTTTCAAAGAACTGACATAAATATTGAGATTGCTTTAAAATGATTATGCTCTATAGACTGCTTCCAGAGGGGGCTTTGTGGAAGCCAAATATCGGCGATTCTTCGGAGACGCGGCCCCGGCAACGCGGCCCTGGCAGGTCGCGTTGCGCCCTTGCGTGTGGCGGCTGCGGCGCAGCGAGGCCCGGGCGCTGCCCCGACATCGCCGAGACCACAAAGCCCCCCTCGAGAGCAGAGCCCAGGCCGGCGACCGCGAAGCCCGAGACCGCCAAGTCCGGGTCGCGGCGCTGTGCCGAGGCGAGCCATCGAAGCCCACGATGTGTGTCCGATCTGCACCGAGGGGCTGCTGGGCACACTGGAGCCGCTGTCGTACTGCAGGTGAGTGCCGGAGCGCGGTCAGACTGTGATTCAGTACACTTCATGTAGGATATGGAGGCCCATTCCGGGCGGCTGCTCACTAAAATAAACTTCTAAATTGTAACTAAAAAGCTCACAATTTTGATGTTTTGAGAGGAATTATTAGCCTGATATTCAAACGGCATCGTCAATTCATAATCTCATTCAGAAATTCACAACTGAGTGGACGTGGCTTCGACGGTCTGGAGCCATGCTAGGCTTAGGGGTCGGAACATTTTCCATGTTTAAACTATATGCCATGTTCAGGTACCCCCCCAAACATTGCCTCAAGTACCATAAAGACTGAATGTCTACACCACTGCACCGTGCGGGCTTCAAGGTGTTTGTGCTTGATGTAGACTGAAACTTGGACTTTTTGGCTGAGGCATACAACCGCAAGGCATGTGTTTCTAGTTTTTGCCATCCTTGATTCTGAGCTTTCCTTTGTAGCAGGTTCGGGTGTGGTGGCAACATCCACCGCCGCTGCATTAAGCAGTGGGTGGACCACCAGGGGCTCATAGGCCAGGGCCTTATGGTGGACTGCCCGGTCTGCAGGCACGACTTCGGTCCTCTGGCGCTCCTGCTGGAGGAGGTGCGGAACGCCAGAGGGAGGGTCGCCCCTCAGCTGCCCCCCGGCCCCACAGCAGTGGCTCTTCCTGCACACGGTAGGCTATGCGGTCTTCCTCCCTGCACACGGTAGGCTATGCTGTCTTCCACAACTTTTTAATAGTGTCTCACAAAATCCAATTACTTTTCCAAGCCTTGTGCATTCATACAGTGACTGCAAAGGGTTTCCAGAAGCTGCTTCTTTTGACTGGATCAGTAATGATGCAACTCTCTTTTTGTAGGTGCTGCGGGGGGAGGAGAAGCTGCAGCCACTGCCTGGAGAGACCGTCTCAGGCCTGGGGACCATCCCACCTTTACCAGGCATGCGGGGGGAGGAGAAGCTGCAGCCACTGCCTGGAGAGACCGTCTCAGGCCTGGGGACCATACCACCTTTACCAGGCAGTGACTGCACTACTTTTAATACTTGTGTCTTTTTTAACTGTTTAATTTTTGTTTTAATAAAAGGTGTATTCTTTGAACAACGTAAAGCTTCTGAACTGGTATTTGTAGTGCACAAAAAGGAAAGATGTAAACACTTTACTGTCATTATAGAGGTAAACGCAAGAGTTGCCCATTTCTGGTAAAGGAAATCCCCTAATCAATGGCTAGCGATAAAAGAGGAGCACAATACGAATGCGTTCAGTGAGACTTACTTGAAGAGGCTCAATGGTAGGCTTATTTGGTCAGCACAAACTCAATATACCACTCCTTACAGTTAGACTATAGCTGCTCAATAGCAATGTACTTTTCGTCTGAGTGACTATGTCCTCGGATGTGTCTTCTACATACTTTGCTTTGGATTCTTTCAGTCTTGTCTTTGTTGTACACGTTGACCATCGATCAAAAAAATCAATATTTCACTTGGGTAGAATACTTTTAAATTTGGTTGACCTCCCAAAATGGCCACTCTGTCTCACATGTGGTCAGCACCAGTGCATGGTGGCACAGTGGTAGCTCAAGTCACCTCACAGCAAGAAGGTCCTGGGTTCGATTCCCACCTGGGAGGGTGTGTCCCCCCCCCCCTTGTGCCTCTTGTCAAAATGGCCTTTCTGTGTGGATTTTGCTTGTTCTCCCTGTGTTCCCCTGGAGTTTCCTCAATATGACACCCCCATCCCCCCCAAAAAAACATGCAAGATGGCCACCTGACCAGCGACGATGACACAAGATGGATGCCGTGCTAAAAGCTGCCCCTTTGAGGAAAGGACATGCCTTATCTGGGTTAAACAGTATTTCACCAGCCTCTGTGTGGCTGCAATGCATGTGTGGGTTTCTGCGTAACAGACAGGTTTGTCCATCCAGTTGTCTTTCATTTGAAAGTTTCTTCATATCACTGCAAGGCAAAAAATATAATTCATTCTGTGCTTAAGACACATTTCTTAGTGAACTTTCCTAAGATTAAAAGTAAAAGCAATACATATTTCTGACTATAAACACATGAGCAGTGATATCATTTTGACTGGGGTGGCTGAGCAAGGATGTCTGAACCTGATGTCTGTTTATTCTGACATCCTATCCTCTTATAGAATGAAGGAAACTGTCCTGTCTGAACCAATTTACCCCCCCCCCCCCCCCACCGCCATTTCCCCACATTTAGAAGCTCTTTATAAACATTTTTCTGCATGAAGTTAGGAGCTCTTGAGTTCCTTGGTGCACTGTGGCCTTCGGGGGGGGGGGGGGGGTTTGCAGAGGGAGGGTGTGAACTTAAAACACCCCGCTAATTTTCAACCAGCTTTGTATGATTAGAACATCAGTATATCAAAACTAAACAGTTTTGAAGTCATTCATTTGGTTTGACACAGACACAAGCCGAGAGCGATGTGTGTGTGTGTGTCACATATTTGGAGACCTGTGTTCCAGACCAGGCGGGTGTAACTCCCAGGGGTCATCCACTATTTTCTGGAGCCATATATTTGCATAATCTTGTGTGATAACTTGTTTTGATAGCCAGTCTCTTGGATAATATCAGAATGTTTTTTGGTGCGTGTGTGTATTTGTGTAAATTATTTTATTTATATATTCACTGTACTTATTGTGTTAGTTTTGCTACTCTCCTACTTTTTTTTTTTGAGTAGATATAGGTGTGAATGTATGGGGCAGACATTCTACTATTTAGCCTAGTTGTAGAGCTCTTGATACAAGGACGGACATGCTATGACTGCAGTGGAGATTTTTTTATTTTTTATTTTATTTACCGTTTTCAATTTTACAATAGTGAATAGACATACAATGTGAAAACAAACTAACACAACACAACCTCAAGTGTCACCTAGACAAAAAAGAAACAACAACCAAAACAACAAAACACAGCTGGCTGCCAGGCTGTCAATGTTATCCCAGTGGTAACATGTTTAAGCATAATAAATAAATAAATCAATCAATCCAATATCACACCCACTCTGACATGTATTTAAACAGGAGACAGTATATGAAAATTAAATGACTATGAAAATTAAATGATATGACAGTGTGCTAAGAAGGGCCCCCAAGTTTCCTGGAATCTGCTCTGTGTATTTGGTTTATAGAGACGTAGCTTTTCTATTTGTATAATGTACAACATCTCATTGAGTCATCGTTTAAAACAGGGTGGAGTGGTAGACTTCCAGGTCAAGAGAATAAGTTTCTTAGCCACCATCATAGCTAGCTGCAGAGCCATCTGTATCTCATGTGGAAGCTCAAAAGTCTCCACGGAACATCCAAATATGGCCACATTGTGGGTGTGGCTGAATGTCTCTAGAATAGGCCTTTGAGAAGCACTCGAAAACTGCAGACCAAAAGGTGTGTAACACTAGCCTGACTCCGCCAGACGGGGGCGGCATTGTTCCACAGTTTGTGAAACAGAATGTGAAGCAAACCCATCCATCTGGCAACGTCAGGTTAGTGTAACACAGGACAAAACCAAAAAAGGTTTACATACACTGCGCGAAATACCCCAGAATCCGGAGTTAGTCATTTTTTGATTCTGCAAGAATCTGGATCATATAATGCGCATATGTGGAGATTTTTTGATATGCTTTATGTCAGGTCAAATACTGAACCATATTTACCCAATATAGTAGACTGTGCCCAGATACACCTAATGTTACATACACAGTAAATAAAATATCCGAATATGCTGTCAAGCCATATATTGAAATATGTGGACTCACTATATGGCTAGAATATGACCATATCTGTAGCATATCATCACTTTTTGTCATTGAAGAATATATGGTGGAATATGGTGTCCAGATATAACACTAAGTGATATTTTGACTTTGATATTTAACTGATATGAATTATATACGGAGTGTATCGGAACTAGAAATTGTTGGGAATGATGTGCACCATGTCCGGGGCAATACTAAGTCAGTATTTATGCTATGGTCAAATACAATGTCCAGATACATAATGTGTTTATATTTCACAATATCCGAATATGACCTCATGCCATATATTGAAATATGTGGACTCATTAAGCAGATATGGGTAGAATACGACCACATCTGTGGCATATCACTGAGCCAAAACCTCATGAATCTGGAGACATTTTATTTATTTATTCTGCACTCATCTGCATAATATCTGGAAGGTATCCGGAGATTTGCTTTATGCCAGGTCAAATACTGAACCATATTTGCCCCATATAGTATACTGTGCCCAGATACACCTAATATTACATACACAGTAAATAAAATATCCGAATATGCCCTTGTGCCATATATTGAAATATGTAGACTCAGTATATGACTAGAATATGACCATATCTGTAGCATATCATCACTCTTTGTCATTTAAGCATATATGATGGAATATGGTGTACAGATATAACACTAAGTGATATTTTGACTTTGATATTTAACTGATATGAATTATATACGGAGCGTATCGGAACTAGAAATTGTTGGGAATGATGTGCACCATGTCCGGGGGAATACTATGTCAGTATTTGTGCTATGCTAAAATACAATTTCCAGGTACATCATGTGTTAGCCTCACAATATCCGAATATGACCTCATGCCATATATTGAAATATGTGGACTCATTAAGCAGATATGGGTAGAATACGACCACATCTGTGGCATATCACTGAGCCAAAACCTCATGAATCCAGAGACATTTTATTTATTTATTCTGCACTCATCTGGATAATATCTGGAAGGTATCCGGAGATTCGCTTTATGCCAGGTCAAATACTGAACCATATTTGCCCCATATAGTATACTGTGCCCAGATACACCTAATGTTACATACACAGTAAATAAAATATCCGAATATGCCCTTGTGCCATATATTGAAATATGTGGACTCAGTATATGGCTAGAATATGACCATATCTGTAGCATATCATCACTCTTTGTCATTTAAGCATATATGATGGAATATGGTGTACAGATATAACACTAAGTGATATTTTGACTTTGATATTTAACTGATATGAATTATATACGGAGCGTATCGGAACTAGAAATTGTTGGGAATGATGTGCACCATGTCCGGGGGAATACTATGTCAGTATTTGTGCTATGCTAAAATACAATTTCCTAGGGTTAAAAAAAAACCTAAGTACTTTTCCCATACAAAAAAAAAAAAAAAATCTCTTAGCCGTTTCACCAAACGACTCCAATTGGCCTAATTCATGCTCATATGACACCCCCCCAACAACCCATATGCAAAACAGCCTAGGGTTGGCCAAAATGCCATGTTCAAAGCCTATTTACACCCACTTCCGGTCACTTCCGGCGGAAGCCCCGCCCATATTCGGGACCAGCGCATAAAACTACATAAGAGTACATGTCTAACTTCCTAACCCTAGTTCCAACTTAGCCCTTCAACATGGGTGAACGGTACACAAGCGGCAGAACCTAGTGCAAATTTCAGCTAGGGTTGTCAATTAACTCCCCTGGACCACCTGGAGCTATAATTTCAATTGGAGCATGTAGCCCTCCTATAGGAGAGTAGACCCTGAGAAAAGGTTAGCCGAAGTCCCCTCCCCCTAGGCAGGGGGGAGGTCCAATCGTTTAAAAATGTTGAAACTAGGGGTGCGTTTAACTCCTAAAGTAAATGGACTAGAAGGCTGTCCTTTCTTGGGGGAACTCCTCTCACACCCCTCTTCCCGCCCACAAAAAATGGGAGGTCAAAACGCCCCCTAAAAACCGGAAGTCGCGTTTGGGCCATTTCCCTTGCTTTTTGGCCAAAATGAAGTCGTTTTTCGGGCTCCTCGCCAAAAATGGAGTCCTTAGAGTACCTACATGGCTATAAAAAAAAAAAAAAAAAAAATACAAAAAAAAAAAAAAAAAAAATCAAACCTGAATAACTCCTAGGGGAAGTAATTTCAAGGCCTAATTTTTTTTTGTGGGAACTCCTCTCACACTCCTCTTTCAGCCCACAAAAAATGGGAGGTCAAAACGGAAGTTTTTTTCTTTACCAAAAAAAAAAAAAAAGTGTCGTATCTTTATATTCACTAAAATTCAGTAATTGAAGCTACAACCAAAATGACGGTTTGAGCATGTACTAGGGGTTCTCAACATACACTGTAGCCAAAATTACGGCTCCAGGTTGAGTGGAACTGTGTCCCTGGCCCAAAAAGAGATGTACATTTTGCTGGATTTCGTAATTTCGTGCGTTTTCTGATTTTTTTCAACTCTGCGGGACCACAGCTCGCTCAGCGTAGCTCCGATTAGCCTACCCTTTGCTGAGAGTAGGCTTTAGACTGTCTCCTACGTGTCCAGCAACTTTGAAAGGGCTAGCTTCAATTACTGATACAACAGAAGAACAACAAAAAGTGAACTATTGTATATTGTAAACATATGAATATTCTAAATAGACATCTGTCTGTCTTTCTGTCTGCCTGTCTTGTCTGCCAGTCTGTCTAAACATCTGAACATCAATTAACTATTCTGTATGGACAGAGGACAGCCAGACCTGTTCATCTGAGACATCTGTGTGTGCACATTCTTATTTTCCACCTGGTGCTGGAGAGCTGAGCCTGGCTGAGCTCTTTAAACTCTGCCAGGGTGACTATCCCCAGCAGGGCCATGCAGGCTCTCTCTCAGCTGTCTGTCACCAGGGGAAGGAGGGGGACCAAGGTACGTTTTACCGGTTTGAATGTTGACCTCTTCTGGGCTTGCACCTGCCAAAGTTTTGTGAAAAAAAAAATCTGATCGTAAGTAGGCTACAGTATCCCTCTCTCACTGTCTGTCTGTCGTTCAGACTGACTGCCTGTCTACCTGACTGTCTGCCTGACCTACCGTCTGTCTGTCTGTCTGTCTCACTGTCTGCCTGTCTACCTGACTGTCTGTCAGTGTCTGAACTGACTGTGTGTTTCACTGTCTGTCTACCTGACTGACTGATGTCTGTCTGTCACTGACTGACTGACTCTCTGTCAGACTGACTGTCTACCTGACTGACTGACCGACTGTCTGTCTGTCTCACTGTCTGCCTGACTGTCTCACTGTCTGTCTGTCTTTCAGACTGACTGCCTGTCTACCTGACTGTCTACCTGACCTACCGTCTGTCTGTCTGTCTGTCTTTCTGTCTGTCTCACTGTCTGCCTGTCTACCTGACTGTCTGCCAGTGTCTGAACTGACTGTGTGTTTCACTGTCTGTCTACCTGACTGACTGACTGACTGATGTCTGTCTGTCACTGACTGACTGACTCTCTGTCAGACTGACTGTCTACCTGACTGACTGACTGACCGACTGTCTGTCTGTCTCACTGTCTGCCTGACTGTCTCACTGTCTGTCTGTCTTTCAGACTGACTGCCTGTCTACCTGACTGTCTACCTGACCTACCGTCTGTCTGTCTGTCTGTCTGTCTGTCTCACTGTCTGCCTGTCTACCTGACTGTCTGCCAGTGTCTGAACTGACTGTGTGTTTCACTGTCTGTCTACCTGACTGACTGACTGACTGACTGACTGATGTCTGTCTGTCACTGACTGACTGACTCTCTGTCAGACTGACTGTCTACCTGACTGACTGACCGACTGTCTGTCTGTCTCACTGTCTGCCTGACTGTCTCACTGTCTGTCTGTCTTTCAGACTGACTGCCTGTCTACCTGACTGTCTACCTGACCTACCGTCTGTCTGTCTGTCTGTCTGTCTCACTGTCTGCCTGTCTACCTGACTGTCTGCCAGTGTCTGAACTGACTGTGTGTTTCACATGTACACTGAAAAAACGGGAACTTGCCTCTCACGGATATACTAAACTCGATCTCATGTGTTCAATGTGATTAATTAATGTTTGAGCTTGGAACATGATTGTACTCCTTCAAGGTAAGGTTAAGGACCAAGGTACGTTTCACCAGTTTGATATTTCGTTTATACTGACAAAGGGAAAAACCAGAAAACGCTCGTAGCCTACCATTTTACTATTAAAGCAGTTTTTGCAAAATATTGCTATTTATTGTTACAGTGTGCTGTTTGAATGTTGACCTCTTCTCGGCTTGCACCTGCCAAAGGTTTGTGATTGTGCGCGACTAAAAAAAATCTGATCGTAAGTAGGCTACAGTATCCCTGTCTCACTGTCTGTCTGTCTTTCAGACTGACTGCCTGTCTACCTGACTGTCTACCTGACCTACCGTCTGTCTGTCTGTCTGTCTGTCTCACTGTCTGCCTGTCTACCTGACTGTCTGTCAGTGTCTGAACTGACTGTGTGTTTCACTGTCTGTCTACCTGACTGACTGATGTCTGTCTGTCACTGACTGACTGACTGACTCTCTGTCAGACTGACTGTCTACCTGACTGACTGACCGACCGTCTGTCTGTCTCACTGTCTGCCTGACTGTCTCACTGTCTGTCTGTCTTTCAGACTGACTGCCTGTCTACCTGACTGTCTACCTGACCTACCGTCTGTCTGTCTCACTGTCTGCCTGTCTACCTGACTGTCTGTCAGTGTCTGAACTGACTGTGTGTTTCACTGTCTGTCTACCTGACTGACTGACTGATGTCTGTCTGTCACTGACTGACTGACTCTCTGTCAGACTGACTGTCTACCTGACTGACTGGCCGACCGTCTGTCTGTCTCACTGTCTGCCTGACTGTCTCACTGTCTGTCTGTCTTTCAGACTGACTGCCTGTCTACCTGACTGTCTACCTGACCTACCGTCTGTCTGTCTGTCTGTCTCATGTGCCTTATCTGTCAATATTTGCATGTCCATGATGGACCAGTCAAGCCGCCTATTTGCCCGAGTGATCATCAGGGCGGCTTTAGCGGAGAATGCTTTATGATATTGGTAAAATAGTTTACCGTGGCTGGAGTAGAGGTCCCCTATTAGCGCTAGATATTTGTCTAGCTCATGGCGGCGCTCTGGGTACACTTCGCAGATCACATCACGGTAGACGCCAAACGTGTTCAGGAAGTCACATAGGGAAAGGTCTTTGGGCAGGCGGGGGTCGGACGACTTTAAATAAACAGGGCCCTCTGGGTCACCCGTGGCCTTCCTTTTACACTGGGGAGATGGCAGGAGTATGCTAACTAAGTTAATGTCTCTGTCCTTTAAAATGTTGGACCTTAGCCTGGGCGAAATATTGGCACAGGGAGAAACAAAAGACATACCGAATGGGATGGCAGGCATGGCGGACGCCAGAGTGTTCATCTGGGCGGGTTGGGTGGTGGTGAGGAGCACGTCGGCTTGCTGCATGGGCGGGGGTAGGATCGGCTGCTGCGCCAGCTGGGCTGCTGCGAACGTGGGGGGGAATGGGGGGGGGGGGGTTCCAGGGCGCTCAGACGGGCTTCTACTGATCTGCTCGCATCTAGCAGGGACAGCAGGATGGCTCTTGACGACCCCTGTCGGCTCGGCGGAGCTACGAATGGGGCCGCTTCTGCTTCCGGGGCGGCGGCCTGGAGGTCAGTGCGACCAGGAAGGATGAGGCGTCTCGCGGCGGCCCCGCGGCCTGCGTTTCCCCGGCGGCTCCCAGCTCTCGGGGCGGCTGCCTCTACTGGTCTTCGCCCGTGGCCTCTCGCGCGTCCGCGCCGAGCGGCCTCTCCTTCCGGCACGCTCGCACGCGTTCTTGGGCGTCCACGGGCCGTCGCAGTGGCGCGCCCCGTGCCATGGGAACGCGCGCTGGGCCTTCTCGTCGGGGCTATGCTAGCAGCCTGTGGTCCAGCCGCTTCGCCAGCGTCTTCATCAGAAGCCTCGGAAAGCAGGTACGCTCCGTGGCCGGTCCGGAACAGGGAAGCGATGTCTAAGCTGTCGTCGCTATCCATGGACAGCTCTGACTCGGAACTCGACATACCGGAATGGAGTGGGGAGCGTTGAAATCTGCGGTGAATATCCACGGGTGGAGAAGGCTTGAGGATGCTGATTCGGTCTGCAGATGTGGAGCAAAACAACGCTTCGGAGGCCTGCTTCAAGGGGGATGGACTGCCGTGAGCTGCTGCTGCTATGATCCGCCAGAGAGAGAGAGGTGACGTAGAACCCTTGCTATATATATGAGGATTAACTGACGTCATATTTGACGTCATAGCAGACGTCATACTAGGACTTTTGACTGACCACGTTATGCTAGAACTTGACTGTCATCAGGGGATGATCGGATTATGCGTGAGTGGCCTTCTGCTTGAAATATGGTCTGGAGACCTCACCAGTACTATATACCTGTATGTCATGTAGGTCATGCTGTATGTCATGTATGTATTGTATTAGGGCCCTATGCGATAAATGTCATGATGTCATGTATGTTGTGTATGTCATAAATGCCTGAGTAAGTCTTTGTTCACACCATAGGCAGAACTGAAGCTTGAGGCAGGCTCAAGCTGATCTGACGCCTAACCGGTCACGCCAGGAGTCTCTTCAGCGCCTCACTCGGCATGCCTTGAACCCACCCACAACTTCCATTCAATTCATGCCTTGCAGTTTCAAGCTTCACACGTCACGCTTGGAAAATAGAACAGAAGCTGAATCTCTCTGTTCAGCGGGGCATTGGCATGGCACAGCGTGGCTTCAGCGTGGCGTGCAGCTGGTGTGAACAGACTTGCCTGTTTACAAGGACTCTGAAATGAAACTGTGTGGCTTTGACGTGGGATTGGCATGGGATTGGCGTATGGTGTGAACATGCACTCAGGGGTGCAGGAAATCACATTAAATGATAGATTATTGAGCAGGAGAGTGCAGAGCAGGGCTCTGTTAGCTTTTGTAAGGATAGAGTTTTTTTTGTAGGTTATGAAGTAGTTATAGGTATGTTCAACTCAATTACTTTTTAAGTAACTATTAACTGTAACATTACTAATTTTCAATAACTTGATGATAATTGTATGATTACATCATGTAGCTACAACTTGTCACCAGTCAATTGTTTTAATTATGTGACACAAATTTAATGGAATAGTTTATTTTGTGAGCTTTGCTTTTAGTAGCACTTTATTGTAATGCAGCCTTTTTAAACCTGAAAAAGACAAAATGATGTGTACTCATATCACAATATCAATATAATCTTGATCTGACCTGTTAGCTGTGAAAATAGTATATTTTTATTTTATTTTTTTACCTGGGTGAATTTACATACATTTGAGTTCTAACAAGTCAAAAACACATTTATTTATTTGTTTTGGTACAGTCCTCATCTGGTCACGTGAACTAATCAGGATGGCTACAGTTACGCAAACTTTTTCTTTTTTTAATACATATTTAATATAATAATATAATATATATATATAATATAATAATAATAATAATATAATAATAATTTACATATTTAATACATATAATACATTTTAATCCCTTTGGAGGAATTGAGCGCGTCAATGTGCACAACATGATTGGTAGTTTGTTTTCTTTAGATGACGTCTGTAATTGTGATTGGCTGGATTCTGACAAGTTCCGCCCATGAGATCAGAGTCTTGTCACAAAGCCTTTAGATTCTGAAGCGGACAGTCGCTTGGCGCGCATCTAGACATCCAGCAAATATGCCTCACTCATCCCAAGAGAGGCCCGGTAGAGCGACTGCCACTGCCAGGTTATCTCCATTGCGAGGGAGGAAAAGACAACGACAGAGGACTCCTAGATCTCCTACCAGGTCTCCATCGCCGCCCTCAAGCCAGGCTGAGGCTAGCTCAAGCCAGACACCTGCGCGACGGCCCCGAGCCCGAGACCGACCCACACACTCCCGGGAGCGCACAGCACAGCCAGCCGGTCGCCGCGGGTCATCCGAGGAGGCAGAATTGGGCCATGTCACCCTCGGCGATATATGGAGGTATTGCTAATTTCGTACAATACATGTGTTTTTCTGTGTTTGCTTGCGTGTTCACAAGATGTAAGGCTATAGCTGATTGATTCTGCTATGTTGAATGGTAACTGAGGTTGGCTAATGTGAGCTTCAAACTAGCTCCATCTCCCATTGGCCTGTAAATATAACGTTAGCTAACTCGACCCAAACAAAGAGGGGTTTCCATGTCTTGTTGGAGGCTAAAGTTAAGCTGCAGTGTGACCAGTTGCATTAGCTAATTTTGCGCCAAACTTTATGGCGGTCTAATTTAGCGCCAAACTATCGGTTGTGTGTGTGTGTGTGAGAGAGAGAGAGACAGAGAGAGCGCACGCGCCAATCATCCTATAGTTAGGATGGATTTTCTACTTGCTTGATTTGCTAATGTATTATACTGTAGATGTGCTTCTTCTACCATATAAGGTGAAATGGCATTTGGGCTTGCCTCTTGGTGTCAAGGAGATGCGTTTGATAGCTATAGTTTGTTCCCCTTGCCATAGTGTGAGTGTGTGTGTGTGTGTGTGTGTGTGTGTGTCTGCGCGCGTGCGTGCGTGTTTGGCTTGATGCGTTCGATAGCTATAGTTTGTTACCCGCCTTCTCCTTGCCATAGCTGTGTGTGTGTATGTGCGCGCGCGTGCGCGGGCGCGTAATAATCAGCACGGAGTAATCAGTGAATTTTTATGTTACTGCAACAGCGATCATAAAGGCAAGATTGATTATACTAAGACAACTATTGGAAAATGAAATTGAGAAGGGAGAGGAGCTTGTAATTTAACTTATTTTCTGTGGCAGTAAACTGAATGAGTATTGTTTGAGAGATGTTGGTTGCATTCCAACTATAGTTGCTATTACATTGTTCAAGATGGGACCATTTTGGAAGTTATACAGTTAGTTCATATTAATACTAGGGATGCACTGATTGCTAAATTCTGGGCCAATACCGATCACCAATTTTTTAAATGAACAATCAGACTGATACCAATATATACCCATACCGATTTATTTGACAGGGAAACAAATAAATCTTCATTATAAACAAATAACTGAACTGTCTTTCAGTCCAACGTTGTAGATTTCAGGGACACAACTGCAAAATGACGACAACTGGGCAGTGTGGAGCGAGGCTCCACGTCCATTTTATGCCTGTGAAACACATGGTTTTATCTACACTTGTAGTAACTAGTTTTCCAATTGTAAATATATTTTTATTTTGCGATTTTTATAACTATGACATGTAATGTGTGTTGTGCTCCCCTTTTAGGGAAATCAGGCTTCTAAATCAAAAAGTAGATGGCATCAATGAAAAGATAGATGACATAATCGAGAAGGTGGGAACTGGCAGCGGCATTGGGGGAAGCAGCACAAAGGTGCCTCTTGAGCTGTCGGTAAGTGTGGCCATTATCAGTGTCTATGATCAATTGATGAATGAATGAAAGCTTTATTTCAGACTTTCAAAAAAAAAGAAATAGTAATATACACAAGTAGTATCAATATTACAAAATATATATATTTATAAGTGAAAAAAAAAGAAAATAAAACGAAAAATTAAATAAAAAAATAAACAATAATAATCAGAATACGTGACAGCAACGAGGTCCGAAAAGGAGTAGGATGAAGTACACTGTACTTATTATACCCCCAGTCCACAGTTCACATTCTTAATCAATTGACTTCCACTTTTATACTATTTACATTCTCAATAAACCATATATTATGTTCATACACACATATATACAAATATATATATATATATATATATATATATATATATATATATATACATACAAATACATTCATACCTTGCATAATAAATATAATTTATAGTTCTAGTGTATAAATTATTAATTATTAATAATATACCATTAATAGTATGTATACCAATTTGCATATTTACAGAGTAATATTATGTACAATACAATTAACTAATAGTGCATATTATAATATATATACAATATAAATAATCATACCATGCTATTAATCGCTTCACATAACTTGATAATCATATTGTGTCTGAAGTTTTGTTCACATGCAGATGTAAGACACTGAAAGCTGTAACCCTATTTAACCTGGTTCTTGTACAGAAAAAAGTGCAAATGAAAATAGTATAATTATTGTTTAATTTTTTTAAATGTAAAAATACACTTTATAATGAAACTTAAAAAAATAATTGGGCTACACATGAAAGAAGGCTGTCTGTCCACCAATCTTCCTGCCTGCTGCTGAAACACACATCAAGTTATGAATGCAGACTAATTTATTTGTTTCATATAGTGTATTTGCCAGTAGGTTTACCGCTGTGTAATATTGCTAATGATGTATGTATTGTTCTAATTAAATTGGAAGAAGTAATTTAATGTTAAGTATGGATAGGTTATATACTTCAATTATTCTGCTTATCTGTGCAACTGAATCGTCTGTTACTGTGGAAATTAGCAAGCAGGGTCCAATCAGAGTGTGTAATGTTTAGAAGATGTCATTGTTTGGGGTTCCAAACTAAATTCGGCTTCATTATTACATTTACGTTTCAAATGTATGCCATTTGCAGACCCTGGTCCGTCAAACCCACAGAAGCCTGGGTGAACAGCTTCAGTGGAGAGTCCAGCAAACTGACAAGTATGTTATGGCAAATCCTGTTTTGCATATTTGCCAATATTGGGACAGATTATCACATACATTTGTTATGGCCCACACTCTGTATTTCCTTCACTGTTGTAGTTGAATCTGAGTCCTGGACGCATTTTCAGGACTCATGACTTGACTTGGACTTGAGAACTGATGACTTGGACTTGGACTCGAGCATTCATGCATTTGGACTTGGAAGTTGGAGACGAGGACTCGGACTTGCTAATTAATAAAGACAGTTTTTTGTTTCTCTTTAATATGCCCTAATAATTTGCCATAAGATATGTATAGCTATATTAATATCCTGACATTATTCAATAATTTTCGTGCAAGGGCAGATACATGTGTTCACCTAGATGTGGGTTCAGGCTCATGCTCAGTAACTCCGGACTCAGAGTCGGACTCAAGTAATCAGGATTACACCAGGTGCTTAACAGAAGCAGAGCTGAAGCTAAAGCCACGTTGAAGCTATGCTCACACTAAACATATCACACAAGAAGCACTCTCTGTTCCTCTGTGCCTCGCTCGGCGCACATTGACCCCCCGCCCACAATTTTCATTGACTTCCTGCCTGGCAGCTTCATGCTTCACGCTTGGAAAATAGAACTGAATCCTGAACGATCGTTTCAGTGTGGCACGCGCGCAGCTGTTTTTTACGGCCTCGCCTGCTAACAAGGACGCCGAAAAGAAACTTGTGGCTTCACCGTTGCTTGAGTGTTGCTTGGTGTGAACGCCCTGTCAGACTCATTTGATAGTCTATTTTGTCCCGTATTATCACTCTCATTTTCTGTTAGCTCATAAGCAATACTTTTTGATAAAACCTTTGAATTGGGATCTAAAAATGTATTTATTGGATTAAATGAATGGTGAGATGATTTGTTACCAATAGTGCCAATGCTTATGCTTCCAGGTTCAGGACAACGCATAACGAGCTGGTGACAAAAGCTGTCATCCAGACAATCACTGACATGGGGCAGGGGCAGTTGTGGAGTATCCAGCTCATGAGAAGTAAGTATTGGGGGGGGGGGGGGTGTTGGGATAACATTGTGTTAACCCTACTATCTGCTGTATGCAGAGAGAGATACATGCAGATCTTGTACTGGTAAGATCAGTGTAATTGTGTTGATCAGAGCCAAGTTTAAGTTGAAGGAATCCAGACCTTCGAATTCACCCTCCACTGTGTTGAGTTTTTGCTGCTTCTGCTCTGGCATCGTGCCATCAGAAACAACTTGTCCAATGAGTGCTGAGGGGGACTAACAATTATCCAATCAGCATCAATAAACAGTGCAACACTAAGCATGACCAGTAATGCTGTGGTCATGTTTTTGTCAAGTGTGCCGAGGAGTAATAACAACAGTGGCAGCAGCCACCAGACGAGATAGACGCTGCTATCGAAGCTGTTTTAATTTGATCAACAGTACCACTTTGAAATCTGAACAGCACTCTTCTTTGAATGCATTTATTCAAAGGAGAGATGGTGTTTTTTATCTTCTCCTTAATAACCCACCACATGGTGGAGCGGTTACAAATTGAAATCCGTGGAATTAAGTAATTTTTAGTGCAAGGCCACTTTGGCCTTTGATAGATACAAATTTACAATACCTATTTATTGGGGCATCGTGGCCAAAATGTAGGGCACCAAGGCCAAAACCAATGGTTATTTAAATTATTTTTTCAGTCATTTTTCCAGAACAGAAAAAATAGAAATATATACAGATCTGGCACTAAATTTATTTTATAATTTTCTTCTTTATTCCTTCTTTTACTGGTTACTAAATTTATTTGCCTTGCCTAGGCCATGTCTACATTACCTCGTATTTGATGGTTCGGCACTTCGTTTGCACCTATTGTCCACACACTACCTCTATTGTTCTGAGCATCAAGCCGTTTGTCACGATACGATAGTATTGCGATATTGCAATATGCTAGTATTGCGATATATTGAGTATTGCGATATTGCAATATATTATGATTTATTACCTTTTTTCAACTGCAAATTATGTCCCCAAAGGAAAATGGCTTTTTGAAGATCTGTTTTATCTAATTAAATAAAGTTTCCAGTCTGTCCATCTCACTTCAATCATTTGTATTGCAGCAAAATTTGATTATCAAGCAGACAGACTGACCACAGTGTCATAAAAACCTGCCAGAAATGTTGCATACACTTGAGATTTTGTATAATAAAATATCACAATATTTGACATTCGATACAATATATCAAAGACTTGGTCTATGCATTACCCTCACATCTCAAAGACACTACATAGTTTCTGATTAAGTTGACAGAGTGTCGTGTGTCATGATCTTCTTTGTACTATGGATGTTGCTAGTTTATATCCCAGCATACCCCATAAAGATGGCTTGGAAGCCACGCATTATTTTTGGAATCAAAGAACTGAATCACATCCCTCCTCTGAGTTTCTGTTATCTTTAACAAATTAAGTTTTGACTAAGAATTATTTTAAGTTTCAGGATCAATACTACCTTCAACATCGGGACTCAGCTATGGGCTCACCGGTGGCTCCAAATTATGCAAATTCTGTTTATGGGATAATTTGAATTCAATTTTATTTATAATGATAATCCCTATTCTAAGTTTATTAAAGGGATAGTTCTGTTTGTTTGAAGTTGGGTCCTATGAGGTACTCTCATACAGTCAGTGCACTGGGTAAAGCACTCTCGATGCATCCGAGATAGGAGAACTGCACTCCAGCTGCAGCATGCATCCAGAGTGCTGTACCCAGTGCACTGACTGTATGAGAGTACCTCATAGGTACGGCAACTATTTTAGGGCATCCTCGTCCGTCAGAGTATAGGCTATCGTTCCTCAGTCTAAAGCGTTGTCAGTTGTCATGTCTCCTATAGTAAATCATCGAGTGTGCTCTGAAACACCTTCAGTCCTCACACGAAAACGCTGTCATTCCTCCTGCCTCACTTATCACTCAAACTAGCTGTCAGGCATCACTCCTCACGTCTCACACAAAAACGTTATCGATCCTCCTGCAGACTAGCTGTCAGGCATCACTCAAACTAGCTGTCAGTCATCACATGAAAACGCTGTCATTCTTTGTTTTTGGTTGTTCTTCCGTGTGATGGGGAAACCGCAATAATGCCTCTGTGAAATGAGCAACAATTTCTTACAACTTCACTTTCGGTTGAGTGATTTTGCCTTCAAAATAAAAGCCTGTTTTCTTTTATTTACAATAGATTAAAGTAGTAATCCATGAGACCCAACAGATTAATTAATTATGTTGGGTCTCATGGATTACTACTTTAATCTATTGTAAAAAAAACAACACGCTTTTATTTTGAAGGCAAAATCACTCAACCGAAAGTGAAGTTGTAAGAAATTGTTGCTCATTTCACAGAGGCATTCTACACGGAAGAACAACCAAAAACAACGAATGACAGCGTTTTCATGTGATGACTGACAGCTAGTTTGAGTGATGCCTGACAGCTAGTCTGCAGGAGGATCGACAACGTTTTTGTGTGAGACGTGAGGAGTGATGCCTGACAGCTAGTTTGAGTGATAAGTGAGGCAGGAGGAATGACAGCGTTTTCGTGTGAGGACTGAAGGTGTTTCAGAGCACACTCGACGGTTTACTATAGGAGACATGACAACTGACAACGCTTTAGACTGAGGAACGATAGCCTATACTCTGACGGACGAGGATGCCCTAAAATGGTTGCCGTACATAGGACCCAACTTCAAACAAACAGAACTATCCCTTTAAAAGCTATTGGAGATACATAGACAATCTATTTTTTATTTGGAGTGGTAATGCTGAAGAAATAAAACTATTTCATGCTTTTTTTAACTCAAGAAAGGAATCAATTAAGTTTACATTATGTTATGATTTGGAACAGATTTCTTTCTTGGATGTTTTGGATGAAGAAACATGGATCCTCTGTACACATACTGAGGTTTACAGAAAGGAAACCGATATAAATACTTTTTTACAATTCAAAAGTTTTCATTCTCCAGCATTAAAGAGAAGTCTACCATAAGTCAATTATTGAGGATTAAACGTATTTGTGATTCTTTTGAGTTATATGCTAAAAATCTTGGTGTTAATTTTAAGTCGAGGGGATATGGGGATGATTTACTGGAGAACCATCTCAACAGAGTACGACAAGTGCAGCAGTATGATTTACTTAAATCTAATTCCAGAGACACCTCTTCTCAGGGCCTAGCATTTGTGTCCACCTATAGTCCTATAGCCTATCTAAGTCAGTCAAATAAGTATTGAGTAGATATTGGCACATACTGGAAAGTGACTTTCACATCTAATGCTTTTCAAACTTCACCCAGATACTTTTATAAGAGGTCCTCCAATTTAAGAGATATTTTAGTAAAGTCAGATCTGCCCAAGAGACCCACTCACTTTCTTTGTTTCTCGTTCTATTCCTTCTGGTAATTTTCCTTGCTATAATTGGGACATTGTTATGCCATGCTCAAAGGTAATCATTTCACGCATCCGAGTTCTGGTGTGAACATTAAGGTCAGAGGCAGAATCACATGTAACACTAGATATGTTGTTTACCTGTTGAAATGCCCATGTAATTTATACTATGTAGGCAAAACAAAACGCTAGTTAAAAACCAGAATCTGAACACAAATGCTCTATACGCAATCAGGATGAGAAATCATCAGTTGCGAGACATTTTAATAGTTGAATGCTTGTGAAACTAGCGTTTGCATGGATAAACTTTGGGGGATTTTTGCAACATCATGTTTGAACTCGACGAACGGCAACTTACCTCTGGTCTCCAAATGAAAACAAGTCGTGGTAATCAGAGCCAGCCTTCTTTGTGATAAGATTGTCTGGAACAATCAGACTGATTGCATGTCTTCCTCAAAATGTCCGTAGGCTATTATTAAATTATTATTATTATATTATTAATATTTTATTCCTGACAGGACAGGTGTTTATTATTCATAATTCTCTGAAGTCTTTGTGATAGTAATAGCAGAAGTTGCGAGGGTCTTTGATCTTATATCTCCAAATTACCCGATAGCTTAAGTAAATAAATAAATAACTTTCTCTCTCTCTCCTCGCACGGCGCACACCCGATGTAGACTACAATGTAGGTCTAACAGAACGCATTCTTATAATCATAAAATCTTGGGGAATTATCTTTTCTATTCCGAGAGGCTATTGGCCTATCGGAGTGTCTCCTGGCCAATCCAGGAGGCTTGGCAATACTATTTGGACCGTTTCATTGTGGCTGTGTGAACACAAACGAACCCACGCACAAATGCAACAATTGTATCAATTAAGTACCCAAATTGAACACAAAGCAAGCAACCTAGAGGTGTGAATACACCCTTAATTCTGAAAGTCTAAGTGACAAGTTAAAAACTAAACACTCTACTGTCACCGATAATTTGTCAATTTTGTTTTATTATCTATTTCCAGAAGCCTGCAACAGGGCTTATGAAAACCTGAAGAGCCAGGCAAAGCTGCAGGAGGGAACAACCAAGGAGGCCGTTATGCGGAGAAAGCTCCTTACAAGCCGGCGTGATAGGGTGAGTATATCTTCCCGTGGAAGCCACAAATCTATATTGAATCTCAATTCAATGCATTGCCACATGGTTATCAATTAAAATGCCTAATTCCACGAAGGTAGTTTTGGTAAGCCAAACCTATTTACACACTTTATTTTGGCGCTGTAGCAGGACTGGAGAGAGCCACTAATGTTAACATAATTTAACATGGTTACATGATGGCTAGTTAACTGCACGGATCAGTTTTGCATTTCCAAATATGTCCAAACAAACTGGCAATAAGCCAGTAGCGAGCACACTCACCGGTGTTTTTAAAGTTTCGGTGCACGGCACAGGAGATACTTGGTAGGAGAAGGAGAGCCAGCACACAAAAATGTCCTTTTGTTGGGTTTATTCCAGCTTAACACCAGGTACAGCACACGGACGTTTCAGCCTAACAGCCTTCTTCAGCGTGTTGCTGTGTCAGGTGGAAATGACGTTTAAATACACTGAGACCGGAAGTCCATTCAATAAACGAAATATCAAAATTCAGTTACAGTATATAAAGAATTCAAGAACCAAGCAATACACAACACGCACGTTCCATTATCAAAGAAAATGTCTACATACAACAATGTATGCATATATAAATAACAATAGTCTGGTCAGCCCCACTGTGTGGGAGAGCAGAACCAGGCCTTTATATATGCATTTATATATGAATTTTGATATTTCGTTTATTGAATGGACTTCCGGTCTCAGTGTATTTAAACGTCATTTCCGCCTGACACAGCAACACGCTGAAGAAGGCCGTTAGGCTTAAACGTCCGTGTGCTGTACCTGGTGTTAAGCTGGAATAAACCCAACAAAAGGACATTTTTGTGTGCTGGCTCTCCTTCTCCTACCTTGCATTTCCAAATAGCCTCAGTACCTAATGCTGCACTATGCAGTCAGTGTGTGCAGAATAGGGATGGCAGGATAAACCAACTGGAGATTGGAGAAGTTTAACACCATTAATTCAATTTAAATTTCATTGGAATTTAGTCTATACATTGTGTTTGACTCTGTGTGAAGCCAATTTAGGCGCTGATATGACAGTCCCATTACAGTCATAATATATATATTTTTTCTGTCTCTATCAAGCAAAAAGAGTGCAGTAAAATGTACAGGTATTAAAGGTCCCAATTCGTGCAGCTGTAACCTCTTAAAAACGTGTGTCTCTGGTCCATAAAACATGATTCTGGATTAATCTGTCGAAAATATAGCAAACCCGTTTGTTGTGACGGAGTTCTCACTTCCTCATCTGGTCGCTTCCCAAGAACGGCCTGTTTCTATAATATATTCAGAACTAACAGTTCCCATTGGCCGCTGAGGGAGAGCCCGCCCCAGGCTCCCAGCGGCCAATCAGATTAGCGTCTGTGGACCAGCACGCTAGGTTGCGAGTTATCGTTAACTAAACGGTACTACGCTAAAGAGGACATCTCAAAATGCCTAGACTTACCGAATGCACCTCTGCAGTTGCTGGATCACGTACAGTTGGCGTCGCTCCAGCTAGAAGTGTTAATTTTGTGGCTATAGACTAAATGGTGCAGGTAGCTTGTGTGAGAGGGACCCGAGTATGCAGGAGGAAGCTAGTGACGTCGATATTCTCTCCAGATTCCTCTCTGGGCAAACGACGCGTTTGGGGGTGTGGCTTGGAGGAGACTGCAGGGGGACGCTGGATAGGGACAAATCCAACTGTGGCAGTTCTGAACGTGTGACCACTCATTACAGGGAGGGCTGACAGCAGTATATATGCATTTACAAGTAAAAACAGCTTTTGCACGGAATGGGACCTTTAAAATGGTACTAGTGCCGACTTACCAGACTATAATTTGTGCTGGATGGAAAGAAATGCTCCTTTAGATTTGGTAGATTTGCCATTGCAAAGCCAGCATAAAAACATAATTTGACCACTGCTGCAGCTCACAGTTTTTTCTCTCTCTTTATAGCTCTTTAAGAAGAGAGTGAAAGTTGGGGAGAAGGTGCTGAGCCAAGAGGACTTGAGATACTTGAAAGGGGCTGACGGAAATGTGATGAGTGATGAGGAAAGCGATGAGGAGAAGTCACAGTACATATTTTCCTCACCAAAATGGTGCTCACCACGTCTGACCACGATCGTTACCTCCTGCCAGAAGGTCCTTGATGAGAACAGGAGGAAGGGAGTGGAGCCACGCTCCACTCATCACCGTCTCCCCTCTGGACAAGATTCTAACAGAGGACCTCCTGCTGCATCCAGGAGTCAGCCATACCTGGCAGAGGAAGAGGGTGCTCTAGCTGAAAGCTCCAGCTGAAAAATCAACACAGTCTCAAGGAAAATGGTAAAATAGCAGTGTTGGTCCACAGCTAGAAATTTTAGAATTTTGCCTCCAAAATTGTAAAATGGTAACTTGTTTTCAATGGCAGTTCATACGGGGGTGGGAGGTTTTTGAGGGGTGGGCGAGGTTAGGTTATGGTCTGGGAAGAGGTTAGGTTTAGGGCTAGGGTCTGGTTGAGGTTAGAGGGGTAATTGAGGTCGGAAGTTAGAGTGGTCGGAAGGTGGAGGTCAGAGACCTTGAAGGGATCTCCCACCTACCCAAAACAAAACTGACCAAAACAAAACGTTAGAATTTCGCCTCCCAAATTGTAAAGTGGTAGCTTTTTTGAATGGGAGTTTATACAGGGGTGGGAGGTTTTTGAGGGGTGGGAGAGTTTAGGGTTAGGGTCTGGGGAGAGGTTAGGGTTATAGTCTGGGAGAGGTTAGAGCAGTCAGAGGTTAGAGGATTCCCTTTGGGAGTCGGAAGGGGGGTCTCAAAACCGAACCCAAAAAGTTACTATTTTACAATTTGGGAGCCGAAATTGTAAAATAGCAACTTCTTTAGGCTGTGGACCAACGTTGCTATTTTACATTTTCTTTTAGACTGGGTTGGAAAACTAAGAGCTTGTTTGTTTGACTGTTGAGGATGTTTTGTTTTTGGAACTTTTTTATTTTATTTGTTATTGTTGGATATGTTTTTGTCCAGCATTCCTTGTTGTTCATGTATCGTATGTAGATATGTTAAAAATATTATTTTTCATTTGCAAGATCTCACAAACAGCACAGTTGAGAAGTGTTCTTCACACATTCTAACCTCTCTTTTTTTAATAGTTAATCTCAGTGATCCGATTTGTAAACCCTCACATAGTGTAAATTTCAGCCATCTAATATGCTCCCAGACCTCCACACATCAAGTAGCAGGAAGCACTAGCTTCTCACAGAGAAGATGAGAGGGTGACCTACCCCGGTGCGCTCTCTGTGCAAAAAGGCAGTTTTCACAGCTTTGTGGTGAGAGACGCACGGTGTCAGTGAAAACAACCCACATTCATGTGTCGATAACTAAAGAACGGAAGCACGGAGAAACAAACTGTTTTTTTTTTCATGGAAGTAGAGGCTTTGTTCTGTCTTTTGGGATATTTGGTGTTCTAATAGTCATAGAAGAAAATATTCTGTGGGTCATGGAAATCACTGAAAATGCTCACAAACCCTGGCGGTGACTTTATTTTGAACTCTGACTGTTTTTGTATGTTTCATAACTGCCACGTTGAATTGAATTTGATGTTCAAATTGCGTTAATAAAATAATTATATTTGAAGATTCATAGATTATGTATTTTTCAATGAGTAGAAGGTGTACTTGAAAAGATTTGGGGCATTTTGTTGAAAAAAATATATATCAGACACAATTTAAAGAGTATTTTTCTAATAATAATCTGTCAAGTCTTGTAACTGACAACACATACATCTGAATAGATATTAGATAACAGTTATATCTCTATACAAGATATTCTGTCCTATTGTGACTGCCAAAACAATATATTGACTAAATTTTAAAGTGCTCCCAGTCCGGAAGTTGATACTCCGAAGATGAGTTATAACCAGCGAGTATTTACAGTAATTTTGATCAGATTTGAATCATATCCTAGAATATCCAAGACATGTGGCTATTACTCTAACCATATCTAAAAGTTTTCTGCTATGGATACTACATGTATATCAAGTTTCCTGCTATGGATATGACATGTATATTGCTTACTGGATTCTAATATACACAGGGCGAGGCATTTCGGTAGTATCATGTGATATACTGTGGTGTATACATTAGTGTTTGGCTTTCAAAATATGGCATCAGTCATATCTGGAAAATATTTGGACTCCATATTCTGGTAGTGTCAAAGTGGTCAGATTCCGGATTTAAGATATGCTCCAGACATGAGTCAGAAGCTGTGAGTATCGACACTTAATTTGATCAGATTTGAATCATATCTTTGAATGTCTGAGTAAGGATATTAATAGTATCTCAACGTTTCCTGCTACGGATATGACACATACATTGCTTCCCGGAATTTAACACACACAGGACGAGGCATTTCGGTAGTATCATGTGATATGCTGTCACCAGACATGTGGTGTGTTTTGGCTTTCAAAATATGGCATCAGTCATATCTGGAAAAAATTTGGACTCCATATTCTCTTGGCGTCAAAGTGGTCAGATTCTGGATTTAAGATATGCTCCGGACATGAGTCATAAACTGTGAATATCAACAATCAATTTGATCAAATTTGAATCATATCTTTGAATTTCCGATATAAGGATATTAACCCATTTCAGCCTATTTTCGCCTAAAAAATAGCCTCTAAAACCTAAGTCCGATTTGATAATAGACCCCCAAATCCTGAACTTTTCATAGAAATGTCAACGCCTACTAAAATAGTGATATCTCAGCCTCTGTAGAAGATAAAAACACACTTTAAAAGGCATTTGAGAGCTGACACATGTGGCTTTCCTTGTAAAAGGTGTTTATTGGTATGACAATTCAATAGCATTGTCAAATATTGCTGTAAACACAGAAAATTTTTAAAAAACTAAAAAACGTATGAAAAAACAAGCAACAAATCACTCCAAACCACTCAAATAAAATCAAAAATGTGCTCCACACTGCCCCCTTGTGTCCCCTTGCAACCATAAAAAAAAATGCAGTCCATTTACCATCAAAGGGGCAAGTGTCTAAAGTGTCAGCTAGTGTTTAGCAAACACTTACAAAAAATGTCTGTAGTGTTTTCCAAAACACTCAATGTGGACAGGCAGGTCACACTGTATGCAGCCATACACAGTTAGCCCACTGCCTACTACATCTTTTTTGTCCAGCAACAACTGGCACTCCCTGCAGAGCTTCCGCTTCTCAAACACCTTCCCGAAGTCGTGCATTGGGGGACCTGTGGCTTCTCCTGACGTGCTGGGTGCTGGGGAGGCTGCCCTGCTCGATGTGCTTGGTGCTGGGGAGGCTCCCCTGCTCTCTGGAGTGGAAGGAGAGCCAAATGGAGAGGCTGGTCTGGAAGCTGGGGACAGAGGAGGAGGAGGAGAAGGAGGAGGGATCACAGGAGGGGCCCTCCTTGTCACCGGTGTGATGAGCTCCTCCAGCAAGGTCTCCAGCCAGTCCTTGTAATGTTTGTGCCTTCCTCCAACAGACCTGGCTGCAACGTAGGCGTTGTAGCACGACACAGACAGGCCCCAGAAGAACACACGCCGCCACCATTTCTTTGACCGATGATCGAAACCATAGTATCCAATCATCTGGTCGAGGAGATCCACACCTGGAACACACATGGAACTCTGTTTACATACGTACATTTTCACTCAAATGACCTCAGTGAATATAAGCTTACAGTATTTTAATTTTTGTTTATAAAACATAAATCTGTAAAACAAACCTTTCATGTGGCTCTGGTAGTCCGCCAGGCAAGCGGGCACTACCACATCAGCCCGGTGGGTCTCATCTCTCCTCCGCCTTACAGTCCCTGTTGCGCTGGGGTCATGGTGATTGGACAAGACCATCACCGTCTTTGTGTCTTGCCACACGCAGAAGGTGAGGTCATCCTGCTGTGCCACCCGGAACTCGTGCTTCCCCAGCGCAGCCCTCTTTGTCAGGCTGTGGTCCTTCGGCAGCCCCTTCCTATTGGCCCGAAGGGTGCCACAGCCGTACAGGAAAAGGCCGTTCATCTCCTGGAGGAGTTCTACACTGGTGTAGAAGTTGTCCATATAAATGGACAGGAAGGTGCCATTGTATGGCTTGGCGAGGTCCAGCACCACGCGCTGTGCCAGGCCCGTCTGCGGCGCCGCTTCACGTCCTGTGTACACCTGGGGAGTTTGCAAGAAGAAACACAAGTCTGAGGAAGGGCCTTGGGTGCTTGAAAGGTCACTCAAATAACAACACATTACAGAATACATATTTGCATATTCTTGGTGTGCTGATTTTTTTCCTTACTTTGAAGTGCGGAACGTAGCCTGTTGAGCTCTCCGCCATCACCCAAACCTTCACGCCCCATTTGGTTGGCTGGAATGAATGAATGAATGTTTATTTCACACATTACCAAAAGATGCAGGTTACATAGGCAAAATAGAGGTGAGACAATTTGATCAATCAATCAGCAGTACCTTCATTGGCAGGTATTGCCGGAAGCCAAGCCTGCCTTTGAACTTGATCATTGATTCGTCAATGCTGACTGTGCCGTTGACCTCATAGAGGTCCTGGAAGCGCTGGTTCAGGAAGTCCAGGTACCAGCGCAGTTTCCAGAGCTTATCAGCTGGGTCGCCTCGTGCGTTGTTATCTTGGAGGTGAAGGTATCTGAAGAGGTGAGAGAGGGGAGGATGGAAGAGGGGGGGTAGGGGAGGGGGGGTAATTAGACACATATTACAATATATTATAAACAATATAATGTCTTGTATATTGTATACAATATTGTATATTGTATTGTATATTATATACAAGTAGACACATCTTGGATGAAATGAAAAATTGTAGGCTATATCATTATATAGGTTAGTTACACTTGAGGGTTACAGGGTCTGTCTAAGTGCAGTGTCTGTCTTGGTGCAAAGAGTGAAGCGCATTCTCTCCACATTCCTGACAATTGAATAACAATAGGCCTACTAGGTGTTTGCCCACACACAATAGGTGTAGCAGCCGAGCCCAGCAGGGGTTTCTTACCCCAGTGTATAAGCTCGCTACTATGGCAATACTCCCACTACACCTCTAATACATTTGCAATATATTTCATTTCCCTTAGGGCATCATAACAATGGTACTAATGTTACATTTTATCTATCAAACTACTATTATTTATATAGCGCATCCTATTCAATGGGGCGCATCTATATCACGCAATGGTTATAATAACAAGGATAATATTATTGTTCTTAGCCTACCTCCAAATGGCGTCAAATCGGTCCCGGGACATATTCTGGCCGAAGTTGGTTTTGAAGATGTTTTTGGATAGCCGCCAGTACTCTCTTCGGACGGGAAGTTTCATTATCCCCATGGCGAGACACAGCCCAATGAATGTTTTCATTTCTTTCACTGTTACCGGGGTCCACTTGGCTGCTTTTTTGGCTGGGGGAATTGTGCGTCTCTGGTCGGCATATCGGTTCGTCTCCGTGACAAGACGGTCCCACATTTCCTCCGTGTAAATTTTCTCGAAAGAAAATAGAGGTGTGGAATCGGCTTGTAAGCCAACACCGCTTTTCACCCCGGGCACCCTTTTGAACGCTTTGACCGGCACAGGACGGTAACAGCGCTGCTCCGTTACCCAGTTTCCATGGAAGCCTTCGAATTGGTCTTCTTCGTCAGACTCATCGTCATCGTCATCCTGAAACATAGTTCTGACCCACTGATCTCTGTCCAAGGGCTGCCAATCGGGGTCTGTAACTGGGTCATCATTTAACTCTTCATCAACGGTGGAATGTTCAGAATATTCCGCGTCTTCAAAATCGCTTCCTTCGCTAATATTATTTTCTTCCTCCATCGCTCTAACAGATCCGCTCAAAGTGAAGAAAAAAAAAACTTTTCCTTCCCAAAACAATCCCAGAATGCATTGCGAGACCCCACGTGTGTTTTCTGAATGATTTCATTTGCCTAGAGACCGGAAATAGGCGAAAAACTACAGCTAAACTACAAATTGACGTAGACGTCATCCCGTCTTCAAAGGTATATTGACGCGAACGGCATCCCGTCTTTAAAGGGAGAATGACGCGAACGTCATCCCGTCTGAAATGGGTTAATAGTATCTCAAAGTTTCCTGCTACGGATATGAGACGTATTGCTTCCCAGATTTTAGCACACACAGGACGAGGCATTTCGGTAGTATCCTGCCATATGCTGTCACCAGACATGTGGTGTGTTTGGCTTTCAAAATATGGCATCAGTCATATCTAGAAAAAATGTGGACTCCATATTCTGATGGTGTCAAAATGATCCCAATCCGGACTTAAGATATGCTCCGGACATGAGTCATAAACCATGAGTATCGACAGTCAATTTGATCAGATTTGCATCATATCTTTGAATGTCCGACATAAGGATATTAATACTATCTCAAAGTTTCCTGCTACGGATATGACACGTATATTGCTTCCCGGATTTGAACACACACAGGGCGAGGCATTTCGGTAGTATCCTGCCATATGCTGTCACCAGACATGTGATGTGGTTGGCTTTCAAAATATGACAGCAGTCATATCGGGAAAATATCTAAACTCCATATTCTGATGGTATCAAGTGGTCCCATTCGGAGTTAAGATATGCTCCAGATATGAAATTGTAAAATGTTGTGGTCGGAGAGTATCCAACCCAGATTTCCTCATATATGGGTCATAATTTGACATATCCTGGCAAGACTAACTCCGGATTCTGGGGTATTTCGCGCAGTGCTCTGTCTCTGCTGCGATAGTTTCTCCACACGATTAGCCGCCAGAAAAGAAAACCAAAGCCAAACCATTCTCATGAGAATGGTTTGGCTTTTCGGTGTCGCGCTGGGAGCCGGCGCACAAGGCGGAGCGCTCCGAAAATAGACTGGGTGCAGCAGCGCACTTTGAAACGCGCAGCAGAAAGCCTAGAATCGGACGCAGCTTTTCATCCCAGCTCACAACCGAAACCCCAGAAACGCAGACGAACTCAGCGAGCCCGATCCAGACTCCCCCGACGAGCGGCCGCCATCCGAACGTGGATCCGCAGGCAGCAGAGCCTGCCATAGCAGGCAGCAGAGACTCGCCTGACACACGCAGCAGAGCGAGCAGAGCAACCAGAGACACTCCCACGGAGGAGGAGTTTGGAGTTGAGGGGGGTGGGGGTGCTGTTTTATTTAGGGAAATTACTGTTCAGAGGTTTCAGGTCAGAAAATATTAGCTTCAGAGTCAGTGATTTGCTTGAAATGCTTCATTTCACAAAAGGCTCATTATCTCAGCTTCTAGATGGAAACGTCTGTTTTTGGTGAAATCAACCTATCTTCTCCGGCTGATAACTAAAGAACGGAAAATGATATCAATAAACTTTTTTTTGCTGATGATAGAAGAGAGTCTCATCGTTCTTTGGGCGTGTTCGGTGTTTACATAGTAATATCACACAATATTCTGTGGGCCTCGAGAAATCACTGAAAACGCTCTGAAACTCTGGCACTGGGAGCATCCGTTTTCCAAAAGTGGCTGGCACTCAATGAGTTAAAACTGCACAATTTACTTCGAACAGATAATTAATCACGATG
Organism: Poromitra crassiceps; assembly: GCF_964638095.1. Lineage (NCBI taxonomy): Eukaryota > Metazoa > Chordata > Actinopteri > Beryciformes > Melamphaidae > Poromitra > Poromitra crassiceps. The sequence continues at coordinate 57,893,210 of NC_139629.1, read as the reverse complement.
ATCCGATGGAGAAGGCTCAGACGTCGATGGGGGTCGACCCATCACCATGGTCGATGCCATCGTCCATCGTGCCAACCCTATACTGAACCCCAAATTGCTCCCGATGGTTGTGCCAGCACCCTGTGTGTGTGAATGGGTGAATGTCGGCATGTGTTGTAAAGCACTTTGAGTGGTTGGTAGACTAGAAAAGCGCTATAAATGCAGTCCAGTTACTATTTAGTTATGATTTTTTCTCTTTGGCATTAGCTCTTCAACTGAGGGATGGCGCAGTCTTCCAACTGCTTTGTTGCTTTTAATTGAATTACAGGAGGTTACCTTGGGTTTGTATGGCTGTGCGGTCTTGATGAAGTGGTTGTGCCTGGTCTTCTCCTTCTTGTCAGCCTGGATGCTGAAGGACTCGTGACTTTTCCTCAAATGAGATCCAGGACCTGCTGTGTGGCGCCCCGACCTCTGTGCAGGACACAGAAATACATGTTCATATTTTGAATCCACTGAATTAAATTAGAAGTTAACATACAATGGAATCAATAACAACAAAGATGGTGTCTGAAATTACACATTGTAGCCATTTTTAGTTACAACTGGAATGACCGCACCGTGGATATATGCCTCCGCCAACAAGTGAGCAGTCGACATCCATGTCTGTCTTGACTTTGACATTTGAGCCATATGTGAAGAAATTCCGTCAAGGCGTTACTGAGATATTGCGTTAACCAGCTGGAAAATGGTGTTTGTGAGGTCACAGTAACCTTGACCTTTGACCACCAAAATGTAATCAGTTCATCCTTGAGTCAAGTGGACATTTGAGCCAAATTCAAACACATTTTATGAAGGCGTTAACGAGCTACAGTATGGCGTGCGTGAGGCCACAGTGACCTTGAACTTTTACCTTTAATCAGTTCATCCTTGACCTTTGCCCACCAAAATCGAATCAGTTCATCCTTGAGTCAAGTGGACGTTTCAGCCAAATTTGATGAAATTCCGTCAAGGCGTTCCTCAGATATCGTGTTAACGAACATCGGACGGACGTAAGGACAACCCGAAACCATAATGCCTCCTGCCTGGCTATCGCTAGGAATAAAAACAACACCAAAATGTGTTTTTTCCCCATTGCATTTGTACTTAATTGATCACCATGTCAGTGCCCATGTTGAAGTGCTATGTGGACTTTGTTTGTTTCAAGTTCTGTGTCCGGCCACAGCTATGCCGGTTTACGTGCGATCGGGGTGAAACCTTCAGGGTGTGTAAAGGGCACCCGTGTGGGTGACCTAACGGAGCCGGATTTTATGATTAGGCTAATTAGCTAATGATGTGATGTCACCAGTGATGTCATCAGTGATGATGTCAAACGTGATGTCATAAGGGCGCACACGCACACACAAGGAGGCATTGTGAATGTGACAAGACTGATCAGTGAGGTCACACACACACACAAGGAGGCATTGTGACAAGACTGATCAGTGATGTCATAGGGGGCACACACACACACTGATGTCATCAGTGAAATCATAATGGAGCACACACACACACGGAGGCATTGTGACATCACTGATGCAATAACATTAGTGAGCAACACACACAAGGAGGCATTGTGACATCACTGATGCAATAACATTTAGTGAGCAATACACACACACCCACGCGTGCGCCAATAAGGCTAGTTTATCAAAAATGTCCCAATACACTGGCCCCTAGTTTGAGTGTGCTGAGCCACCAGCAGGCTCCAGCAACTGCAACAGTTTGATCTTACCCTACTGTTGCCATGGAGATTGTTGTAGATGATCCGAAATCGTTTCCTAGTGTAGTTGCACCTGTAAGTCCCACCCATCAGGAACTCGATGACCAGACCCACATCGATCAAAGTGATCTTATAGTTTGGGGGCAGGTTACCCTGCGAGAAGTTACAGCAAAGATATGAGCAACTCAACTCTGGTCAACATCTGCTATCAATCGAAGAAATGTTGAATGGGACTGACTCTACCTGTTTAACGTCCCGGACCAGGTGGAGGAGAGTTGGATTGTTGGAGGGTTGTTTCTAAAATAGAGGAAAGGCAGACAAGACTATAATTCCCATTCTTCGCATTTGTGTATTATAGCGTCATACAAAGCTCTGTGTCCATCTCTGTGTATGTGTGTGCACATGTATACTGTAGGGGTGCTCCGATCTGAACCGATTCCGATTGCTGGGGTCACGATCTGATTCCAGAATCGATTCTCGATTCCAACGATTCTCGATTCCAACGATTCTCGACTCCAGAATCTACAATCGATTCTCAATTATGTTGTTTTATATTGCAATAACACACAAAGGCAAAATCGAAGACAAGAATTCTAATTTATTCAGGCTGAACTTCAAGTTCAACTTCTGAAGTAGTCAGGCCCTAAAATTCATTTAGCAAACTAGGGGGGAATTCCCCCCTTATGTTCTTCAGATAGGGGGGATTTATAGACTTTGGGGGGGATCTGTAGACTTTGGGAGGAATTTATAGACTTTGGGGGGGGGGGAGACATGACCTCGAGTATAATACCGCATTCATGACAACTCGGACCGTCGGAGGTTTCATCTCGGAACCTCCGCCCCTGGCATATTTGCGTTCAAGCTGCACTTCCCTGTCAGAGGGAAAACACAGGGAAAAACCAAGGTGGGTTCTGGGAAGTGTATTAATGCAACACTTTGGATGAGATGTGTGGATACATATGACGTCAACTCGGACAAAGCGGAGCTCTGAATGATACCCGAATTTCCAAGCTGTAATTCTGGCCTCGACGACCGTTCAATTCACTTTTGTCGAGTTGTCTTGAACGGGGTATAACTATGCATCTTATGTCCAAGAGGTGGTGGCAGTACACAAATTCCAAGTAAAAGTGCAAATACTCTACTACTGACTGCCCCAAAGGGAATACAAAGTGCTCACACTGGCATTATTAGTGCCATGCTTTACCCACAGAACCACACAGGAGAGGTGAAGGAAGATAAAGGAGTTCTCTCATCTCTAATGTGTGATTTGACCTTTCTTTTTTAATTCTTGTGTGCTTGTTTATAATTGTTTTGCCTTATTATACCTTTGGTCTTTGGTGTAATTATTCTGGTGTACAAGAACTTAAGAAAGGTGCTATACAAATCGTTTTTTATTTTATTATATTATCATAATACTGATGTGGTGGACGTATCCCACAGTGTAACATCGTAAGGCAGGCTGATGACAGTGGGCAGACACTGACAGTGTTCTGAATGAACACCTGCATCAGGTAGACAAAAGTGCCCTGCATGCATCCAGTGAAAATCACTGACCAAAGACTACTAACGTTAGACACACTGGGTGTTGTTGAGTATATCCAGCTAACGTTAGCTGCTTTTAGTTTGATAAAGGAAGCACAGATTGTTGAAACCTTAGCCGCATATTCACATAGCTGCTAACTTATAAATGGTCTACCAGACAGCATGCATAATGATAGCCAGATTTTTTTTTTTAAGATTGCGAGCGGCTAGCCGCTATCACTGTGTTGTCATATACGCTGTAGTCTCGGCTCCCAGACGTTTGGTGAGCTGCGCCACCAAACGGCTGGGAATTTCACTGTCAGAAATTGTTTGTCCGAGCCGGGCGAGAACCGCCGGCAGCAGACACGCCTACATTTATTATTAGAATTTTATTTGGTAGCGGCAATGCCATTTATCATAGTCCTAACACAGAGCATGAAGCTGATATGCTCCAAACAAAATTTATAGCTGTGGTTTATTTTACAATCATTTTTCCTACCGGAAGTGGTCCGCTTGATACTGTGAACTTGTGTGAAGTCATCAGCAGCCAGCAGGCTCTGTAACGTTAGCCTCGGGAGTCGGGTTTATCGCTGGGGGAAAAAACCTCTAGCCGCCGGGGCCGGATGAAACACGTCCTATTAACAGGTTATGTTTGTTTCTACGTGATTAATATGTTTCTCCGCAAATGCGACGATGTTTTGCGAGACACCGGTTCTGCATGAGATCTGCCCCCAGAAAGCAGGCCCGCCCACAACACTCATGATTGGTTCTCCGATGCAAGGCTTCCAACAGCGCCACCTAACGTTATGCAAAGATTTAAGTAGTAATATTCTCAGTCTTACAGGAGTGAAACGGATTAAGACTGAGGGCTGAGTCTATATACGCTGTAACGTTGTCGTTGCTAATGCTAACATCGCTACCGCTAGCCATCGACAGTAAAGCTAACTAGCGATCTCATTCACGCCACTGATGCCAGCCAGCTAACACTAGCTAGCACTATTGTCTGCTGCAACTGTAGCTTTGTCTCCCGTGTACAAAACCATCGTCTGACACATTTTAATTCCATCTGTTTATGTGACTCTTCATAACAGCCAGCTAGCCAGCCAGCTTGTGGCTCTGTGTTTACAGAACAGCAAAGCCGAGAGCCCTTCCGCTCTTCCTATGACGAGTGGATCACATGCTTTTTTTAAACGGACACCGCAGTGCAGTGCTGCCTTCATGTGCAAAAAGACAATCGAAAAGACAATCAGAGCATTAAAAATGAGACATTGCTGCCTGCAATACGAAGAAGAATCGATTCTAGGGAGTTGGGAATCGATCCAGGAATTGCGGCATTAAGAATGGCGATCCTTTCAATAATCAATTTTTTTAAGCACCCCTATAGGCTACTGTATACTGTATGTGTGTGCTTTTGTGTGTGTTTGCAAGTGTCTGAATATGTTGGTCAACAACATTTCCTCCCAAATGTATTATTTTTTGTGTAGCAACATGCAAAGGCCTCTGAAACACCAAACCATGGCCCAGAAAATGCCCCACTGAAACCAAAACAAATATATTTATTTTAGAAAATCTGCATCTAAGCCTACCTCACCTATTCAATGGCATGTGTGTGTGTGTACGTTTATAGACTAACCGTGTTGTAGAGCTCCTCCAGACGATTGATTGTGAGGAAGCGGTGCATGCTCACACCATTTTCTATAAGCAACTTGACAAAGTCCACTCTGTCCATCACTAGTGCATCCAGCATTGCCTGCTCCAGCGAGCCAACCTATACATACACAAACAAAAATAATCAAGTTATAACGCAGCATTATTTATTTCTATCAAATCGTTATGATTGAGAAAGATGATAGGGGAGGAAAGAGCACCCAAAAAATGTGGCGAAAATGAAATAATGTAGGCAAAAAGAAACGAATAAATAAATATATTCTTCCTTTCCATTCACACAAGAGCCAGTTGTTCCAAATCTTAAAATCAACATAACCACTGAGGGCGGCTCTCGAAGACAACTCTAATCGGGTTCATGTTACAGTCAAGATGGTTTATCCTCAATAAGATGGTTTGGAATGGTCAGCTCATGGGAGCCAGTTTGTGCAGAGGCATCCATCCCAGCCTGGAAGCCCTGGTTACTAGGTGCAACGGGGATGAACAGTTCATGGCAGCCTGCCCAAGTCTGGTCCCCTGGCCCGTCGGGACTGCAGATTCTGGGCAAGTCTAAAAGGTTTGGGGGTGAATGTTAAGCTAAGCAAACATGAAAGGACAAATAACCGGCACTGACAACAAGTCGACCTTTCTGGTAGGGCAAAGAAACGTTGAGCCTTAAGCCATCGTCGGGGTAACAAGAATGGTGAAAAAAGGCAATTTAAATGGAAGGGCGAGCTTCATACGCCAACCAACAGGAGAGTAGATAAGATAAGACAGATAAGGTCCACCTGTGAATCGACTGCCGGACACAAGCATTCACAGATAGAAGGTGTGGTTACAACAGTAAGAAAACAACAACTAAACAAACATCAAATAACATCACAAAACCCAAAAGGCAATAAATATTAAAAAGAGACAGATATACAGAAGTCGCCACACATTAAGAACCTCTAATGAGGAAGAATACATAATAAAATGAATGTATGGGTTACACTAAATGTTACAAGAGAACTATGTGGGCTCAAACCATTCTGAGAAATCTGGGGTAGGATTAGTGAGAATAGCATAATTAAAGTAATAATTTAGGAGCTACATGTGACCAAGCTAAGCAGATATCCCTGCAAGCTGTGGCACACACAGACGCACACACACAAACCTACCAGGAGCTAAAAATGATCTCAGAGATCAAATTAATACTGGGTTTTGAAATAGATGACGGTTTGGCACCATATACCTGGGTAATATACCAATCAAATTTAATCCCCAAGATAAATACCTCCTGTCTCTTTCTCCCAGACTGCAGAGAGTAAGAGGGGTAGGACAGACCCCTTCTGTCTCTTTCTCCCAGACTGCAGAGAGTAAGAGGGGTAGGACAGACCCCTTCTGTCTCTTTCTCCCAGACTGCAGAGAGTAAGAGGGGTAGGACAGACCCCTTCTGTCTCTTTCTCCCAGACTGCAGAGAGTAAGAGGGGTAGGACAGACCCCTTCTGTCTCTTTCTCCCAGACTGCAGAGAGTAAGAGGGGTAGGACAGACCCCTTCTGTCTCTTTCTCCCAGACTGCAGAGAGTAAGAGGGGTAGGACAGACCCCTTCTGTCTCTTTCTCCCAGACTGCAGAGAGTAAGAGGGGTAGGACAGACCCCTTCTGTCTCTTTCTCCCAGACTGCAGAGAGTAAGAGGGGTAGGACAGACCCCTTCTGTCTCTTTCTCCCAGACTGCAGAGAGTAAGAGGGGTAGGACAGACCCCTTCTGTCTCTTTCTCCCAGACTGCAGAGAGTAAGAGGGGTAGGACAGACGCCTTCTGTCTCTTTCTCCCAGACTGGAGAGAGTAAGAGGGGTAGGACAGAGGCATGCAGTTAGGGGGGGAGACAGACTGACAGTGTTGGAATAATGAGGTCCTGTGAATGCTAGCAACATGATCTCCTCAGGAACACAAAAAGAAGGGCCCACAGGGGGGACTCTGTTCTCAAAACATATCTATATCGATATGAAAACATGACAAAGTCTCAAAATCTGAACCTTCTGACGCCAACAACCCTCTGTTGAATGATGGCATTGCAACATACTGTATGAAAAGATTGAAATTGTCTACTGACCTTTGAGCAATGCCCTCAGAATGGCCACATCTATGTCCTGGTGGTCCTCTGAGCTGATGTGAAACACAGTGATCTGTTTCCAGGGAAGAGCATAGCATACGACGTCATTACCTTTCCTCAGACAGCATCCTGTTTTTTTAAGCCTGTGATGTCGTGGCTTCAATGTATATGAACTAGCAGTACTAGGAACGGCAGAAAATTTCACTTAAATCTAAAGATTTAAAGATCTAAAAAGTATACCTTGTATGATACCTTGTATGTTTAATCTAAAGCTTTGGATATTTTAACACATCTGCTTGAAGAGTTTGACAGATAAAAAGACAGAAAAGAATTTAACTTGTGTAGGTCATCTGCAGTCCGGTTTCAAGGCCTCTCACTCCACTGAGACAGCTCTTCTTGCTGTCACAGAGGCCCTTCACACTGCTAAGGCCTCATCCCTCTCTTCTGTTCTTGTCCTCCTTGACCTGTCTGCTGCCTTCGATACAGTCAACCACCAAATCCTTCTTTCCACTCTGTCCGACCTCGGCATTTCAGGCTCTGCACTCTCCTGGTTTGCTTCTTACCTCTCTAACCGCTCATACCAGGTCTCATGGAGAGGGTCCCTCTCCAGATCCTGTCCTCTTACCACCGGTGTCCCCCAGGGCTCAGTCCTGGGCCCCTTACTTTTCCTTCTCTATATCAGATCTCTTGCCTATGTGATCTCTTCTCATGGCTTTTCTTATCACTGCTATGCTGATGACACCCAGCTTTTCCTTTCTTTCCCCCCCTCTGACACTCAAATCGAGGCTCGCATCTCTGCATGCCTCAAAGACATTGGCGACTGGATGTCTGCCCACCACCTCAAGCTCAACCTTGGTAAGACCGAGCTACTCTTCCTCCCAGGAAAAGACTGCCCTCTTGCAGATCTCTCCATCTCCATTGACAACACCACTGTACTCCCCTCCCAAACAGCCAAGAACCTCGGGGTGATCCTTGACAACCAGCTGTCTTGCTCTGCCAACATAGCTGCTACAGCGCGCTCCTGTAGGTTCTCTCTCTACAACATCCGCAAAATCCGTCCCTTTCTCACAAGAGAAGCGACTCAACTCCTGGTCCAGTCTCTTGTCTCCTCCCGCCTGGACTACTGCAACGTGCTTCTGGCCGGCCTACCTGCCACCGACATCCGACCGCTTCAGCTCATTCAGAACGCTGCAGCCCGTCTGATATTCAACCAACCCAAATTCTCTCACGTCACTCCCCTCTTCCAGGAGCTCCACTGGCTTCCCATCTCGGCCCGCATCAAATTCAAGACACTGGTACTGGCCTACAGGGCAGTACACCAGACAGCTCCCCGGTACCTGCAATCCATGGTCAGGTTCCAAACCTCTCACCGCTCCCTTCGCTCCTCCACCAGTGCAGGTCGCCTCGCCCCTCCTTCGCTACGGGGGCTCAAAAGTCGCTCATCCCGATCTCGACTCTTCTCGTCCCTGGCACCTCAATGGTGGAACGAGCTTCCACCTTCGGTCAGGACTGCTGAATCACTGCCGATCTTTCGGAAAAGACTAAAGACACACCTTTTCAGGCTCCATCTGGGCCCTTCTTGATCTAACCTCGTCTCTCTCTTTCCTTATATTAAAAAAAAAAAAAAAAACTAACCAACCTTGTACCACTAACCTAAACTTGTACCACTGTTCCTTCAGAAGCTGTAGTTGTCATAGACTGTGCTCCATAGTTGATTGTTCTATTGCAGACAAAAAATGTGTTATTGTAAGTCGCTTTGGATAAAAGCGTCTGCCAAATGACGTAATGTAACGTAATGTCATCATTCCTTAAAATACAGATCATTCAAACTACAATACAAACATTACAAATACAAACAACCTCAAACTGTATGTAAAAGCACAAAGGGGTGATAGTGAATAGTGTAACAGATTGGGCCTGAAAGAGATTATTTTCACTGTCCACTACCAGGTCTACCCAAACTTACTTATGGTAAATCTAAAGGTATTATTGGTTTCTGGCCAACATTTCCTCTCCAAAATTGAGTGACTTTGGAGCATTATTAACCCCCCCCTTCCACGTTTGTAATCTATTTACTTACGGTGCCTAAAGTGAATCTTGAATCTTTGATGATGTCATACAGTTCTAGACGGCTCGGCCTGGTGGCAGGGTCACCACTATAGTGATGTCATATATGACGATGATGTCATAAATCACTGTTACAGACAATGATTAGGTCATAAATCGATAAAAAAATAAATCAAAGTTAAAATCGATTTAACAATTAGCATTTTTTTACATCGTCCTAACTAATTAATTCGACTACGATTCAAAATCGATTTAACGTGCAGCCCTAGGAGTGAGTCTCCCTCCGCTTCCTGTAATCTACAATGACCTCGTGGGTCTTAGACATTCAGGGAGAGGTGGTTGTCCTGGTACCACTGTTCCAGGGCAATGCCCTGAGGGCATCCACCTCTTTCCTGTAAGCCGTCTCATAGCCATTGGAGATCAGCCCCACAACCGCTGTGTCATCCGCAAACTTCACAATGGTGTTTGAAGTCTGTGTGGCCACGCAGTCGTGGGTGTAAAGGTCATACCAGAAGGGGCTGGAGACACAGCCCTGCGGCGCTCCTATGCTGATGGTCAGTGGGGAGGAGGTGCGGTTATCCACTTTCACCATCTGGTGGCGGTCTGTCAGAAAGTCCTGGATCCAGCCACACAGTGCAGTGTTCAGGCCCAGATCCTTGAGGTTGCTGACCAACCTGGAGGGCACTATGGTGTTGAACGCTGAGCTGTAGTCCACAATCAGCATTCTCACATAGATGTCCCTCCCCTCCAGGTGTGAGAGGGCGGTGTGGAGCACATGGGGTCTGCTGTGCTCCTGTTAGGGCGGTATGCAAATTGTAGGGGGTCGTGGTTCGGGGGCAGTGTGGGGCGGATGTGTGACATGACCAGCTTCTCTAGGCACTTGCTGGCTATGTGTGAGGGCTATGGGGCACCAGGCATTGAGGCTGGTCACCTTCTGCTGTTTGGGAATGGGATGATGGTAGCACATTTGAAGCAGGAGGGGACAGTCCGGAGGGAGAGGGACCGGTTGAAAATGTCTTTGAATACCCCCAGACATACCCGCCAGCTGCTGGGCGCAGACCTTGAGGACGTGTCCGGGGATGTCGCCCGGAAGTGTTGGGGTGTGACGGGAGGGGAGAGCGGGGGGGGGGGGGGGGGTCTTGCAGCAGGGCACCGTGGGTCGGGTGGGGGTTTGGTGGGTAAGAGTTTATCTGCTGTGTTTCAGTGTGGAGCGGCCGTTGTTTCTCCCATAAAGAAGAGTTTCTACTGTATTATTTATAGATAATTCCATTTTATCCCCTGCACTCATATCCCCTGCAGGTATTATTTTTAAACGCGGCTCTAAACGCGGGCTCCCTCTACTGAAAATTAATTCAGAGCAATAGAAGGAGGCCCAGCCCAAATATCTCCAGGCGGTTCCATTATGTTCATTATGCTCGGGTATTGCTGCCTTAACGTGACCACAGCTAACATGTTACAAAGTCCCAAAGCTTCAGCAAATGACACGCTTCATATGCAAATGATGGCAAGAAATAAGACTAATACTTGGGGATTCGATTGTTTTGTTTTGAAGGATGCTAAACTACCTGTTGTCATTTCTGCAATTCCCTTTTTGTGAGAAAGGAAAACATAATATTTTGTAACTAAGAGAACTCTGGTGGAGGCCCGTAGCGGTCCGGACTTGCTTCTTCCACTTTTGCTGTAAATTGCTTAATTGGTTAATAAAGTCCAGAAATTGAAGTGAGGGCAAATAAATTAGGACTGGTAGAATGAACTGCACTCAGTCCAAGTGATTACACCAGAGAGATCTCTGCTCTACTCCGAATTCCAGCGCAAGCCAGCATAAAGAAGAAACTCCAACAATGACTGCGTTTACATGGACTTGAGTATCCCGGTTATGAGGCTTATCCTGGTTTTGATGATATTCGGGATATGGCGTTTACATGGAAGAGAGAGAAAGCAGGTTACTCATATCCCTGTATACATGATAAGTAGTAGTATCCTGGTTACTGATCACTGCATGCTATTTGCGCAGGCGCCTGTGATCGTTACAATACAAACCGGGGTCATTATTAATATAATTTTTTGCTTATATTGGGTGCGTGTGACGTGACGTCATTCACCTTTTTTGGGCAAAGACGTGGGATTCCCTTGGATTCCGTCTTCATGGTGGAGTGTCCCTGTTTGCACGCAGCGCGCGGCTTTGGCTTTAATTTGAGTCACAACACCTTCGTCCTGTAGTCTGTATACTACAGACTTGAATAGGGCAGCATTTTGATGCTTTCTCCTATCTAAGCTGCCAAGCATTTGATTATTTCATCACCGAAATACAAAACTCGGCAAAACTCTCCTCATCGCTTCAGAAGTGAGACTTTTAAGTCGAATTGCACTGACATTTGCGCGTGAGTATTTCCAGGTAAAACGATTAGGTATGTGCGGGACCTACAGCAGCGAGGTTAGAGAAGAAAATGCCTGGAGTCTGACGGCGGTCTGATGAGGAAGTAGCCTAATCGTGCGGCACTTCTATACTTTCTAATACTGGACGAAATTCTGATAGTGAAACGGGTCATTTTGCGGAAGCTGTGTTGTGTACGGTAGCCCCTCGCGTTGGAGGGTGTTCACGGTGTGTTTCGCGTTGTTTGGAGATGAACTGAACTGAAGCCGCGCCTGCGCAGGAAGTCTGCTGCGGTCAAAAAGCAGGATAAGGTGTATACATGCAGCAGTATCCCGGGTTCTTTCGGAGTACTCCACCTCGCATAACCGGCTTTCTCAAAACCGGGATAAGGGCTTATCCAGCTTTCTGAAACCGGGATATGATGTTTACATGCGCAAACACAAAAACGGGATACTCCAAAACCCCGACAGTAACCGGGATACTCAAGTCCATGTAAACGCAGTCAATGACAAAGTGAAAAGGGGAGTAAAGCTCACCAAATCGTGACGCCAATCGCAGGAAATTGGCTGGAGCTAGCGAAACTCCTGAGGAGTCCGATGAAGCTGTGTTTGAAGGTGACTCCAGCCCATCAACATCCAGCACTCAGGGTTCCTCACCTGCCCCAACTACTTTTCTAATCTAAGACCTAAATCTGAATGCTAATGGTAGAATTAAAGCCTGGTGGTCAAAATGTGAATGGACACAAGCGTACCAGTTCTTTGCTCTTCATGCACTCCATCAGAGTCTGGAAGAGATGGATGGCATCGCTGTGGCTGAAGTTGAAGGTTTTCTTGATGGTTGCGATGATGTCAGCCTCCACACCATCAGGAATACCTCTATAGAGGATCACAACAAGGTTACAGTCACACTCACACTCTGTGCCACACTGTTGAAGCACACACAGAGCTATAGAGTGGTGTAGGGTGATCACTGTTGAAGCACACACAGAGCTATAGAGTGGTGTAGGGTGATCACTGTTGAAGCACACACAGAGCTATAGAGTGGTGTAGGGTGATCACTGTTGAAGCACACACAGAGCTATAGAGTGGTGTAGGGTGATCACTGTTGAAGCACACACAGAGCTATAGAGTGGTGTAGGGTGATCACTGTTGAAGCACACACAGAGCTATAGAGTGGTGTAGGGTGATCACTGTTGAAGCACACACAGAGCTATAGAGTGGTGTAGGGTGATCACTGTTGAAGCACACACAGAGCTATAGAGTGGTGTAGGGTGATCATTGTTGAAGCACACACAGAGCTATAGAGTGGTGTAGGGTGATCACTGTTGAAGCACACACAGAGCTATAGAGTGGTGTAGGGTGATCACTGTTGAAGCACACACAGAGCTATAGAGTGGTGTAGGGTGATCACTGGTGAAGCACACACAGAGCTATAGAGTGGTGTAGGGTGATCACTGGTGAAGCACACACAGAGCTATAGAGTGGTGTAGGGTGATTTGTCACACTGGTGAAGCACACACAGAGCTATGGAGTGGTGTAGGGTGATTTGTATAGTCTACTCAAGGCCGACCGACTGTAGGTGTTAAGAGATGATTGTGTAACTGGAAGATGTCCACAGAACAGTATGTCTTGCAGTGTCCCTGTGTGTGCACCAGGCTACCTACCCTACTGTGGTACCCTACTACCCTGCTGTGCACTGTATGTAAGGTGCTGTAAGATGTCACATACCTGCACAAATTATCGAGATTACTGGCTTACTTTACTTTGGCTTAACTCTGGCTTGTTGGTCTTATGACAGTGATTCACTTCTAGGTTGGTTATACACCTAACATGCTTGTTGCAGGTTATGTTCAGGCTATCAGGAACAAACAAATAATTAGGACCGCACCGCGGATATATGCCTCCACCAACAAGTGAGCAGTCGACATCCATGTCAGTCCAGACTTTGACGTTTGAGCCAAATGTGAAGAATTTCCGTCAAGGCGTTACTGAGATATGCTATTACCGAGCTTGAAAATGGCATTTGTGAGGTCACAGTGACCTTGACCTTTGACCACCAAAATATAATCACTTCATCCTTGAGTCCAAGTGGACGTTTGAGACAAATTGGAAAAGATTCCATCAAGGCATTTCCTGAGATATCGCGTTAACGAACGACGGACGGACGTATGTGCGGACGGACAGACAAAACCGAAACCATAATGCCTCCGGCCTGGCTATGTTAGTTATCAATTTGTTGGATACTTCCCACTTCTACAATCTACTTATACATGTTGGAAGTGTTATTTTTCTTTTACAAACACAACCCTTTCATGTGAAGGCACTCATCGCTGGTTTGGAAAACCCTGGGTTAACAGAGTGAGTTGATAACCATGAGAGCAGTTAGCCAGCATAGCCAGCTATTACAAAGATACCCTGACTATATTGAACTTGCTTTGTCAAACAGGCCCCCAAAGCTCTGAGTGGAAGGATAAACGCACCAGCTACATTCAATCATTTGAATATTCATCACTGGCCTGTCTCAGACTCTCAGGGTTAGGTTAGGGTTAGCCCAACAAATAAACAAACTACAAATCATACAGAATAAAGCAATAAGACTACTACTACTACTTAGAGCCCGACCGATATTATCGGCCGATATTGGCGATTACCGATATATCGTTATCGGTAATATTTGGCGCCGATTTTTTTTAAATATATATATATATATATATATATATATAAGTTATAGACAGCATGGACAGCATGTTGTGTATATTTGATATTTTTTCTTAACTATTTGTTCTATTGTGTTTTTGTATTTCTAGTTATTTATAATTATTAAATTCCCAGTTAAGTTTACTGTTTCATTGCATTGAGTTTATTAATAAGCTGTAAAATATCCTGCCTACATCACATATTTCAATTCATGTCAACTCAATCATATCTTTGTCAAGTGTTTGATATTTGAGGGTTGTGATGTGGTGCCTCCTCTGGTCGTTAAGGGCGCCTGTTCGGAGGGAGGGGAACTCGTTGGAATAGCGTGATCCTCCCACGTGCTATGTCCTACCGGTGAAGCTTCCCCTGTCAGGTGAAAAGAAGCGGCTGGCTAACTGCCCATGTGGAAGCATGGAGCCAGTTTTCGGCTCTCCCCAGATCGGCAGAGGGTGGAGCAGCAACCAGGATAAATAAATAAAAAAGTAGCACTAATGGGGGATTAGCACTAATGGGGGATAAACATTTGATTAAAAAAAATAATAATAATAGGCCGATATTATCGGTATCGGAATTTTTTTACTCCCTAATATCGGTATCGGCCTCGGCCTCAAAAATCCAGTATCGGTCGGGCTCTACTACTACTACTACAGAAGTATGTGCTGAAACCACCTAGGCTGGGTTGTTGTGGGCGGGTCTTGAAATATTCTGAAGTAGCACAAATGTCATAATCTGATGAAGTCTGTGAGCAGATGATTTTGATCTGCACTCGGTCAGAAGAGAGACTTGTTTCAAAGCTTTTGACAGACTGGGTTGCGGTTGGGTTGTTCAAAGAAAAATCATGCCGGGACATAAATAGATCAAAAGAACCACCAGCGACTCACCCATCACAGCAATACTGGGAGGGGCAAGATGGACTACCCGAACACCACTATCTAGAACCCTGCAGTACATGCTTGATTCATTTCTATTTTTTCACGAGTGATTTCAAGCTTGTTTGACAGATTGTTTTGACAGTTTTAGCCTCCGCACACCCACCACTTCAGTCAAGTGTGTGTGTGTGTGTGTGTGTGTGTGTGTGTGTGTGTGTGTGTGTGTGTGTGTGTGGTATGTGTGTCCTACCCTCCCTCCTCGGTCTGCTTGTGGATGTAGGCCAGTATGTCAGCAGCGCGGCCGGTCCCCTCACACACCACCACTGGGACGGGAGGGCTCTCCTGAAGGTACTCCAGCACAGTCAGGATCACATTGGGACCCCCCTCAAAGATCAGGGCCACCACAGGAACACCCTGACCAATACCTGCAAGTACGGACACACACAGCCTGCTGCTTACAATTTGCTTTGATTATTCCTTTAAAGAGCATGGTGCCGGTTGGAGACCATATTGCATTAATATGTGGAATTGGTATTTAGACCAGCAGGGGACACTTATCCATTTCATATAACTAACACTTGTGATGTCACAGGGATGCAAACTAGTCACTTTTAGGTGACAGTCACATTTTTCAGCCCAAAATATGCAGACTTCTGAGTGGTATTATGTCTGCCCTGGTATCTGTCACCTTTTTTCACTCTCCATGACTTTGCATCCCAGTGTCAGCCCCAGCAGAACATTCTCCTCTTGTGATGTCACTCCTGTTGTTATGTCACACGCCCATTTATAAAATGCCACCTTTTCCTCCATATTTATACCCTGGGGGCCTGTGGGGCGGAATCTTTGTCTTTTTGGAGTATTTTCACTGTAATCATGAGCCCAAAATGTAAATTCAGATTTTTTTTAACCTGCACCATGCTCTTTAAAGTCCCTGGAAACCAAAATCCACAAAAACGTTCTAACTATGTTATTTAGGGTCTTATGTTAGTAATTGTGTGTCTCAGAAATTATGATACGGTACATTACTTTCAACCCAAAGCCTTAAAATCGACACTTTTCTACAAGGTCTGGATTTCCATTTCCTCATTGAAGAGAGCGGAGCGTGCGGTGCTAAAATGCAGGAGCTTATCACATCATAAGATTTAATCGAATCACACACACGCATGCACGCACGCGCGCACACACACACTGACACACACACAGTAGCGCTGTGCACTCACAGCGCAGCGGCGAGTGTGTTCACTGAGCAACGCGCGAACACACACACACACACACACAGAGTCCATCTCTCTTTCCTTCTCTCTCTCTCTCCTTCTCTCTCTCTCGCTCTCCGTTAACGGAGAGAGGTCTCCTCCTCCGAGAGAGAGAGAGAGAGAGAGAGGAAAATACCTGCTGCAGACAGACACGCCCACACAGTCGGCGGGAGAAAAAACACTCTAAAATGTAATTGATTCTCATGACTTTTGCCATGACTGTCAAACCTAAATTTATATACTTCGCGACGTTCATCATCGTTCAAATTTGGCTGCTGGCTTATTAACATAGGTTCCTGTGATGTGATGAACTCAAAATGCTAAATAATAATAAAATATTTCTGGTTTCCAGGGACTTTAAGGGTAAATCCCATTCATCCGAGTCCCACTTCCACCCTAGTGACAGTTTGTGGGAGGTTCAGATGATAATGTCCAGACAGCCGTTATCTGCCTTTGTCAGACCTCACAAAGATAAACTGACTGCACACACTGACTGACTGACTGAACCTTTAAATTTAAATCCATCTGTGTAATGCCATGATAATTCACTGGGTACAGTACAAGATGGCTGCCACAGAATTCTAATACACTTTAAATTGTACGAGTCAAATCATCATTCAATTTGTTGGTTGTTTGAGTGAGAAAGTCCCATGTGATTATTTTTGCTCCCTCCCCCCCTCCTCCCTTTCCCTGCTCTCTTCTCCCCCACTCTCCCTCCCCACCTCTTCCCTTTCCCTGTTCCCTCCCCACATCCTCCCTTTCCCTGCTCTCTTCTCCCCCACATCCCCCCTCTCTCCCTTCCCACCTCCTCCCTTTCCCTGCTCTTTCCTCCCCCACATTCCCCTGTTCCCTTGTTTTCACTGTCCCTTGAGACTATTCATGACCATATCGCCCAGCCACAGTATATTCTACCCGTTCTGCTCTCTCTCCTCTTCCCCCCCTTCCCCTGTTCCCTCCCCACCTGCTCCCTTTCCCTGCTGTCCCCTCCCTCACTCTCCCTGTCCCCTCCCCACCTCCTCCCTTTCTGTGCTCTCTCCTCCCACACACACCCCCCGCTCTCCCTCCCCACCTCCTTCCTTTCCCTGCTCTCCCCTCCCCCACATTCCCCTGTTCCCTCCCCAACTCCTCCCTTTCACTGTCCTCTCTTCCCCCACATTCCCTCCCCCTTTCTCCCTTTCTCTGTGTCTCTATCATATGATTGTTCAATCATGTTGTTATTATTAATACTACTGTAATTGTTACTGTTGTGTCAGCTATATTTAGCTAGACATATTCTCTGTGAAGTCCTCTGAGACATGCTTGTGAATTAGGGCTAAAATAAATAAACTTGACTTGACTTCTTTTGAGTTTACTGCACATTCCAAGTCTGACTTCCTGGATGAAATTCAACCCAACCCAAAATTCATCACAATACATTACTAGAAAAAGACCAGGACCAAATAACTGTAGTATTTGCATTGTATTGCAGTTTTTGGTATTTGTTTTAAACTGTGAATAAGCAGTTAACGCTAACCTGTGGTAAACCCAAGCAGTATGACAGCAATATTATGTGCCCCAGTTCTGACTGTCAATGATTGCTGCTGAATGAGTTTGCAGGAGAGTTAAAGCAATGTCATAACTGAAAGTTTTGGTCCGGCCAAGTTAACCTTTTGGTACAGTACGTGGATTCCATTCCAGTTCTTTCAATCTTTGAAATAAAACAGATAATCTATTATCTATATCATCATCATCAGTAGCCTATACTGTATAAATGGGAGCTTGGGCTCTGTCTGTCTGTTTGTTTCTCTGTCCCACTGTGATGTCATAAATCCCACTGTGACATTTCCGTGATGTCATAAATCCCACTGACATCATCAGTGATATCATAAATCCCAGTGATGTCATAAAGCCCACTGTGACATAATCAGTGATGCTGGTCTCATTGCCCACACAGCAGCCGAGCTGCGAATGTGAGCTGCAGGACGGGCGAGCCTAGGAATTGGGCGCACATAGCGCACGAGATCCTTAGTAAAAGGGAGCATGTGGGCTCTGTTCTGTTTCAATTTTTGTGATGATGTCATAGTGATGTCATAAGATCACTGATGATGTCATTAGTGATGTCATAAGACTGATGTCATCAGTGATGTCATAAGATGTGAAGTTGTGACATCATCAGTGATGTCATAAAGCTTGAGCCCGCACAGCGGCCGAGCCTAGGAATCTATCTATCTTATCATCATCATCATCATCAGTAGTTTATAAATGGGAGCTGGGACTCTGTTTCTCTGTCCCACTGTGATTAATTTGCGATTAATCGCGATAAACTATGGACAATCATGCGATTAATCGCGATTAAATATTTTAATCGATTGACAGCCCTAATATATATACATGTATACAGTATACAGTATATATATATATATATATATATATATATATATATATATATATATATATATATATATATATATATATATATATATATATATAAATAAAATTGTAATAACAATACCAATGGCCAAACACTTACCCATACTAATGCTAATAGCTACTACCCATATTAATACAACAGTGCATCTTTGCACAAAGTTCCCAGGTTTAATTGGACAATCAAGCGATTAATCGCGATTAAATATTTTAATCGATTGACAGCCCTAATATATATGTCTAACTGACTGTCTAGCACAGGGGTGCCCAAATTTTTTCCCATGAAGGGCCAAAACTCAATCTGGGTGGAGGGCCGAGGGCCAAAAATAAACGTTGTGGAATTACATTAAAATGTATTGTGTTTTATAGAAAATTAACATTCTAAATCTAAAATAACATTTCAATATAATAATCTACTTTTTATCTGTTTGGTAATTGTAATAATTTGCAATTGGTTATATATATTTAAAAAAACATCTGCATTTGTGGGGAACTTAAACATTTAATCAGTAAACACCCAGCTTCTCCAGAGTACATCGCATCGGGGAGATTAGAGCTGGGACGCCGAGGTCTCGTCCAATTGTTGCCAAACTTACTGATTCTAAAATGAAATTCACCATCATGGGGAAGGGTAGAGAGTTGAAAGGCACCAACTTCTCGATCAGCGATCAGTTTCCACCCGAGATCCTGAAGAGACGGAGACTACTCTACCCACCCATGTCGGAAGCAAGGAAAGGTAACAAGAAAACCCGTCTATCGATTGACAAACTATTCATTGATGGGAAGCTATACATAAATTCCCAGTTAACGTACTGGTTATGTGGTGGTGATATCATCGCACAGCCTGGGGCTAGCTCGGCTAGTACCGCCACTGTGTAAACAACGTCGCGGGTTTGTCGCGTCATCATCGCGTCCACTGCTACCATGGCAACGTCGCTGTTGCATGACTGTACCATTGACTGAATCAGTGACTGAACGTGTCCTCTCTATCAATAAGGATTAAACCCCATGGATTAAATCATGTTCGCCTACTGACTCTCTAAATATGTTTGATAGACTCATCAAGCCCCCCCCCCCTCTCTCTCTCTCTCTCTCTCTCTCTCTCTCTCTCTCTCTCTCTCTCTCTCTCTACTTGTGGATAAATGATCACTGTGGCTAGGGATTGGCTATTTCCCTATTTTTCTATTCTCGAAATTCGTATGATTTGCTGACCAAGTTGCGTATGTTCTGTTCTATGATGCAGCTTGATTTCGTGCTTGCTGTGTGTCTGTGTGTGTGTGTGAGTGTGTGCATGTGTGAGTGTGTGCATGTGTTATTGGGTTCTCTGAGTTGCCCTCTCCCCTACCCACCCTCCGACCTCAGATGTTTGCTGAGCGGATCTGTTTATTCTCATGTCTTAACAAACCCATATTAATCTGTATATTTGGTAATGGATACTAAAGGTTTGAAAATTATTCATGTTAATATCAGAAGCTTAGCTCCTAAAATCGATCTATTCAGAGCATGGGTTGCACATTACAGACCACATATAATTACAATTTCTGAAACCTGGCTTCATAGTAATATTTGTGATAATGAAATTAAACTTGACAACTATTTAGTGTACAGAGCGGATAGAGCTACCAGAGGTGGTGGTGTTGCCACTTATGTTGCATCAAACTTTGTATCTGAGCGAGTATTCCCTCATATAGACCCTATTGGCTTTGAATGTCTTTTTGTTAATATCACTCTACATGAAAATAAACACTTAATTATTGGTAATATTTACAGACCACCCTCTGCCCCATCCGACTCGACCAATTGCATTGTTTCAACCATTAACTCCCTTAATCGTCATAATGAAATGATTATTCTCGGCGACTTCAATATAAATTGGCCTGCTCATTCATCCTCTACTGTCAGAAACTTATTTGGCAGCTCAAATCTTACTCAACTCATTACGGAACCCACCAGAATCGACCGGAGGTCCATGTCTCTTCTTGACTGGATTTTAGTCACTAATCCCGAGAGGATTATTCAATCTGGCGTATTATCTGACTGCTTTAGCGATCACTCCGTGATCTTTTGTGTTTGGAAGATCAAACTTCCTAAGTCCCCCCCCAAATATATCAGAGTGAGACAGCATAAGAATATTAATGTGGATCTTTTTCTTCAAGAGTTACTCGCCATTCGTTGGGACAGATTTGAATTAATTCCTTCTGTTGAGGATGCTTGGAATTTTATGCACTCTGAGTTGAGTAAAGTTATTGATCTGCACGCACCGTGGAAAACTATAAGAGTCAAAGGTCGTCACTTACCTTGGATCAGTTCTGATCTCATTAACCTTTTTAAACGGCGTGACAAGGCCTGGGCAAAATTTCATGCCTCTAGGGACCCTGTGGACTGGGAATCATACAGGCATTTAAGGAATCTGTCTAAAACTAAAACAAGAAATGCCAAATCTACATATTATAATGACTGTCTCTCTCAAGATTTTGATAATCCCAGACAATTTTGGAAACAAATCAACAGTCTACTTAATAAAACCAATAAAAGTTCCATAAACTCAATGAGAATTAATAATGAAATTGTGGGCGATCCTGCAACTATTTCTAAAGCCTTCAATAAACACTTTTCTTCTATCTGCTCCTCTTCCTCTGCTCACTTCTCCAACTCTACTAGTTCTGTGCACACCACTAGAGGTATTAATGACTTTTCCTTTAGAAAGATTTTACCTGTTGAGGTCCTGAATGTTGCCCGAGAACTAAAGGAGAGCAGTGGTGCTGGTCCAGATGGATTGGAGGCCAGGTTTATTAAGCTTGCTTCTCATTTACTGATGTTTCCACTTGCCAATTTATTCAATATGTCTCTGTCTTCTTGCACACTCCCAGACATATGGAAATGTTCCAGAATAACTCCACTTCACAAAGGTGGTGATCCCCTTGATCCCAATAACTATAGACCGATTTCTGTTATCAGTGCTGTTGCAAAAATATTTGAAAAACTAATTTACAATCAATTATCCCAGTATCTCAACCACTTCAATTTATTATCTCAATCTCAATCTGGTTTCAGGCCGAATTTCTCCACCACTACTGCTCTTCTTAAATTCACTAATGATGTTACTTCATCCTTTGATCATGGTCAGTTTACGGGCTCTATCTTTGTTGATCTTACCAAGGCGTTTGATATGGTTGACCATCATCTGCTTCTTGATAAGCTTTACGCCATTGGACTGTCTCGTCAGGCTTTGCTTTGGTTCAACGCATACCTTCATAACAGGCATCATTGTGTGCTATTTAATGGCTGTCAGTCGGACTATGTGGTTATGGAAAAGGGGGTGCCCCAAGGTTCCACGTTGGGGCCTCTCCTCTTCTCTATTTTTATAAATGATCTCCCGCAAATTTGTTCTGACTGTCATGTACAATTATATGCAGATGATACCGTCATATATACATCCAGTTCAGATATTCAACAGATTCAGAACTCACTGCAATCCGATTTCAATCTACTACAAAACTGGTTTTACAATAACAAACTGTTACTGAACAAAAACAAGTCATGTTGTATGCTGTTTGGCACAAGGTTTAAACTTGCCCGTATCCCCAACACATTACATATTAATTTTTCTGACGGTTCACTGCTTGAGAAAGTTGATGTCTTTAAATATCTGGGCGTTTGGCTTGACCCTGAACTCTCCTTTAGACCTCACATTGACTCTGTGATTAAAAAAGTAAATTGCAGCCTGAGAATATTATACCGTTCAATTAACTGTTTCACTTTCCATGTAAGAAAACGTATTATTTCCCAATTAGTACTTCCGATAATTGATTATGCTGATATTGTTTACCAAAATACCATAGCTTCTCACCTGCGTCCTCTTAATGTTGTGTTCAATAGTCTGTGTAGATTCATTTTAAGATGTCCATATCTCACCCACCATTGTAACATGTATCATTCACTTAACTGGCTATCTCCTAACTCCCGAAGACATTTTCACTGGCTGCAATTCATTTTCAAATGTATCTACTTCAACTACCCATCTTACCTTAAACAGTACTTAGTCCCCCATATTTCTTTATATCCGCTTAGACACTCCCAATATCCTTCATTTGTTGTCCCCAATACTCTCACTCAAACCGGGCGTAGGGCATTTCACTTCAAAGCACCATTCGATTGGAACAACTTACCAAATTCCCTGCGCTCTACTACTTCACTGTTCATGTTTAAAAATGCATTACGTACTCATCTAAAAACAACCTGTTCTTGTTTCTGACTACATTGACTACTGTAAATTGCCTTTGGGTGTGGGCGTGTGTGTGTGTGTGTAAGTGTGTGTGTGTGGGTGTGTATGCGTGTCTGTGTGTGTTATGATTGCGCGAGGTTTGTACCTCTACATGTTCATGTAAACCTGCAATTCTCTTTTGTTGTATTGTTGATGCTTTCTGTTCTTATGTAGGTCCCCCTCTAAAACGAGATGATTCATCTCAAGGGGTTTTCCTTCAATAAAGTTCAAGTAAAGTTCAAGTATTAGTTAAAAACAGTTGTATTTTCCACCTTTGTAATCAAGAGAGAAATTTGACTTAATTCACAACTTGAAAAATCCTCAAGGTACTTTGAAAATCAGTTTCGTAGTGGCAACGTATATTGTACTCTTTCAAAACAGCCACTCTCTGTCTGCAAATGAGACAAACCGCTGTTGAATTTACTTTGGTAAAAAAATACTCGTCTTGCCACTCCGTCCTAAACTTTCTTTTGTCAGTGTGCCACTGCCATGATGATGATCTGTCCATCTTGCTGAGCTGGTGTAAAGCCAGTGACTGGGGAGGGATCAAATATCAGAGCTCACCCCCCAACCAGGTGATTCAGCCAACCAATCAGGAGCAATCAATCCTCAGATAGCAATGCCTCACACCCGTGTGATACAGTCGGGGAGAGAGAAAATACAACCTGCACAAAATTAACGTTAATCGTAGATAGAACAGTCCTGACATCTCCATTCAAGCGCGGACTGCATAATCGGGCACGTCGGGCAACTGCCCGGTCGCCTGGCCTGCAAAAAAAAAAAAAAAAATCCCACCCCCAAATCCGTGGCGGGCCAAAAAAAAAAGAGCGCGGGAAACACTTGGCCCGCGGGCCCCAAATTGGGCACCACTGGTCTAGCACATACCATCACAAGGACATGCAACAAGTATAACATAGTTTAGGTTTCACTTTTTTTCATGTGGTGAGGCTCTGTTGATGTGGATGTGATTCACTGGCGTGGCACTAAAACCGTTACAGTAAGTGTGGAGTTTGATCTTTCTGATGCGCAACTCCAAGGCTCCCAACATCAATATGGAGATAGGAAAATATCTCATTAAAAACCAAATCAGAGTAGCTGGCTGGAAGTAAGTCAGAACCTGGTGCTTTATACAATTATGGTTATTGGTAATTGAAGGAAGGCTTGGTATTTTGGAGGGAAAGTAATTAGTCGATCAGTCAGCCAGTGGAGGTGCCTTCAGTGGCCTTTACTGTATGTTTTCGGCCATCTCAAAACACACACCATGTCACTACACTATCTGAGAAGAAGCTACCATTTTTAGCATTTGTCTTACGTGCATGTATTCTCTGGAGGTTGATGTGCTTCTCCAGCTCCCGCCGCAGTTTGACCTCAGCGCCGTACTTGCCCACCGTCCCATCATCAACCAGGAGGAAATGCGAATGGAGGTTGTTGAGAACATTGAGCTTGCTGAGAGGGTTCAGTATGGTCTGGTATGGAGCTATTACCTGCAATGGGAAAGGAGGGGTCAGAAAAGCACAACAGTAGAAGAGGAGGAGAGCTTAGAAATTACAAGTTTTGTTTCTAGATGTAAAAAAATTAAATAAAAATAATTAATAAAACAAAAACAAAAAAAAAACATAATTGAATATTAGTTAAGGCGCCATCAGTTATTTTAAGACCTTTGCTTTCAAAGTACCAACATTTACTGAGATATTTTTGTAATACAGAGAGGCGTGGTGTGAGATGTAATACAGAGAGGCGTGGTGTGAGATGTAATACAGAGAGGCGTGGTGTGAAATGTAATACAGAGAGGCGTGGTGTGAGATGTAATACAAAGAGGCGTGGTGTGCCCCGGTAGCTGTATGTGGTTTTGTAGGGGTGTGTGTTGTGTTCTCATTTCCGCCAAATCTACAATCAATATATGGAATGGATGGAACTTCAGGCCTCTTTGGCTGCAATATTATCAATATCGATTATGTAAGTTCCTTTTGACTCAATTTAAATGCTTCTGGCTTGTGGAGACAATTTTACACTAACCGGTCCTGATGTAAAACCTCATGACATACATTACCACACAAGATCAATGACCTTCAGGCAGAGCTTCGGGGCAGCTGAGAGGAAATGGAGAAAATCACATCACCCTGAAGATCTCTCTTCCTACCACCTTATCCACTCCAACTTCACCTCTGCCGTCTCAAAAGCAAAAACCTCCTTCTTCATCTCTGAAATCCAGTCCTCTGCATCCAACCCCAGTAAACCGTTCTCCACCTTCTCCACGCTCTCCACGCTCCTCAATCCTCCCTCCCCTCCCTCTCTCATCAAAATGGCTGATGATTTTGTAACCTTCTTTACTAAAAAGGTGGATGACATCAGCTCCTCCTTCCATCCTCCAGGTACCCTCAATAACACTCTCGACTCCAATCCTGCTTCTCTGCCCCCCGTCCCCGGTTTTACTTCTTTCTCTCCCGGTGAAGTGCTTAAACTCATCAGCTCTAACCGAGCAACTTGCTGTCCCCTTGATCGTATCCCTTCCTCTCTCCTTCAAACCATCTCACCTGACATATCTCCCTTCCTCACTACTCTCATCAACTCCTCTCTGTCCTCAGGTCTTGTTCCGCCTGCTCTAAAGACTGCTAGAGTCAAGCCTCTGCTTAAGAAACCCTCCCTTGACCCTACTGCTATTCAGAACTACATACCTGTCTCTCTTCTCTCATTCCTTTCCAAAACCCTCGAACGAGCAGCATCCGATCAACTTTCTCTCTATCTCTCCCAGAATGACCTCCTGCACCCCCTGCAGTCCGGTTTCAAGGCTTCTCACTCCACTGAGACAACTCTTCTTGCAGTCACCGAGGCCTCATCCCTCTCCTCTGTTCTTGTCCTCCTTGACCTGTCTGCTGCTTTCGATGCAGTCAACCACCAAATCCTTCTCTCCATCCTGTCTGACCTAGGCATCTCAGGATCTGCACACTCCTGGTTTGCTTCCTATCCCTCTAAACGCTCATACCGGGTCTTATGGAGAGGATCCCTCTCCAGATGCCCAGATCCTGCCCTCTTATCACCGGTGTCCCCCAGGGCTCAGTCCTGGGCCCCTTGCTTTTCCTTCTCTATATCAGATCTCTTGGCCATGTGATCTCATCTCATGGCTTTTCTTATCACTGCTATGCCAATGACACTCAGCTTTTCCTTCCCCCCCCCCTCAGACACCCAAATCGAGGCTCGCATCTCTGCATGCCTCAAAGACATGAAATTGATTGATTGAATATGACATTGATTGATATTTGCTGACTTTCCCTAAACAATTTTTTCGAATTCCATGACTTTCCCTCTCTGGAAAATGCATCGGTATTCCTATATGGCCAGTGGGAAGCCTGCACTAGCCAGGCTGCTGAGCTATGATAATCTTCTGACTGAGCGTACCTGTGTTGACCCCTCCAGTGAGGATCCAGGCCCTGGTGGTGACAGCAGCTTTGATCAGGCCCTTGCCCACCACCTGCTTGAGGTGTGGGTGCAGGTCGAAGTTTTGAATTCCTCCGTGGACCGAGATGACGATCTTGGGAAGCTCCATCTGCCATTCCTTCAGCATGAGCCGCAGGATGCTCTCCGGCCGCGAGTCGTGGGACAAACGCACATACTACACACACACACACACACACACACACACACACACACACACACACACACACACACACACACACACACACACACACACACACACACACACACACACACACACACACACACACACACAGGGTTAGAAGCTGGTCAACAAACCCCCTCAGGTAACCTTGCTAAGCAGCTGGATTTGCAGGAGATCACAATCACAAGACAAATCCATCTTGCCAAGCTACAATCTATTGGTTTTAGACAGATGGTTCATCCAATCACCTGCCAGGTATTTTTGAAAGTGCCCACCCCTTTTAAGCGGTTTCTCGAGTGAGTTCCCACATGGGTCTGTGAAATAAACCATCTGGTAGCGTCAGGTTACCCCTTACGAGTCAGTGTTGTAAATCTCATGACCTGAGCTAGCATCACATTTAAGCGCGTTATTTCCTTTTATTATTCTATTGCTTAAACAGTTGTCTCTGTTGTGCAACACTGGGCATCAGTTTGAGGCTACACCATCTGTAGGTTGCTTTCAGACTGGTGAAGTTTCTCCACACAGTATGACTTAATTACCCAGGTAACAAGAAATTAATTAAACATAATTCTATTCTTTTTTAATACTTTGTCAAATTAAACCTGAATGTTAAGGATGTCTTGCAGCCATACCAATTGAGCTTAACAGTTATTTATGAGTACCTCTCAAGTATTGTATGCCAAATGAATTACCCCAAGGAGCTCATTAAGTCAACAAAGTTTCATCATGGGACCAAAGCTAAAATACACAGTGTAAAAAACACATTTGGCACATTGTGTTACACCCATTTCCACAATCAAGGTTGCAGTTATCTCAAGACTTACAAGTCTGGTTTTTCACTTGGAAAAATGTGTCCCAGCAGAGAGAGCTTGCCCTACCTACCTTGGCTCTGTAGGAGTGGGAGCCTCCCTGGAAGTTGATGACACCATATGCGTCAGTGGGGCTCTCCTCTGTGTGTTTTTCCACCGACCACTCCTCCTGCTCCGGCAGGGACAGGTTGGGGTTTTCACCCAGCTTCACGTCCGAGTACTTCATCGCCAGGCTGGCTGTGAAGCCAACATGCTGCCGCACCAGTCGGCCGCAGCAGCACCTGCATGGGAACCACAATGAGTTTATTTGGCAAGAACAATTCATGTGCAGTTTGTTGAATCATCTGGCAAGACAGTCTACATTCTATGAAATAAAATGTTGAAGCTTCAGAGTTTTATTTGGTTTGCAACCATAAGGGAACCCAAGAAGGTTCCTAGAAGAACCCCTTAAAAAAACCTTCATGACTCATGAAGGTACTTTCACAAACCTGCAGGACTAAACCCCAAAACAATATATATGGCTTTTGGGGTGGTGTGTGAAGAATTCTGGTCAACATTTCCGCATTTGAGAACAAATGTATAATATTCTACAATCTTTATCATTTTCAACAGCATTAGTGCCCTCTATGGGTTCAAACCTGCTTTTTTTTGCCCTCCAAAATGGTACAACCTGATGTCACGGCGCACTCCCCCCTTCCCCAGTCCCCACTCATGTGAAAAATGTTTTTTTCATGTGATTATTACTGTAGTTCACGCCAGGAGAGTTGCAACATCTCCATTCACTCCAATGGACCCGTTTTTAGCGCGAGCCTTAAGAACGCAATGCATCATGGGTAATCGTCTACTGTGGCTAATGTTAGCAGCTAGTCACTTTTAACCATTGCTGTCTGAGGCACGCGCCAGTTACGTTATTTAGAGCAGTGCAGTAAATACAATATTCCTGGAATGCGAGTTTAACGAAACAGTTAAATGTCCTCTGCATTCTACACCAAATAAAGACATTACTGTTTGTTTTATTTTGTATGTTACATACTTATCGGCCAAGTTATGTTAGTTTATGGGCTAGGAATTCTGTCAGGGTACAAGGTAGTATAGGCAGCCATCTTGCCTGCAGAGTTTTCAAATCAAGTAGAATACCGTTTTGCCAGAAATCTGGGGGGTTTGGTCCTGCTTTAAGGAACCTTTATTCCTGCCCTTCTAGTGAGGGACCGTAAGGTTCTGGGCGGCTCTTTTTGGATCTCAGAAGATATCTTTTCAGAGTATACTGTAAGTCAGACCTGGGCCACATGCGACCCGCGAGCGCCACCTGTGTGGCCCGTGCTGGAATTGCAAAAAAAAAAAAAAAAAAAAAAAAAAAAAAAAAAAAAAAAAAATTGTACAGTGCACCTGAACGCAACATGCAAGATACCCGCTGAATAAGTGTCCAAATGTTCATGTCATTCTGGCCAATACTCCACTTCTGTTCTCCACTCCAATTCTAATTGGCTGGTAACTTTAAAATCTAGCAGCCATATTTGAGTTATTCCTCTAAACCTGACTTCAAATGCCCCAAATTTTTTCGCGCCGGCGCCATTCGGCCCCCAACCCTCAGCAAAATCTGGCCCTTTGGTAGCGAGGACATTTTTTTGTGGTCCTCTCTATCATCAAAGTTCCTGGGTTACGGCAGGACAATATTTGTTCAGCCCGCGGCAACAATCTTGGTTTCTCATGTGGCCCCCCTATAAGTGTAGATACATTTGTACCACACAGGCTCAGTATTTCACCATCAACATCCCAAACAAACAACATCCAAAGCCCAAACTTAAGCAATTAAAGCAATTAAAGTATAAGACTTTATTCTTGACAAACAATCGTGATGACATTGACAAGGTTCGACATATTTGTTACAGTGTAGGTTGACCATACTTTTTGAAGAGCATAATGTTTTTTTAAATTGCCATATAGTTATTATTCAAGTTATGACTACATGGCAAATTTGGTCCAAAACCGGTTTCTCTCTGCTCTCTCAGCTCCCTTCAATGACTTTAGGTGAGAATGTGTCTCCTGACACACAAAGGCTGGAAGTTAATTGTTTCCTGGGGAGGGCTGCTGCTATACAGTGGCGTTACACTGTCAAGGAATTTCCCTGCAAGGTTTTGCTGATATAACCGGCTGGGAGGGACATTCTCAATCCTGCCAGGCAATAGAGAGTGAAATAGGATGACAACCAAACAAATACTTACCGCACCAGCTGTTGGCAGATCTGGCATCCTGGAAGGCATCTGCAAGAAAATCAACACCAGCATCATTCAACTGATAATCACTAATCAAACATACATAAAAACAACACAAAACAAAATTAAAAATAAAATACAGACCCACTATCCAATTAAGATAGCTATAATATATGACAAAATACATGCGCAACGTGAGGACTGATCTTTTCCAAAGCTAGAAACGGCATGTCGTCAGAGGACACTTTGGAAGGTTATCTGTCAACTGGGCAGCCGGCCTGGTCAGATTGGCTTTTGACCAAGAAAGAGTTATGAAACCTGCCAAGTGGACTCTGGCTTTGATCACAGTCAGATGATCCAGGCCTGGTATTGCATGGGACTGAGTGGGTTCACCAACATTTCTGGATCATCTATCCACAGAAGCCCATAGTTAGCGGGGAAACGCCAGTGGCAAATAATTGATGCAAAAGAAAACACAGAGAAAAGAGTAACCAAGTATCAAGCCAGTTTACGAGAAGAAAGTAGAAGAATGCATCTTTTTGAAAGTATAACTAAAAACAGAAATGGCAAACGCACACTGCTGAACATTCAATGACTGTGGGAAACTGTTATATATATATATATATATATATATATATATATATATATATATATATATATATATATATATATATATGAGTTGGACGCCGCCTGGGAATTTGACCCACCCAGTCTGCCCCACCCCCCCATATATATATATGTATATGTGTGTGTGTGTGTGTGTGTGTGTGTGTGTGTGTGTGTGTGTGTGTGTGTGTGTGTGTGTGTGTGTGTGTGTATATATATATACACACACACATAGATAGATAGATAGATAGATATGTATAGATAGATGTAATTTGTGTGTACCTTTGAGGTTGATGTGGTACATTGTGAATGACTGGGCTGCTCGCCAAGTCAATAACAGCCATCCATACAATTCTAGCACTAATATGTCAAATTCCGTTAAGTCTGCATAGAAATCCTGCTATACTTGAGAGGAGAACATTCACGTCAATTCTTTACATATTACACACAAAATGTTATTTTCATAGGACAGGGTTTAGTTAGGGTTTCAAGCTTTATTTAGCCAGAATTTGCAGTAGTTGTTTACAGTACCGTTTAGAGTAAAATGCACCTGTGGGGTCAATTTTGGATCAAACAAAAATCTGTCATTTTTTTGTGTAGGACAGTCTTACGATGCAGTCTGCCACTTCGCTGGCCCCGGCCACTTAACTTAACTTAACTTAACTTAACTTAACTTAAAGGTCCCATATTGTGTAGTTTTCTGCTGTTTTAAACATTTGTCAGGGGTCTTTAAAATAAGGTCATGCATTCTGTTTGGGATTTGGAGACATCTCGATTTTTTTCTTGTATTTACCCTCTGCAGCTCAGTATAGTCAGTTTTTTCTACAAAGGCCTTGGTCTCATTGGCCGATGAGGCGCTCCGGTGAGGTGCCCCTCTGATTGGCCGCCTGATCTGTCACTCAAAGCAAATGCTGACTGAGCAGAGCAACTACTGTCTGTGCTTGCGTAACCTATGTGCGATTCGAAATCACGCGTCTGTGCCTGTATGCTGCCTGTAGCTTTAGCTAGCTGCACTGAGCTGAGTCACAAAAAAAGTGTAAAAGTGAGACCGTTTGACAGATTCGGATTTAGAGGAAAAGGAACAGTTGAGCGGACCCCATTCGCACTGCGGGTTGTTGGCATAGTGAGCGGACCCTGTTTCGATGCGGTAAGTGGTGTGTTTTTATCTAGCTTTGGCTTGTGTCGCTAACGTTAGCATAGCTAGTAAACTTGCAGATTTCCGTGTCTGTCATGGCCATTATCCCTAGCGTTATATTATCTTATCACTATAGCCTATTTTGACCCCAGGAAGACTAGTTAGCTGTTGTCTAGGCGGCAGATAATGGGGATCCTTTTTAATAAGCAATACACGCCAGCTTGCCTGCTGTGTGGATGTAGCTACTACTGACTGGCTAATCCACAGCAGACATACGCATAACGTTCATTTACGTTCAAATGCATCAAATTGATGTCAAGATTCATCAAGGGATACAAATATTGACATGACACATGTAAAAAATAATGCTTATTGTGTCCTATGCTATCTATTAATAACATACTTCTTGAGTTGATACCTTTATGGTTGTATGTTACAGTAGTCTGTACAGTAATGTTACTCACATCTAATTTGCCCTTGCAAAATAATAAATGTCATTGTAATGTTCTGAAGCTTGCAAAATGCAATAAGTTATCCGTTTTCATTCCTTTAGGTTGCCACTTGCCAGAAGAATCAAACCTGTTCAGGATCATCTTGGCGTGTATGTTCACTTCAGAATGCAATGAACAAAATCAGACTATGGACCCTTACAGCTTAGGAATTATTACAGTATAGCAGTTGTGTATTCTGTGCATGCATTGATTTGACAAATATGGCCAACATGGATACGGTACATGACAATAAATTTGAGCAAAGTAATTGTGTTGTACTTTATTACACATCCAAGTAGATAAACAGTAACACTGACTTCTTACAGAATCTAATTATTTTATTATAGAAAATACACACAAAATGCTTGTGCAGGACCATGCTATGCTGCAAAATCACAGGAATGTTCCACTGTAGCAGTAAAGTGGTGCTGTAGGCTATCAATCACATAAATTATATGAGACTAAGTATTACAAAAATATATGAAATATATTTGACAGTATGTGTACTCTATTCTCAATGTCTACAGACAGATATTTTGTCAGCTAGGTAGCTGGAGGATTTCTCGGTTGCAGGTGTGTGCTGGGTGCTGCACTCTTCGACGCTGATGCTTCAGGAGACATGACTGAATGGGGGGAAAACAGTTCCATTACAGAAGAGTGTACATCATTATGTAGCAAATTAGCGATTTTCATGTACAGATTATTTTATAATAACATTTCTATATTTATTGAATTGTCATATTTACAGAGGTTTGTGTGTACAATAAAAATGTGTTGGTAAACATACCGTACTGAAAGTCGGCTAAGCAGACGGCAGGATCCTGGATGGTCTCTCTTGGTAGGTAGGGAAGTCAGACTGTAGCCTACTAGAGACACACAAAAGGGTAAAGTTGGCTCAATCGCTGCAATCTAAAACTACATTACCTGCAAACTACAGCCTCAATAATTACCATGTATTCTAAATGTCTCCAACTGTCTCAAGGAAAATAGGACAACCTCCAGAGAATCATGTTTATGGTTGCGACAACAACTGTTTACAAAACTATAGCGTTAGTTATTTCAATATCAGCTAGTTATATTAAAGAGATTCATAACGGCTAGCGTTAGTTATATTGAAGAGCAGTTTATAC
Source organism: Poromitra crassiceps (assembly GCF_964638095.1). Lineage (NCBI taxonomy): Eukaryota > Metazoa > Chordata > Actinopteri > Beryciformes > Melamphaidae > Poromitra > Poromitra crassiceps. Next base: position 57,860,284 of record NC_139629.1, on the reverse strand, counting down.
TACAGTAGGCCTGTGGCTAAATGAACGTTAGCTCAGCTGGCGCTGCCTTCATACTCCCAGAGCTATCATAATCCTGCAAGTGGCCCGATTCTAACAATATTACAGACAAAGTTACGTTAGGCGACACTACCACAAAGTGTTTGCTGCATTACAGTTAGAGCACGCCATGCACATATAATAGCCATTTTCAGCACTATCTCCTCACTGCTTGCAACGAGGAGAAACACAAACAAGCACACATAACGATGTCATGGCCAGCTGTTAGCAAAAACGAAATTATATTACAGTATTGCGTCAATAAACTCACCGTCTCAATGCTGTGGCAAGGGTCCCGTATCGTTGGAATGGATCCTTTCTCCAGTACTAATTTATCCATCCATTTATCCACAAGATATTTCTCTTAAGGAAAGCTGTGCAGTGATGAGTTTGGTGGTTGAATACAACCGGGTACAATGCACTTCTTTTTTGACGACATGGCCGCCGGAGCAGCGAGTGCGAGCTGGCAGCCTTGACTGTAGGCTGGCAGTCACGTTCACAACAAGCTAGGTTGAGGTCACAATCATGGGAGAGAGAGGGCGGGCTCTGGGCGGGCCCTGTGAATTTTTGATTGATTGGCGACATGTGACGTACAAAATCCTTGCAAATTCTGGAACTCTAATTCGCCTCTCCTGTGGCTCCATCTTGTGGCAGGGGAGGGAGAGGAATGACTGTAGGAAGTGATTTCATACTTTTACAGACTTGTACAGACACCCCCAAGTTTATACAAACCACAAAACCCAATCAAAAGCGATTTTCACAGTATGGGACCTTTAAGTGTGACTCAAGTCCGAGCCCCCATCTGTGGGTTTTAGTGCACCTCCTCAGGCCTGTACCAGTCAGGGTGACAGCAGGTCTAAGAGCTTAACATGCAGGGCCGCTGCTGGCCATTTGGGTGCCCTAAGCGTAATTGTTTTGTGGTGCCCCCCCCCCCCCCCCGCAAAACTTTCAATAACTGTCAAACGAAAGACTGCAAAATCATTAATTATGAACGATACTAGTGTATCTCACATTACATTACATGTGGCAAACAAACAATTGTTAGAATTACTGTACATGTCAGCAAACAAGCGATTGTTAAACTGTACATGCAAGCAGGGGTGGACTGGGATCATAATTCAGGCCGGGCATTAGATACCAAGCAGGCCAGGCCGATACGGGCCGACGTGCATGCTGGCGTCCGAAGGGCGGCGGCGAAAAATTTGGGCTGTTTGAAGCCCAATTTGGGCCGTTTGAAGCTCGATTTGGGCCGTTTGAAGCCAGATTTGGGCCGTTTGAAGCCCGATTTGGGTCGTTTGAAGCCAGATTTGGGCTGTTTGAAGCCAGATTTGGGTCGGTTGAATACAGATTTGGGCCGTTTGAAGCCCAATTTGGGCCGTTTGAAGCCCAATTTGGGCCGAGTCCAATTTTACAATGAGATGCACCCACTTTAACCCTGAATAAAGTAATAAAACCACTAGTAAACCAGTAGGCGGCGCCTGGCCTGCTGTTCAGTGAGTGGCCTGACTGCTTAATAACATGAAAGGAGAAGGGGACGTGGATTACAAGATTGTCCCATGGAAACAGATGTTAGCCCAGTATAACAAGAAGCCTGCGGGGGCGCTGTTTGACATAGAACGCCAGACAGTGTGTCTGTCAACTTTATCTCCCACACTGTGAGATCTACTCTACATGTGAATTCTTGTTATTGTCCATGTGAAAGATGGCGACACAGAGTTCATCCAGCCCCACAGGATAACAGAAACTCATGTTATTATAAACATCACTGGATTTTCTCCTGCTGGCGATGTCAAGGATGGAAACTCACCACCTGACCCGATCGGGGCGCTGGTGTTGCTGTTCTACAAACTAACATTGCCTCTGATGTAGAAGTAGTGTCTCTGGGTCTCTTCTCTAAGTTGTTGGTCCATAGCTGTGTTGTAACGCACCCTGTAAACTATCAGAGGTGCCTCTAGTGTGTCCCTTCACCTGATCATGGCCTGTCAGCCTCACGGTGGAGGGGGCACCTTGACTATAATTTAGCTGTTTCCAATTTGGCTCTTTTCTACTGTTCTCCCTTTGTGGGTGGGAGGATATAAAGTCACAGTTCAATGTGTAAATATTGCTACTATGACTGATATGCTATATTTATATATATATATATACATGTTTTTATGGAGTTCACTTTTCTATTTTAAAGAAGGAATTACATTTAGTTCTATATTTCCATTGCCAATGGGAATGTATATAAATATAAATATAAATATATATATATATAGAGAGAGAGAGAGAGAGAGAGAGAGAGAGAGAGAGAGAGAGAGAGAGAGAGAGAGAGAGAGATCATTGCCTGCCGGGCCCATATCATGACACCATCTCTGGTTGACATACTTGATAAGGAGGCCGATAGCAAAGAGGGAGGGATTAAGAAAAATAGGAGGAAGAAGAGAAAGGTGAGACCATTGAGGCTGACTTGAATGATGATGAAGAGGACGACTATTAGAACTAAAGCTTCCTCTCCTAGAGAACTTCTGTTTTGGAAATTGTTCAGAAACAATAAAGTAATGGATTGTCTGAATGACCCAGGTCTCTAGTTCGTGGTTGCAAAGGTTCATGATGCTATGGATATCCTATAGAGCAGGAGTTTTCAAAGGGCCTCCCCAGGGGGGCTCCAAGCAGTTTCAGGGGAGGCTCAGTCAAATTATAAAGTGAAACCATATTATATTAGTTAGCCTATTAAAAGGAGATGTCATAGAATAGCCAATGTGTGTGATTTGATTAAAGAGATAGTTCACAGTAGTTTGGGGAATCTGACTTTCCCAGAGTCAGAAGCAAATAAATGCCTTCAGACAGACCTTTTTATGTATTTGGTGTAGTCTGAAGTATGTCAAACAGCAATATCAGGCTATCAGGGATCGATTGTTGAGTCTATGTGGATCAAATAACAACATCTTGATACCAGATAGGCATCCAGGAGTTGAGTGAGGGGGGCTCCTTTTTCCAAGTTTTGTGTGGGGGGAGGCCCACAGTCTCATACTTTGAAAAGCCCTGTCCTAGAGGTAGCCAGAGGTCATTGCTTTTCATACAGTGAGATCTAGTTTCAAAAAAGTGTCTCACTACAATGACATGGCTACTCTGGGGACTATAGATCAGACATGAATAGCCACCAATTGGGCTTATTGAATCTATAAGAGTCTCAGCTGGTCAGTCATACCCACATTTATGAAATTCCAAGACTCTTTAGGGACTCCAGTATGCAGAAATGGTCAAATACACCATTTTTGCAATAGGTGGAAATGACACTTTTCCAGACCTACTGCATGTAAAAAACAATGTGGTTATTGCCCAAAACTGCATGAGATTAGGATAAATGTGGCATGTCTGTACAGGGGAGGCTTGTGGGTACCCATATAACCCATTTCCATTCACATATATTGAGGTGACAGGGTCAAGGGACCATTTGGAAAATGGTGATGGCCGTTTTTCCCTCGCCAAACTTTTGTCTGACTTTGAATCATTAGTTATTTAGCCCCCTTGAAAAAAAACAGCATTTTGGACATTTTTTTCTAAAATCCAGACTAGACAAAATAAATAAGGGGGGTGCGCGTGGAGCCCTACTGTACAGGCTGAGGCGGAGCAAACTGTTGAAAGTGAAAGTAAAATGTGTCAGTTCAGAGAGCGAGTCAGACCGACTCCATTTCAAATTCAGAGAGCAGAGCAGAGCAGGAGGGAGAAGCAGGGTGAGTGTTATTTACTACATTATTATTCCTATCATTATTTGATTCAGGGATGAAACTATAGTCACCTTCAGGTGCCTTTAGGTGAGCTAACAGTCACTTGTCCTAAGTTCATGATTTGAGTGTTTTTTTGTGTATCTGCCCGGGCTGATATCAATCACCTTTTTCCACACTCTTAGAAGTAGAAGAGCCTCGAGGAACCTTTTGGGGTTCCTCACCATTGCCACTGCGGAGGAACCTTTTCAGTACAAAAAGGTTCCTTGAGGAACCCCTGCTAAGAGGTTCCTCAAGGAACCTCTTTGCAGGGGTTCCTCAAGGAACCTTTTTGTGGGGTCTGGGGTTCAAATTGGAACTCTTTAAAATAATTTCTATTCTTGTTAAAATGATTGACATTGAAAATGTTTTCTCACAGACATTTTATTTAACAATGTATTGAAACAAGTTTATGTATAAAATATTAATATTAACAATTCACAAGTCCATTCACAAACAGTAAAAAATAAAAATATATTACAAATAATATAATTATATATATATATATATACACACACACAATGTATATATATATATATATATATACAGTATGTATATATATATACAGTATGTATATATATATATATAGTATGTATATATATACAGTATGTGGATATATATATATATATATAAACAATAAATAAATACAAATATATAACAAAGCAACATTCATAACATGCAAGAACATTGGAAGTGATATATGTAGCACATATAATTTGAGTAAATATAATTCACACAAAAACACATCTTAAATATACATTACATGACACAGACTGATAATTACAGATCAACACAAATACAAGACTGATGTCACATTAAATCAAAGAACACTTGCAATGATTGTCAGCAAAACCAAACAAATAGCAATTATTTTCTAGATCTGTATACAGACACATTCTGTATAGAATTGTTGAGAGTTGTTGACACAAGAGTTGTTGTTTGTATGCTGCCGTTAATGCCTGTAATAATAAACAAAAGAAAAAACGAGGTGAACAGACTTTGCTGTGAGGAGCTGTCAGAAAGTTTCACCTGTCTCTCCTAACTATCCAAACATCTCCTGTGCTGCTGACGTATCCTCCGTTTCGCTCCCTTCACGTCTGAGGACAGTAGAGATAGAAACAAACCACGGGGACTTTATTGCTGTCATTACTACAGCCGTGTGTAACGCAGGTCACCATCTGAACACAATTGGAATACAGGTAACGCTAACGGCGGCTAGCTTCCTATAAACTCTGCTCTTACATAGGCTGTCACTTAAAGCGGCTGCGCTATGTCAACAACATGGCGGCAGTGGGCGTGCCCGTACGTGAGTGACGTCAATCGAATAAGGTCTATACAAAAAGGGTCACATGCTATGTTTTGAGTGGAGAAGTTTCTATACACTGGGTTATTTCGGTTGATACCTTAAAAGTATTGGGTACCGATACCGAGCTCTACAGCAGATGTAGACTGCTTAAGAAAACAAGTAGTTGGCCATCTTGATGACAGTGGGCGAGATCTTTCCTTCAGGTGTATTTGACATTAGATACTTTTCAATGAAAGTAAGAGTGTTTTTTGCCCTCTGGTGGTACTGTATGTTAAAAACAAAATACGTAGACATCAAGGTCCCCAGCCCCAAGGTGATGTCATCGACCGGATTGACGAAGAGCTCCGTGTAATCAAGGCACACGCCAAAAGCAGCTGCCCCAAAGGGGTTTCCTGTGATGATTAGGACAGGCGTTGGGACCTCAGGATTCTAGGGCAGACAAAAACAACAACATTCTAAATGTTATATGACATTGCTGAAAATTACCTGGACAGTGTTCTGGCCAATTGACAATAACCCAAGATTCAAGATTCACTTTAATAGAGAGCTAAAGTGAACGTCACTTCCTGCTTTTCTCCCTGTACCAGCGTGTGAAAAATAAAAATTGCGGTGAACGGAGCGATACGCTACCTTTTTGATCCTCTTTGAATTGTGCCACGGGAGTCAATGTACAAGATAACTCTGCAAGTCAAGAAAGTCGCAGTTTGTGGTAAAACTGTGGCACTATAACTTGTAAATCACAAAGACTACGCACAGTCGTCTAAGTAACGTCTCTCCCGCCAGTCCATTGTTGTTGATGGTGTGATGTATAGAGACAGTCCGCATGTCTCTGGGAACGCCTACAAAATGTTAAACAGCTGGCGCGCGAGTGGGGTAAAACCGCCGATATATCTCACGGGCTGACTCACCAAAAGACGGTGCTGCGGCTCTAAACTACGTACATGTTTGGGGGTTCTAGAGCAGAACACAAGACATCTGTTCAGATGTGCGTTTACTGCAGTGGTTAAATCCCCGATCGTGTCTGCCTGGGCTGGGCTTAGTGGGCTATCAGCTAAATTCTAACTTTGCTGAATGGATAGAACGGGGTAATTTACCCCGCCCTGACCCCGCCCCCAGGCTAACCCAGCATCTATTGTGGGCGTTCTTAGAGCCTGTATGGGCGTTCCCAGAGACTGTCTCTATAATGTGCGACACGAGATGTAGTTGATTGACAAAACTAAACGTTATGTTTCAGTTTCAGGACAAACTGACTTTCTTGACATGCAAAATTATCTTTTAAATTGACACAATTTAACATGTGTACCCCGTGGCACAATTCAAACGGGATCAAAAAGTAACGTATGTCTCTGTTCACCACCATTCATATTTTTCCCACACTGGTACAGGGAGAAAAGCAGGAAGTGACATTAACTTTGGCTCTCTATTGCCACAGTAAGTAATCAGACGAGGAATGCATGCAGTATGGCAATCACATCAATAGTAGAAAATAAAGCTATAGAAAACTGTCACCAATGAGCAAATTTGAAAGTGCAGTCCTAAATGTTAAGGACTGCAACTATACATTTTTGCGATTGTTTAAAGTGACAAGGGGGGAGGGGGGGGGGGTCAAGTCGGGCCATGGGTCACACCCATGTGTTATTGTAACTATTAAGGCATACCTTGTTGATCATGTAGAGGGCATTGGGGTCCTCTTTGAATAGATGTGGGAGGAGTAGCGTTGCCAGGATCATTTGCAGGCCTTGTGTTGGAAAGATAAATAAAAAGGCAAACATAAAAATGTCATGCTAGCAGAAAGAACACAATTTAAATGCATCCAAACACAGTTAGAGAGATTGTAGCCAGGAATTGCTCATGGAATTGCTTCCATTATCATTGATATGTATTAATATTACCTCTGTGTGACTCCTCTGTGCATCTCTCCTTGACCTCTTCATACATGGAGAAGAGCTCCAGTCCAGCTGCTCGACGCCGACATTCATCCATCACTTTCTTTGCCACTTGGCCGATTCCCGTCATGATGCTCCTGTCGATGTCAACATCCAGCAGATCTTGAGATTCTTTGAGGAGCTGTACACACACACACACACACACACACACACACACACACACACACGTTAGATGCATTTTAATTTAGAGGTGATGTAAGATGAGGTGAGAGCATGAAAAGGGAATAATCTGACTTACTACTGTAGGAAATCGGAGTGCAGGATACTCCCCAAGTGCCTCCGAAGTGGAATGTTTTCCCAGATAGTCTGCCCGCTCTACCCTTGTACGGACCATCTTATCTTTAAGAATGGACATATTAGGGTGTTTCTTGAGGCACTCAGCTCGCATCTTTTCCTGGTGACTCCTGAGACTGGTTGCATCCTCTACATGACTCCTAATCTCCACTCCAGTCTGTCCATTCTGACAATTCAAAAACATTTATGGAGAGCTTCAGTGAAAATGTAATGGCTACGTTATAGAAAGATTAAACTTTAACAATTCATACAAGTCCATGACAGTCCAAAAAGCATTAGCAAATATGAACAGTACTCAATCTTGTGATGTCATCATGTATGAAGTCTGCTCCATAGACAATGATTGGGCAAAGATGGTAAATGTGACACTGAGAGATAGGGGATATGCTGTGAATGTACAATTTGTTTCAGAACTCTACTATAAAATAAATGAATCAATATAAAAGCAAACATTATGTGGGGCCACAAAATCAGTATCGCATCACAAGTATGTGTCTTACTTCTCTGGTTTCTGTCTTTACGAGAGAGTTGCTCATGTTCACATATTTGTTAGATTAACTGTCAGTCTTAAGCTATTAGGTTGTGGTCACCAGAGTGATTGAAGAGAGTGCCAATGGAAGTCCAACATGCTTGATCGTCACGTGACTCACGTAGCTATAGTGTGCGTAGTTCCAAGAAGTACGTTTGAATGCATAAAATAAAGCTGATATTATACAATTTAATTATTTAAAGGTCTTAGCCTTCCAAAGTACATCACACATGCTGCTTAATCCAGAATCTTACTTCCGGGAACTATTGAGAGGTAAAGGAAAAAAAAAAGAAAAACAAATCCATTGGAGTGAATGGAGATGACCAACAAGAGTTGGTCATCTCCATTCACTCCAATGGATTTGTTTTATTTATTTTTTTATGTATGTTTTTTTTTTGTATATAGCTATAATATTGAATTCTTAATTTGGGTGGTTTTCCTATTTAAGTTGGAGTACATTACCATTGTGGCAGTAGATGTTGTTGGTGTGGGATTCTTCATCATGTTCATGCCTGATCTCTCTTTTCTTTGTTGGATTTCTTGGATGAACACCAGGGGTCGTCTCTCTTTTTTAAATTTATTCTTTAGCATTTGATGCCATGATTCCTGTGTAATAAAAAACCCAACAATGTTTATACATATACAAAAATGGTATGACAGTATAAAGAAAGTCTAAAATAATGATTAACATACATAGCCTTTTCCTGTGCGATCTCGGAGGAAGTAATACTTTGAAACTAGTGCAGAACAGGTGTCATTATATTGTTTGCTTGAGGGATACCTGCATAAAAGATATTAAAATTTGAGTCAGTCTGTGGTTATACTAATTGTTTGCCTAAAATAAGCCTCAGAAAGAACTGCAGTTATAACATTAGGTGAAATTAGATTTTTGTCAAAAGTCAAATGCATAAAATGCAACAGTTAGGATTCAAAAGTACTTACCATGTGTAGGTACATATATCGTCAAAAAGCACCTGGACAATTTTGGACCTCCATTTATTTCTGAAAGCTGCAGTGATGAAGACCTCACTTTTATCGTCAAGTTTTTGCTGGAGGGCGGTAGGCAACTTTGGAAGCCTGTAAGTGACTGGCCATTCTTTTTTGGATGTCTCGGGTTCTTTCTCTTGTTCTGGGGTTCTAGACAGGAGAATAAAAGGTTGTCATGTAGTAATTTGTTCAATGTTATTGTAGACTAACTATAATTACAGTATATTGCATAATGTAGAAAGAGAGAAAACAACAACAGTGTGTGTCAGAGACAGTGTTGAGGTCCTATGACATCATGACAGCAACAGCTAGAACACAACCTTAGGGGACTCTGGTCTACATTATAGACCAGACAGATCTCTACCTACAAGTCCGAGCTGGAGTCCACCAAGTCAAGGTGAAATATACAAAGCTATACCTATACAGCTTATATTATGTGAAACATAATAAGTCTGGAAATTAAATTTAATGAGCCTTGTGATCATTTTCTTGCACATACTAAACATTGCACTTACCCAATTAATGGGGTCTTGACTTCAGCTCCATCCCCTTTTTTTAAACTCTCCAATTGCCGTAAAAAAGCAACCTGGTTTTTGATATTTGGAATCAGATTTTCAACCATGCGGTCATTAAGTGAAAGTAAGGTTTCCCCGTCAATGTCATTTTCTGTGGAAAAAAGGTACAATTGATTGTCAGTGTTCACATTCATTATCAACAAGGAAAGCACAAATACTGTTGATCAAGAGCAAATATATGTCATATGTCATATGTCACAAAATTAGACCAAAGTAACGATCCCATTTTGAAAATGTAAGGAGTAGAAAGTACAGATATTTGTGTTAAAATGTAGGGAGTAAAAGTAAAGTTGTCAGAAAACTAAATGCTCAGTAAAGTATAAGTTTCCCTTATATGCCCACCAGCTTTGATATTTGTTGGCTGGTTATGTTGATATTTATAACAATATGTGGCTTCTGGGTGAACGTTTAGCGGAGTTGAGGCAACCATACTGTTTCTGGTCTGACCGGCTGGAAAGGAGACAGATCGTATTGAAGGTAGGAGCGAGGCTCGGCCAAAACACACAGGACGCGGAAGCGCAGCGAGGTTACTGATCTGGCATGCTCTGCTGCTTCTGTTCAGGGTCTATTCTATTTTTTCAGGCAAGCCTAATTGAGTGCGCATGATTGCTAGTATCAATACAAATCAGGTTTTGGCAATTTAATAGTGATTGGAAAAGCAAAACTAGATTGAGCTATGAATACTCACCTTTTCTTTTGATCTTGAAAGGGGACAAGGCAGAAGTGCTACTGTCATCAGGCTCATGAGCGAGATTATCAGGGAATATCTGTTATCATGGAAGGAGAGGCAGAGTGGCTGGCCGTTTTCATCAGGACCATGGAGAGAGAGGCAGAGTGGAAGCTGTTGTTTTGAGGACCATGAGAGAGAGGCAGAGTGGCAGCTGTTGTTTCGAGGACCACGAGAGAGGCAGAGTGGCAGCTGTTGTTTCGAGGACCATGAGAGAGGCAGAGTGGCAGCTGTTGTTTTGAGGACCATGAGAGAGAGGCAGAGTGGCTGGCTGTTTTCATCAGGACCATGGAGAGAGAGGCAGAGTGGCTAGCTGTTTTGAGGACCATGAGAGAGGCAGAGTGGCAGCTGTTGTTTTGAGGACCATGAGAGAGAGGCAGAGTGGCTGGCTGTTTTCATCAGGACCATGGAGAGAGAGGCAGAGTGGCTAGCTGTTTTGAGGACCATGAGAGAGAGGCAGAGTGGCTGCTGTTTTGAGGACCATGAGAGAGGCAGAGTGGCAGCTGTTGTTTTGAGGACCATGAGAGAGAGGCAGAGTGGCTGGCTGTTTTCATCAGGACCATGGAGAGAGGCAGAGTGGAAGCTGTTGTTTTGAGGACCATGAGAGAGAGGCAGAGTGGCAGCTGTTGTTTTGAGGACCATGAGAGAGGCAGAGTGGCAGCTGTTGTTTTGAGGACCATGAGAGAGAGGCAGAGTGGCAGCTGTTGTTTTGAGGACCATATGAGAGAGGCAGAGTGGCTGGCTGTTTTCATCAGGACCATGGCGAGAGAGGCAGAGTGGCAGCTGTTTTGAGGACCATGAGAGAGAGGCAGAGTGGCTGGCTGTTTTCATCAGGACCATGGAGAGAGAGGCAGAGTGGCTAGCTGTTTTGAGGACCATGAGAGAGAGGCAGAGTGGAAGCTGTTGTTTTGAGGACCATGAGAGAGAGGCAGAGTGGCAGCTGTTGTTTTGAGGACCATGAGAGAGGCAGAGTGGCTGGCTGTTTTCATCAGGACCATGGAGAGAGGCAGAGTGGCTAGCTGTTTTGAGGACCATGAGAGAGGAAGAGTGGCAGCTGTTTTGAGGACCATGAGAGAGGCAGAGTGGCAGCTGTTTTGAGGACCATGAGAGAGGCAGAGTGGCAGCTGTTTTCATCAGGACCATGGATAGAGTCAGAGTGGCTAGCTGTTGTTATCAGGTTCATGGAGAGAGAGGCAGAGTGGCAGCTGTTGTTTTGAGGACCATGAGAGAGAGGCAGAGTGGCAGCTGTTGTTTTGAGGACCATGGAGAGAGAGGCAGAGTGGCTAGCTGTTGTTATCAGGGCCATGGAGAGGCAGAGTGGAAGCTGTTGTTTCGAGGACCACGAGAGAGGCAGAGTGGCAGCTGTTGTTTTGAGGACCATGAGAGAGAGGCAGAGTGGCTGGCTGTTTTCATCAGGACCATGGCGAGAGAGGCAGAGTGGCAGCTGTTTTGAGGACCATGAGAGAGAGGCAGAGTGGCTGGCTGTTGTTATCAGGTTCATGGAGAGAGGCAGAGTGGAAGCTGTTGTTTCGAGGACCACGAGAGAGGCAGAGTGGCAGCTGTTGTTTTGAGGACCATGAGAGAGAGGCAGAGTGGCAGCTGTTGTTTTGAGGACCATGAGAGAGAGGCAGAGTGGCTGGCTGTTTTCATCAGGACCATGGAGAGAGAGGCAGAGTGGCTAGCTGTTTTGAGGACCATGAGAGAGAGGCAGAGTGGCTGCTATTTTGAGGACCATGAGAGAGAGGCAGAGTGGCTGCTGTTTTGAGGACCATGAGAGAGAGGCAGAGTGGCTGCTGTTTTGAGGACCATGAGAGAGAGGCAGAGTGGCTGCTGTTTTGAGGACCATGAGAGAGAGGCAGAGTGGCAGCTGTTTTGAGGACCATGAGAGAGAGGCAGAGTGGCTGGCTGTTTTCATCAGGACCATGGAGAGAGAGGCAGAGTGGCTAGCTGTTTTGAGGACCATGAGAGAGAGGCAGAGTGGCTGGCTGTTTTCATCAGGACCATGGCTCAAGAGGCAGAGTGGCTAGCTGTTTTGAGGACCATGAGAGAGAGGCAGAGTGGCTGGCTGTTTTCATCAGGACCATGGAGAGAGGCAGAGTGGAAGCGGTTGTTTCGAGGACCACGAGAGAGGCAGAGTGGCAGCTGTTGTTTTGAGGACCATGAGAGAGAGGCAGAGTGGCTGGCTGTTTTCATCAGGACCATGGAGAGAGAGGCGGAGTGGCTAGCTGTTTTGAGGACCATGAGAGAGAGGCAGAGTGGCAGCTGTTTTGAGGACCATGAGAGAGGCAGAGTGGCTGGCTGTTTTCATCAGGACCATGACGAGAGAGGCAGAGTGGCAGCTGTTGTTTTGAGGACCATGAGAGAGGCAGAGTGGCTGGCTGTTTTCATCAGGACCATGGAGAGAGAGGCAGAGTGGCAGCTGTTATCAGGCCCATGGAGAGAGGCAGAGTGGAAGCTGTTGTTTTGAGGACCATGAGAGAGGCAGAGTGGCAGCTGTTGTTTTGAGGACCATGAGAGAGGCAGAGTGGCAGCTGTTGTTTTGAGGACCATGAGAGAGGCAGAGTGGCAGCTGTTGTTTTGAGGACCATGAGAGAGGCAGAGTGGCAGCTGGTGTTATGCCACCCAGTATCTCAAGGTAACATAACGTTCTCCCTCCATGTTGGAAAAGATATCCAGACCATGATGGTCCACCTCCTCTCCTACTTTCAATGCAACCCATCCTCTCTCTTCCACTTTGAAGGAATGCAAATGGCTTTCAAATGAAGAAGGGACCATCTTTGTTCCCACGACAAACCATTGTCCATATGTACAGTAAATGGCCTTGATCTCCAGAAAAATGGGAATGTCCTCACTATGAACGACTTCAATAACTTTCAACTCCCCAATGCGATATGGCACATCATTGCAGATAAGTGACTTGGTAGTTTGCAGTACTGCATCTTCCAGATGCACATCTAGCCTTCTCTGCAGAGCCCGAGCAGCCACATCAGGTAGGAAACCTCCTCCAACTTCACTACAGCTCCCAGTGTGGCCTACTTCTTTACCCAAACTTTCCAGATTAGCCTGCTCCCAGCACTGTCTCATTTGGTGTCTTGTAGCCAGTGTCTTGCTGATGTTTTTGAAGTTGCATACCACAGATGACAGCTTTTTGAAGTATTGGTGTTTTGCTTCAAATCTCATGCAGGAGAGATGGACCAGTGGTCCATACAGCTTCATTAGCTGTGGATAATGCACAATATAGTGCATTTTGGGGATGGACATGCCTGTAAAAAGGGTGTCAAATGTCACCAGGAACTCTGTTGTTTTTTCCTCCAAGTATGGCATCCATGATCTTCTCACAACTGGTGCCATGATAATATCCACTACCTCGCGCAGCATCAGGTAGCAGTCCCAATACCTGTTTGGCACGATGAGGGGACCAATCATCTGTGATAGAAGACGGAAGAGTGTCCACTTCTCAGAGGCACTCCCAGACAGCTGACCATCCCTCTTCAGTGCCCTCTCTGAAATGGGTTGGGGCTTGGATTTTTTATCATTCCACCCATAGGAGAAGTTGTCAATTTCATAGTTCAACTGGCCTAGGGTAAGCATCTTCTCCCTTATCATCTCGTTCAAGATCTTCTTGAGAACAAAAGGGATAACACCCTCTAGTAGATCATGCATCACATCTGGTGGGAAGAGGTGTGTGATTACAGCTGGGGCGTAGTTTAGACTGGAGAAGCAGCATGGGCGCATCACACCATACACCACACCATTCTCTGCATCTTCTTCCACAGCCCTGAGATGGTAGGAGTAGTTGTTCCTGTCCCTCATCACATGCTCTACTTCCCTGAACTTAGAGCGCACATCCTCTCTAGTTGCCATGCAAATCCGGCATATACGCCCATGACCAAAGTTCCTTGAAATGCCAGCAACTGCGTGAGCTGACAGGTTGTCGGCTGAAATGGTGGCAATAGTGCCAAAACATTTCTTTGACTCTCCATTGCATTCCAACAATACTCCCTCTGTCTCAAGGCGCCTGACATCTTCCAGGAGAGGCCTGAACGCCTCATCATAATTGCTCGCATCTTTATTGATGAATTTGTGTTTGACCAAGATAGACAGGTAGATGTGCTCAAGTTTCGAAGTGTAGCGACGGTGAATATTTCCTAATTTAAAATACACTGCAGTGAGCTTGTGCTTTCCTCTCTTCGCCCCAAGGGGATTCACAATGTCAAATTCATCTAAGTAGTAATGAAGCCGGATGTTGTTGTGATTACAAAGGAGCGGGTGAGTCTTACACTGCTCTCCATCGGTGTAGTCCTCCAGGATGTCCTCATTTCTCTCAGCAGGTTGAGAGTTGAGCATTGCCCAAATATCTTCATTTTTGGCCAATTTCTGCAGCAGGGCCAGAAGGGGGATGTATTGGAGGTGGGCATTAGGAATTTGACCATTCATCTCCAACTGCACTGGTGAAATGTAACCAAGCTCTTCTGTGCAGTACTGCTGCAGCATCCACTCACTGCTAATCTCTTTAATGCACTGCTCAAATATGTCATTTTGAGACAAGAGTTCAGCAAGGTCATCATCTTCATCTATGTTGATCTGCAGGTTTGTCTGTAGATGGAATTTCAATGCTTCTGAAAAATGGCTGGTGAATTCTTGAAGAATTACTTTCAAGTCTTCTACAATATCGGTGTGGACAACAGCTGGAATGCAGTGTTTCTCTCTCAGTTTGAGAATAAACAAACAAAGGTTCCTTTTAAGGTCTTTGACAAGGTCCTCTGTTTGATATTCTCTAGCATGTACCGGGACATTTTCTGGGGCATTGGCATCATCGGTGTCATCAACATAATCCTCATCGTCATTGTCTTCGATGTGTTCCAATTGGTCTCCATTTTCATTACAGACTATTACAAGATCTTTATGCTTTCTGTAAACGTGTGATCTATATGAACTGAAGCACTTGTTCACCTGTGCACATCCATTCAGGCCACATGTAAATGTAAATGTGGCATCATTTTCGTGGTAAAGTCCAATGTGTCGAATTTGTTTTATCAAGGAAAATGTGTGCCTATTGCACAGAGGGCAACTGTAGACAACAGCCATTTCGGTAGGGATGCAAGGTTATGGAAATTCTTGGACGATACCGATGGCCAATATTAACATTTAGCCAATGACCGATGTTCGCCAAACTCGATATGATCTGTTTAAAAAAAGAGAAAAAAAGAAAAAGGTTGTGTGATGATCAAGTTTTGTACGTGAGGAAAAACATGTAAACACTGAACTGATATTAACATTGCTGTTATTTCATTCGTCGGACTGATACCGATATTAACTCATTGAGTGCCATTGACGTCTAAAGACGTCAATTCAAATAGTAACGTAGAGTGCCATTGACGTCGTCAATTGCGTTTTTTGACGGTGGGACGTGGATTAAAGCCTGATGCATCTCCTGTAAAAGTATGGGGGATTTTGAAGGTGTATAAGTTATTTTACGGACCCATTAGTTGGCGACAGTGCTCTCCAGATTAGAGAAAGGTGAGGAAAAAACAGAGAAGAAGCCATGGGGAAATGGAAACCGATGTATGCTGCCTGGAGGCGCTAACGTTAGCTGTGCCTGTGAACAGCAGCCAATCTGCTCCCACAATTGAGCCTTTCTGTCTCTGTTGCGATAGTTTCTCCATATGATTAGTTGCCAGAAAAGGAGCACCCGACACCAACGTCTTAATAAGCGTTAATAAGGTCACGAACATCTGCCGGTAGCGATATCGTGGCCGATTTATCTTCTTTTATCCAGATTTATCGTACATCCCTACTTTGTGGGTATTGGGGTCCTGTGGGGAGGGGGGATATGTTTGTATGTTTGATGTGTATTTGTATGTATATGATTTTGTAGATGTCTGTCAGGCATAATCCGGCCTTGGGGCCATATGCCGTCCTCGGACCCATTTTATAGGGCCCGCGCCTTGTCTCTCAAAATATACTATATGTGGCCCTCCACACATTGGTTATTCCTAACAATGACAGCACTATCATACAGTTTGTAAACAAAACAGACATTTTCTTTCCCACCTTGGAATTTCTCAATGTATTGTTTGAGGTTGTTTGATGCCAGCCACTGATTGACTTCTTCTGTTGACCACACTGACACCGATCTGTTCATTCTATAAAAACAAAAAACAAAAAAAACATTGTGAATAAAATTTGTCAGAGGAGCCCCGCAGGGTGAATTTAATTTTTTCCAATTTAAGCAAAAATAAAATGTCTTCAAGCCAAGCTTTAAATGAAGGTGGCTGAGAGGATTTCCAAAGAAAAAGAATCCTCCTACGGGCAATTAACGAGGCAAAAGCGATAACATTGGATTGGGTGACCGACATATCAAGCTCATCCGGTGGTCTACCAAAGATTGCAATATGAGGGGATGGACAGATTCTCACCTTCAGAGTGTCCGAACACATATTAAAAAAGGAATACCAGAAACCAGATAGTTTGGGACAAGTCCAAAACATATGAGTCAAGTTACAAGGTGCTTGTGAGCATCTATCACACTCATCAACCACTTTATCTGGGTAGAATTTAGCCAGTTTGGCCTTACTATAGTGAAGTCTGTGTACTACTTTAAACTGTATCAGGCTAAGTCTGGCAGAACTAGAAGAAGAGTTGACGCCTTGCAAGGCTTCCTCCCAGAAGTTGTCTGAGAAGGACGTCTGCAGTTCTCTTTCCGAGCTCTCTCTGCTTTTATTGATGGCCATCATATTCACTGGAGAGAGGAGATCATAGAAATAGGAGACATGGCCCCTGGATAGAACGTCTGCCTTAACTCATTGAGTGCCATGGACGGACATGTTCGTCATTTCAAATAGTAACGTAGAGTGCCAAGGACGGACATGTTCGTCAATTGCGTTTTTTGACGGTGGGGCGTCGATCAAAGCCTTCTGCCTCTCCTGTACAAATATTATAGCTATTGGAGGTCTATAACCTATTTTACAGAACCCTTAGGTGGCGACAGTGCTCTCCAGGTTAACAGAAAGGCAGAGAAAAACAGAGAATAAGTCGTTGGGGAAACGGAAATCGCATCGCATCCGTATGCATCGATATGCATGAAGCGTTTTAACGTTAGATGTGCCTGCAGCAGGCAGCAGCCACTCTGCTCCCACAATTGAGCTCCTCCATGTCCGCTGCACAGCCCATTCGCATGATCAGCCGTTATTATTCTCAACTGGAAGCATACAGTAGTAGCCGGTGACAAACACACGCGGAAAAAGCTGGATGTCGCCGACGTGCACCCTTCACAGTGCAGACAGAGCAAACTCAGCAGAGAGCCACCTCCCATACAGGAGGAGTGTGCAGTTGAGGCGGGGCGGGGCGGGGCGGGGCGGGGGGGGGGGGGCACGCAGAGCAGCACACAACACTGACCCAGACAGACCCAGGCAGCAGGACAGGGTTGGCAAACGCAAGCCAGAATATCCGATGCCCACCAGCAGCAAATCAAGATCAGCAAGAAGCTGCAACCAGCAGCGCACGCAGGGGCCAGCGCTGCTGGTTGCAGCTAAAAATATTATTCTGCCAAACAAAATTCCCTGGCCTTCACTGTTTTATTGAAGGAAATTATTTTTGAGGTGTGACTACATCAGAAAATTAGCTTCAGAGTCAGTGATGTGTTTGAAATGTTTAATTTCACAAAAGGGCCATTATCTCAGCTTCTAGAAAAAAACTGCTCTTTTTTGTTAAATCAAGCTATCTTCTCCGGCTGATAACTAAAGAACGGAAAATGATATCAATAAACCTGTTTTTGCTGATGATAGAAAAGAGTCTCATCGTTCTTTTTGCGTGTTCATTGTTTAGTAATATCACACAATATTCTGTGGGCCTCGAGAAATCACTGAAAAAAGCTCTGAAACTCTGGCACTGGGAGCGTCCGTTCTCCAAAAGTGGCTGGCACTCAATGAGTTAAGCAGTAGATCTATTCCACTGGGAGACAGGATTTGAGGAAACAGAGCGGAGTGGGTTCTACCAAAGTTTCGTAGCTGAAAGTACAGAAGAAAATCTGAACGGGGTAGGTTAAAAACAGTATGAAGTTGGTCGAAGCTGGCAAACACACCGTCTATATACAAGTCTCCCAGGCGGCGGAGACCTCTTCCCTCTAAAAGTGAATAGTAAGCGTCTGACTTAGCAGGCAGAAATAGGTGGTCGCATGAGGTAAAGAAGACCAACCAAAATGACGCCTGACCTGTGCCCAGATCTTAAGAGAGCTTATCACAATGGGATTAGAAGTGAACTGTGAGAAAGATATGGGTAGGGTGCTACACGCAAGAGCCTGAAGTGATATAGAAGGGCATGACATGGCCTCAATCTGACACCAACTACTTTGGGGGGAGGTGAACCAGAGCATGATCTTATACACGTTGGCCGCCCAGTAGTAGCCCATGAGGTTTGGTAAGCCCAGTCCGCCATGGGACCTGTTCCCCTGTAGTAACAACTTGCCAGCTCTTGCGTGCTTGCCCGCCCAAATGAAAGAAGAGAGAATACCATCGATGGTAATGAAAAAGGATTTAGAAAGAAAAATGGGCAGACATTGAAAGATATATAAATATCTCGGAAGTATGTTCATTTTAACTGTTTGGACTCGACCCGCCAGAGAAAGAGGCAGGCGATCCCACCTTTGGAGGTCTGCTTTAACTGAGGCTGTAAGGTTAGTCAGATTCTTCTCCTGTAATGTACGGATGGATCGAGTGATTTGAATGCCAAGATATTTAAAACCAGAGTTGCATAATCTAAAAGGTATTGACGTAGATGGAATTCTGTCGGCCGGTTTATTAATAGGGAGGTTACTGTACTGGCCGGACACAGGTGTTGTGCGAAAAAATTATGCGTTTTGAATTGGATTAGGGGAACGAGGGTCTGGCGGGGCGGGAGTCTGTGTGCGCCGGGTGCTGGAGGGGGGTCTCCCCTGAGAAGGTGGGAGCTGGACGGGTATGCAGGCTTGGTGATGATCCAAGCAAGGATTTCCTGCACTGCACGGAGATGTGAAGACTGTCTGCGCTCAGGTGTACGTCTGCGTTTGCACTAAGACCAGCTATTTCCTGGCGTTAAAATTGAGAGCACCCAAGGCGATTTTATTCTAACACATTGCGCTGGAACGCCTATTTTGGAAAACGGGCAATGCCCAGACCTCTCTTTGCGCTCGGAACATACCGACGGTATCTTGCCAGAGCGCTAAATGACACTTGCGCGAGACAGGTGATAGGCTAGAGGCCCACGGACACGCCTGGGCCACGCCTACACCTGCGTCATCCCAGCGCAAAACTGGAGGGTGGAGGCAGACGATACCTAAGACGCTGGGAAGATAGCAATAAGAGGCGCGCAAACGCAGGGCAAATGATAGCGCCATACGACGATAGGGCCCTATGTCTTTCTTGATATATGACAATATGAAGACACTTGAAGAGCAAGGGATTCTTGAAAGCATGAAAGGAGGATAAGATGAGAGTGGACAGAGTACCTGGGCAGCAGAGCAGAGTTCTTTGGTGGGACACAGAAGAGTGCCTTGCCGAGCTACTGGATCAGCTCACTGTAGTGATTTTAGACTGTGTGGAAGGACAGAGAGGCCAGGAAGTCTTGGACCTCCTGTATGGGTTTAGGAGGAGTTCTCAATGCTGAGGGAGAGAGAGAGGGAGAGAGAAAGGGGGAAGACAGAGGATGAGGGAGTTATTTCATCCTACTTCTGTTTGTGGACAAAATAGATGCCTCAGTCCTTGATTACCTGAGACTTAAGAAATACAATTAAAAATATATTCAGCATACCTGAGTACCTGAGAGTACTGAGAGCCCACTGTAGTCTTTTTAGACCGTGTGGAAGGACAGAGAGGCCAGGAGGGAGGAGGGAGAGAGAGAGGGAGAGAGAAAGGGGGAAGACAGAGGATGAGGGAGTTATTTCATCCTACTTCTGTTTGTGGACAAGATAGATGCCTCAGTCCTTGATTACCTGAGACTTAAGAAATACAATTAAAAATATATTCAGCATACCTGAGTACCTGAGAGTACTGAGAGCCCACTGTAGTCTTTTTAGACCGTGTGGAAGGACAGAGAGGCCAGGAGGGAAAGAGTGCTAAGGAGGGAGAGAGGGAGAATAAAATCGATACGGCAATATATTACGATATTTTTTTCTGCAATACTGTATCGATATTTCAGAAAAATATCGTGATATCTCGCCATATTGATTTTTTTCCACAACCGTGTATTCATTGACACAATGAGAGTACTTTTTATTTCAGTGCATTCAGTAACACACTCAACACTAGTAGTTTTTACTCAATTTGTCCACTAAATATTACATATTACACTACCTGGGTGGTACACAGCGAGTTGTATTTTCAGCTCTATTTTTAAATGTTCATTAAATTATGTAGAGTATTACAATATATCGTGATACAATCGTATCGTGACCCATGTATCGTGTAGTGATGTGACGTTCGCGAGCCATCCGAGTCTATTGAACGGCTCTTTTCTATGAACGAAGGGAACCGAGTCCTACTTGAGAGCCGACACCTGCGTCATCCCAGCGCAAAACTGGACGGTGGAGGCAGACGATACCTAAGACGCTGGGAAGATGGCAATAAGAGGCGCGCAAACGCAGGGCAAATAATAGCGCCATACGACGATAGGGCCCTATGTCTTTCTTGATATATGACAATATGAAGACACTTGAAGAGCAAGGGATTCTTGAAAGCATTAAAGGAGGATAAGATGAGAGTGGACAGAGTACCTGGGCAGCAGAGCAGAGTTCTTTGGTGGGACACAGAAGAGTGCCTTGCCGAGCTACTGGATCAGCTCACTGTAGTGATTTTAGATTGTGTGGAAGGACAGAGAGGCCAGGAAGTCTTGGACCTCCTGTATGGGTTTAGGAGGAGTTCTCAATGCTGAGGGAGAGAGAGAGGGAGAGAGAAAGGGGGGAGACAGAGGATGAGGGAGTTAATTCATCCTACTTCTGTTTGTGGACAAAATAGATGCCTCAGTCCTTGATTACCTGAGACTTAAGAAATACAATTAAAAATATATTCAGCATACCTGAGAGTACTGAGAGCCCACTGTAGTCTTTTTAGACCGTGTGGAAGGACAGAGAGGCCAGGAGGGAGAGAGTGCTAAGGAGGGAGAGAGAGAGGGAGAGAGAAAGGGGGAAGACAGAGGATGAGGGAGTTATTTCATCCTACTTCTGTTTGTGGACAAAATAGATGCCTCAGTCCTTGATTACCTGAGACTTAAGAAATACAATTAAAAATATATTCAGCATACCTGAGAGTACTGAGAGCCCACTGTAGTCTTTTTAGACCGTGTGGAAGGACAGAGAGGCCAGGAGGGAGAGAGTGCTAAGGAGGGAGAGAGAGAGGGAGAGAGAAAGGGGGAAGACAGAGGATGAGGGAGTTATTTCATCCTACTTCTGTTTGTGGACAAAATAGATGCCTCAGTCCTTGATTACCTGAGACTTAAGAAATACAATTAAAAATATATTCAGCATACCTGAGAGTACTGAGAGCCCACTGTAGTCTTTTTAGACCGTGTGGAAGGACAGAGAGGCCAGGAGGGAGAGAGTGCTAAGGAGGGAGAGAGAGAGGGAGAGAGAAAGGGGGTTAGACAGAGGATGAGGGAGTTATTTCATCCTACTTCTGTTTGTGGACAAAATAGATGCCTCAGTCCTTGATTACCTGAGACTTAAGAAATACAATTAAAAATATATTCAGCATACCTGAGAGTACTGAGAGCCCACTGTAGTCTTTTTAGACCGTGTGGAAGGACAGAGAGGCCAGGAGGGAGAGAGTGCTAAGGAGGGAGAGAGAGAGGGAGAGAGAAAGGGGGAAGACAGAGGATGAGGGAGTTATTTCATCCTACTTCTGTTTGTGGACAAAATAGATGCCTCAGTCCTTGATTACCTGAGACTTAAGAAATACAATTAAAAATATATTCAGCATACCTGAGAGTACTGAGAGCCCACTGTAGTCTTTTTAGACCGTGTGGAAGGACAGAGAGGCCAGGAGGGAGAGAGTGCTAAGGAGGGAGAGAGAGAGGGAGAATAAAATCGATACGGCAATATATTACGATATTTTTTTCTGCAATACTGTATCGGTATTTCAGAATAGCGCCATATCTCGCCATAATTCGTGATATCTCGCCATATTGATTTTTTTCCACAACCGTGTATTCATTGACACAATGAGAGTACTTTTTATTTCAGTGCATTCAGTAACACACTCAACACTAGTAGTTTTTACTCAATTTGCCCACTAAATATTACACTACCTGGGTGGTACACAGCAAGTTGCATTTTCAGCTCTATTTTTAAATGTTCATTAAATTATGTAGAGTATTGCAATATATCGTGATACAATCGTATCGTGACCCATGTATCGTGTAGTGATGTGACGTTCGCGAACCATCCAAGTCTATTGAACGGCTCTTTGCTATGAACGAAGGGAACCGAGTCCTATTTGAGAGCCGTTCATTTAATGTTGGGCCCAAATTTCACTGCCTGCCGCTCCCCACCACACACAGGGTAGACGTCCCTCCTTCTGCTAGTCCGCTGAGCAGGGACGATAGGTGCACTCGTTAATTGCTACCGGCGCATGGTGGGCGGACAACTTTATTTACACGACACATTTCATATAAGTAAATTCACTGACTAAGCCGATCGATATGGTGTCACCTTGTGTAATGTTTACAATGCAGATAATTGACATTAGGTCTGGAACTACTGTATGAGTAGCAGTGTTGGGAGTAACTAGTTACTAGGTAACTAGTTACTGTAACTTAACTACTTTTTTCAGTAACTAGTAATCTAACTAATTACTTTTTCAAATTCAGTAACTCAGTTACAGTTACTAAAATAGTAACTGGGCTAGTTACTAGTTACTTTAGGACATGAAAATAACAGACAACTTCAGAGGATTACCCAGTTTCTGATCCTCAGACCTAGTCCGGGGAGAGAGCTGCAGCCAGAGCCCCAGAGGCTAATGACCTTGATAGGCTATAAGCCTCCCCAATAAGCGAAGGTTCAATGCCACACTGTGGCACAGCAACACTAACATAATGTGTGCATTAATAACAATCGAAGCGGACTTTTAAAAGTAACGCAAAAGTTACTTTCCCTAGTAACTAATTACTTTGAAGTAACTGGTAACGTTAAAGTAATTAAATTACCTTTTGAGAGAAGTAACTAGTAACTGTAACTAATTACCAATTTTCAGTAACTTTCCCAACACTGATGAGTAGTAGCCTAATTTAATGCTGCTGCAGTCCACAGATGCAACATGAAATAGTGGTGGGCCTAAGAACAAATCTGATCCAAATCGTACTGTATCATTATCCTAGTGATTTCGCAGATAAACAGTAGCCTATTGCCCGGCCCCCTAAGAAAAAAACGGCTCTCGGAAAGGAACGGAGCCATAAGATCCGGCTCCCTTCAAAGAGCCGTAATTCCCATCACTAGTATCGTGATACGTATCGTATCGTGACGTCCTTGCCAATACCCAGCCCTAATATGTAATGGGAGGATATTTTACAGCTTATCAATAAACTTTATTGCCCAAAATTACATCAATGCAATAAAACAGTAAACTTCACTGGGAATGTAATAATTATAAATAACTAGAAATAGAAAACAAATAGAACAATTATAAAATATATTATAAAATACACATTGCAACAGAGCAATTTTTTTGTTTTATCATGCCAAATAGCTTCAAGGAGAGAGTTAAAATAGCTGGAATATACTAGAAAAAGCTATAGCCTCTGAGTGAATAAAGAATGGTACATTGTCGTCATTGTCTGACTGCATTGCTAACGTGAGCTACTTGATGTTGTTACCCTGTGCTACCTAGACTACTACTAAGGTTGACTTTGTTGTTAGCTAGCAAGCAAACAAAGTTCTTGACATTTCTTTATCTGCTCAGATGGGCTGTAATCATTTTCAACCCAGCTTGTCATTTCAACATGGCGTCCAGCAGCCTGTTGCACCAGCTGAACGTAAGTTCTGTCTTAAGTTAGGGTGTAAAGTCGACACTAACTGCTACGTTCAAACTAGTTAGTTTGACACTAAAGTTGTGTCTTTGTTTGGTTGCACCACGGAGACGTAAGGTACATCTTAACTAGTAGATCCTAAAGTCCATACTAACCAAAATAGTGTCGCAGACAATGACGTGTACAGTATCTGTGACCAATCAGTGAAAAGCACGGTGGAAACGGTGTTTATTTACGGTTGTTTAAGTAAGTGGAGTGAAAACAGGACATGTTGCCCACCGCAAATTAGTGCTTTCATATTTCATCAACACTAATCAAATGAGAACTTTATTGAGTAACGTTCGTTTAGGTTCATATTACTGTTAACGTTTATCTGTGAGCTCTTCATATATTGTAGGCTAATTTACCACCATCCTGCCTCGCTAAATTGTTGCGGTTATTTTAATTTGTATGCAGTGATGCAGCTTGTGGAAAACAAAAGCGTGAGTCATAAATATCAAAGGGTGTAATAATTTGATCACGGAGAGCGCGTTGGGGACGCAAAACAACGATGCGCCACAGTGCCAAGTTGCAATCCGTGCCAACTGCTATTTTACGGAGGACTTTACACCTAGTAAGACGTAGGTGTAAATTTTAAGTTCTAACTTATGCCTACGTTGTAACTATTTCACTTGGTGCAACCCAAATATTTTTAGTAGTGCGTAAACTCGGACTTAGTGAGACTTTACGTTCAAACTAGCTCGTTTCAACTACGCACAGCTGGTGCAACCCACTGCAGGATTCTAAGAATTTAAAACATAGCCTACTTTTGACACTTTTTCTTTTCAACAATAGCAAGCCTTCAGACCAATCAGCATACCAATACAATACTAGTAGAATTAAACGTTAATGTTGTTATTAGCTGTTAGCTTAGAGCTAACGGCTATTAGCAGCATAGCATCCATGGTTTTGCGACTTAAGCCTGAAGCTTGAACGCACGGTAGGTCAGAGATTTGCCACAGGTTAGGCCCTACCATAAACGAATGCAGCCATTACTCATTCAAAAAGCAGATAGAAGAATCCAAACGAAAAGTTTCCTGAAAGTCTAATAGTACGCCTGCCAAAGCCGCCGTCTTGTTGTCACATCACCGCTCATGTCATGACGTCAATCTGCTGCGCCTAGCTGGGAGGTCCAGTAACGAGTCCGGAAATCATCGATGCTAACAGCCTGGTTCTTCACAGTTTTCGCCTATGGGAGTTTTGAATGGGTTTTTGGCGCGATGCTTCTAATAATCTCTCTGGGCAACGCTGGCTTAATCAAACGCGAACCAGTGTTTAGTAACATCATCTTCACACATGAATACCACTTTTATGAGTTTTGAAGCTTTTACATGCCGTTAAACGGGCGGCTAGCTAGCAAACGGCTAAATGAGACTACACTTTTGAGTCGATGGGGATATATAAGTCAATAACGTCACCACTTCAAACGACGAACAAGGAAATTCTCTTTCCCTCACCTGGTTCAGCCCCTTTCAGCCCGAGGTAATCAGTACACACATCAACAACAGTCCAGGTTGACTGCTGACATGACGTGAAGCCTATGCGACAGTGTGTAGTTCGGGATTAGTTTAGCTCGAGCATTTTACTTCTAGGGCTCGCATTTACGCAACAAAACTCATGAAAGTGGTCCTCATGTGTGAAGATTATCCCGCTGAACCTTGGTTCGCGTTTGATTAAACTTGCGTTGCCCACAGACATTATTTGAAGCATCACGCCAAAAACCCATTAAAAAATCCCATAGACAGAAACAGTGAAGAACCAGGAAGTTCGGGACTTCCGCATTCAGCCTACAAAAATACGTCATCCCTGGACCTCTCTATACCTGCTGGGCAGGTAGTCAAAACCATAGCCACCTCGCCTCGTTTTATTTTTCCACCGTTTTATAAGAACGTAAATGCAACCTTTGTTGGTCAGCTGCCTTGTCACTCATTGTAACAGAAAAGTGTTAAATTTAACCATGGGGGCAAGGCAAGCCGGCCGGGGACTTGCTTGTTTTTTTTCAGGTTGTTGTCTGGACAGTGGAACAGCCGTAGTGGAGGAGACTGTGAAAGAATCACACATTTCAAGTGAGTGGTCTGTTGGTAGTAGCATATTTTATTCGTGACATGATAACCACTTTGAGTCAGCTAGCCTCAACCTTCTTTATACAGTCAATGGTCTATGCTGCTGACTCACATTGAGGCTTGTTAGCAGATAGGCTACTGCATTTTAACATGCACGGTAGAAAGCTAACATTAGCTAGCTAAAGCAAACTAAGCTAACACTAGCCTAGCTTGGTACGTAGCTAACGCTAGTCCTAAACTCTTCGATGTTATCAATTGATTTGTGTAATTTAGCAGGGCTAGCTAACGTTAACATTTACCGTTTTTACCTGTACCGTGCAGGTTAACTTACGTTAGCGTTCATAACAGTTTTCAACCAACAGTTGACGACGCTAGCGTGAAAATAATTATAATTCAAGGGTAGCTACTTTCTAGCTAACGTTGCTGCTATTGTTGCAACATTAAATTGTACCAAACAATTTGAGTTTAATGACTGTTTACCCCGCTTTTTCATTTACATAAACTTACCGTGTGTTCAGTCTTCTGCAACATGCAATCTGTGCGAGGCTTGACAAAAGCCAGCTCGAGCCACTTTGAACGGCGTTAACTAGCGTTAAAATAATTATAATTCAAGGGTAGCTACTTTCTAGCTAACGTTGCTGCTATTGTTGCAACATTAAATTGTACCAAACAATAAGAGTTAAATGAATGTTTACCCCGCTTTTTCATTTACATAAACTTACCGTGTGTTCAGTGTTCTGCAACCATGCACTCTGTGCGACGCTTGACAAAAGCCAGCTCGAGCCACTTAGAATTTGAACGGGCGCCAATAATTATTGAACCTGCGCGAGCTATGAATCTGGCCAATAATACTCATCTTCTTCTTCTTCTTTTATGGTGGTTGGCAACCATGTAATGCATTACCGCCACCTTCTGAATTCTAGTAGTTCACACTACAAATTATTTACAGTAGACAAAAAGAAATACTATTTCCCCCAAAACGTTCTTTCTTTCTTCTTTCTTCTTAATATTGACCATAATTCCATATCAGCAGCACAGTTTATCATCATGGCAATGATGGTGATAATCATCATGTTCTTTTCATACCTTTTCCCTCTCCAGTTCCTGTACAACCATGCTATCTTCATTTCTTTCAAATCCCCATCTCTTAGCAGCTTCAGCATACGACATTCCCCTAGTTTCTTATCTTATTCACCTCTCAGTCTGAAATGGGTTGGGCAAAGGAGTTATGATATATGAAAATCTAAATGACCGGCTGATAACATAGCACATTTTTGTAAGTATTTTAACATAATATGCTGGCCGGCCACAGAAATAAAAAAAATGCTGTCATTTTTTTCAATTGATTAGAGAAATACAGTGGACAGTGACCATAGTTTTTGTTATTAGTGATGTGCATGGCTGATGGGTCATGCCTTTGGTGTGCTGGTTTGTGATATTACTGTTTATCCCATAGGAGGTGTGGGATCTTGCGGTGGGAGAACACTCTTGGGTCTTTGGTTGCTGTGATCACACCCCCTTGACAGACAACAGAGACAAGTCCTGAATGCAGAAGGACTCCGAAGCTTATCTGAAACTTGCAGAAGAAGCCATCCTGAATGAACGCTGCCTCAAGTCGGTCCATATGTACTTGACTTGCAGGTAATATATACGTACTATACTATACTGTATTTTCTCTCCATCCTCAGGGCCCCTTCAGCATCAGACCGTGGCCATTAGCTTGGGGCACACATTGACAAATCCTCAAGAACACAGGCATCAAAGGGCACAACAGAGTACACAAACACACACCTGAACCTTGAGTAGGTTACTTATGTAATTTTGAAGTCTAAGCAGCTGTTCACACGAGATGTGTGTATTTCAGATCAGAACGCTTCGGAAATCATGTCGAGAGCGCTTCCAGTGCGCACAGACCACAGCCACAGAGCCTTCCCCCCGCCCCCCTGCCGTCGCACACAGTACAGGTGAGGACGCAATACGGTCACACGGATGGTAGCCAGCTAGTTTCGTGTGTATGTGTTGTTGTCGATTGTTCGCACTGTAAACATGAAAGCCAGATTATTGGCAATTCTGGCAGCAGCAGAGTTTTAAGATCTCCCTGGCAGGAGAAGAGGTAGGAGGAGTGACTGGCGAGTAGCGTGCTTTTCCTCCAAATGTTCAACTTTTTTCAGCTTGAGACGCCCAGAGTGCTCCGTCAAAAAACACTAGCCACCAAGAGTGCTTAAACGCCAGGTGCGGTCCTTGAAAGAGGAGCGCTCCTAGCACGTCCTTGCCATAGAGAATGAATTGCAGAAAGGCGCTGGCTTCTGAAATACCATCCTGTGTGAACAGCCCCTTAAAGGAGAATTCCGGTTCCTGTTCAGGCTGAGTTGTAAAACATAAATACAGCTGGAAATAAGGTCAAGGTTGTAAAATACCGGACTTCTTCTTTAAGTGAAATTTATACTCGGGCATCAAAACCCTTGCCACGCACGCCGTAGGGCTATGCCGCGGCTGGCGAGCCTGCCAGTGTTGGCTGGCGGCGTGCAGCTCCCCAAAAATATGACACACCGCCAGGTCGACGCAGCTGATGTGAACAGCGCAACTTTGCGCAAGTGGGGAGATAACAGGAGAGAGTGAAAGCTACAACCATGTATGCACTACATTCTCTCCTTGGGCTAACTTCTAGTCATTGAAATCACACAATTACTGATTTTGTTGGGGACTCCCTCATCAAGCTGATGTTCGTGCATGTATGTCTAGTTGCCGCCGGCAACATCCCAAGTCGAGGTTGACATTGAATCATGTTAATTGTGTAAATGCGGTTTAAACTGCCAGCAGTGGAGATCTAACTCAAAAATAGAACATCAGACAGTGTTTTTGGACCCCTAAATGTTGAATCATCACTTATGAAGCCTCCAAGTTGAATCACAGCAGACAGCACTTTTTTTTTACGCTGTGTCATTATACACAGAGCAACAGAGTATCGGCATGCTAGACCAGTGGTTCTCAAACATTTCTACACGAAGGACCCCTAAACTGACAAAGATTAGACCCCCATTTGATAGGATTTTGCAAGGCACGTTTTTTTGCGTTTAAGGCCCGTTTTAGCGCCGAAGGCCTGTGGGAGAATAGGGCCCATAGGCTATACTGAACAAAAAATATAAATGCAACACTTATTTTTTTGCTCCTATTTTTCACAAGGCAAAATAAAGATCCAAGACTTTTTCTATGCACACAAAAGGTTTATCTCAAATTTTGATCACAAATGTGTTTAAATCCGTGTTCTCCTTTGTCAACATCATCCATCCACCTGACAGGTGTGTCATATCAAGATGCTCATTACAATAAAATGCCACTCTAAAATGTGCAGTTTGATCACACAACACAGTGCCACAGATGTCGCAAGTTGTGAGGGAGTGTGC
Organism: Poromitra crassiceps; assembly: GCF_964638095.1. Taxonomy (NCBI): domain Eukaryota; kingdom Metazoa; phylum Chordata; class Actinopteri; order Beryciformes; family Melamphaidae; genus Poromitra; species Poromitra crassiceps. The sequence continues at coordinate 57,830,640 of NC_139629.1, read as the reverse complement.
AATTGCCATGTTGACTGCAGGAATGTCCACCAGAGCTGTTGCCTGTTCATTTAATGTTCATTTGACTTTCCTTCAAATGCAACTTGCAAGCTCATGGTGATGACATGGTTGCACATTGTGTCCATGATATCCTGAACTTGAAGCTTTCATAACATTTCCACTTACGAAGTTGTGAATACCACTGGAGTGGGGGGGGGGGGTTCATATGGACCTTGTGAACACGGTAAACACAACCCCATTTGACAGCAGCAGCATTATTGTAAACAGCCCATGTTCAGTAATCATGCTGCCACACCTGTCAGATGGATCAAGGGTGTCACTTTATGTTGAAAAGTGGTGTGGACATAATGTACACTCACAATTTCCCATGTCGTAAGCACGTCATAACCACAAGCTCACAAGTTCCATTTGAAGGCAGCATAACACATTGGAGATGACTTATGGTAGTGAAATGAACATTCAATTAACAGGCAACAGCTCTGGTGGATATTCCTGCTTGCCAAGTACATGCTCCCACAAAGCTTGTGACATCTGTGTTGTGTGTTAAAAGTGCACATTTTACAGTGCCCTTTTATTGTGACCAACCCAAGGCACACCTGTCAGGTTGCTGGATTATCTTGACAAAGTGCTCACTAACATGGATTTTAAACACATTTGTGAGCAGAATGTGAGAGAAGTAAGCCTTTAGTGTGCATAAAAAGTCTTACATCTTGTATTTCAACTCGTGAAAAATGGGAGCAAAAACAAAAGTGTTGCATTTATAATTTTGTTCAGTATATCATTTTTTTTTTGAAAGTACAAATCATTAAGCTAATTGTAACCACTTTTACCCCAATAAGGTACTGCAAGCTTGACACCAAGGAATCAAAGAAGTGGACGCTGCAGACAGTGAAGGAAGTGAAGAACTACAGCTACATTCCCGCACTTAATATATTGTCATCTGGTGTGGGTATGCCGCCTGGCAATCAGTGATGTGAAGGAAGCCTGACAATTCCGGACTTCTAAGAGTTCACCCACAGAAGACTTGTTACATCTTATACATGTTGAAATTGGGAGTCCAGTCAGATCTGCTCCAAGATGTAATAGGTTCTTCCTTGGCTACACCCTTCCATCAAGTTTCATGAAAATCAGCCGATTAGTTTTTCTGTAATCCTGCTAACAAACAACACTGAATACAGGTAAGGTGGTAACGGTCTAAACGCAGATGCGCAGTGTCAATTAGGCCTACACCCTACTTGGGCGAAAGAGGCTACAAAGGTATTGTATAAGGGCATATGACATGTCCACAGTTCAACTGGCTTAAAAAAAAAGTGCAACCGGAATCTCTGAATGTCATTTACAGCTCTGGAAAAGTGACTGTTGAGGGGGGAAAAAGCAGTGCCTCTCAACATTAACAGGATCATGGGATTTAAATGTATATTCTGACAGTCTCCTTTAAGCAATGGAATGAAGAGATCACACATTTTATTTGAAGGTAAATGGGTTGAAAACTATGGAGGAACATCATACTGATAGAGTGCACGCTGAACATTGGGAGATAATTTGTCATTGCATTTCTTGAATGAAATAAAAACGGAACTATATTGAATTAAAGAAACACTTGAAGGTCTGTGTGTCTCAAATCCATGAATGTCATCACATGGCCACTCTAGTAACAATTTTATGAAATGCTGAATTCCATCTTTTCCATGTAACCAAAATACAGCTGTATTTTTCTTCTTCTGTTAACTGGTGAGCTGTTTCCAGGGTTCCCACGGGTCCTTGACATCCTTGAAAGTTTTTGAAAATTGACATGGGTCATTGAAAGTGCTTGAATTTGTAGGTTTTGTGCAAGAATAGGAATAGAAATTGAAAACACAACATAGCCTGTCATCATTAATGCAGCACAATTGAGAAAGTGTTCACACATTCAAGCCTCTCTTTTTAAGAGTTGTCTGTGAGCTTCTGATTATACAATTCTCATTGTTGTAAACAGTCATTAAGTTCGATCTGTGTCTCAAACTATGCTATGTTGGATCCCTGAATTTGAGGGAATTGGCAATTGGGCCAGGAAAGTCCTTGAATTTGATGTTTCAAGAAGGTGTGGAACTGGGAACCCTGTGTTTGCTAACTGCACAGGTCTTCTCCACAATTGGCTTGGCATAACTTGTTTATGCATAACGCTACAGCTACGTTATGCAGAAGCTATGTAAGCTTATGCAGTAAGATATGTAGCTAGGTAGGCTACACTGATGTGGAGGTAAAACGATATATCCAGTTTCCCTTCGCTGCATTTATCTGCCAGCTTGACTATCAGAATAAGGTTTTACATGCAGGATTTTTTTTTTTAATTTGTTTTTTAACTTTCAGTAGGCTATTGCAAGCTATGCTTTTATTGGGTTTCCTTTAGTGAAGGCTGTACGTGATTTCAGTGTATTTTCTTGATAGCAATTATTCCATTTTGGGTAACGTTAGCAGCTAGTATTGGGCTACGGTACATTTAATTTCAAATCACATCTCAAAAGGATGTGGAACGTATAATTCAACTCCATTCGTGGAAACCAAATAAATTCCTCGTTTGAAATATTATTAGCCTATTACAGTATAATGAATCTTGAAAGACCCAACTGCTTCGTTGTGTTATGTTAGGGAGTTTAAGCTCTTAACGTTATAATACAACATAGCCTATTAGCGATACACTCTTAACGTTATAATACAACATAGCCTATTTTATGAGCTTATGTCATTAGCCATTTTTTCATGTAAAACCTTATTCTGCAAAGTAACTCCAGTCGGCAGATACATGTAGAGGAGGAAGAAGACACCGGTATCTGTTTACCTGCAGATCTGCTCACCTAAATTGTCAGCCTGGGCAGACTGGCTAATGCTTTCTAACGACCGTGATTTTCCAAACTGCGCACGTAAACACCAAACTGCCTTGCTAGCTCAATCTAGTTGTAAATAAGATATCTGCTCAAAAAATATTTTTTTCATTCACAGATTTAGCTACTATCTCTGAATTTCACATGCTAAACTAGCTAGCTTTTAAGCTAGCTCTAAAAACTAGCAAACAGGAGGTGCCCAGGAAACTTGTCTGGAAGAAACGAGAACTCTTCAAGAGGTTCCTCCGAAGAACCCTTTTAATAATGGTTCCTCCAGGAACCCCTTTGAAGTTATTACAGGTTCCTCGAGTAACCTATCCTCTAAATTGAGCTGTTAAGGTTCCTCCAGGAACCCCCCAAGCAAACAAGGATCCTTGAGTATCTCCAAAGTTCCTTGAGGCTCTCCTAATTCTAAGAAGCACAGAAGCACCGCGGCTCTGTGCAGGAGTTGAGCGGAGGAAGACGGTAGTGATAGGTTTGGGAAAAAAAGTAGTGCCGAATGAAATGACTGTTTGGCGGAAAAGTAAAGCGCTGATAAATTCTCAAATAGAGCGTGCATGTACACTGATATCGATTTGTTTAGGTGGGCGTTGTTTTTTGGTGGCTAAATTACGTTTTAGTTGTTGACCCCCAGTACTGCGAGAGAAAATGCTGGTGAGGCTGCGCGAGGCTGCTCCTCTGGGTGCCGGATCTCGTTAGACACTGCGCCTCGCTTCCAGACCACTGTACCGAATTACGTTAGTGTATGTGACTAGCTGATAGGACCCAACTTCAAACAAACCGAACTATCCCTTTAACACATTCAGTGCCAAGGACGTCTGTGCACGTCCTAAAAAAAAGTAACGTTCAGTGCCAAGGACGTCTGTGCACGTCCTAAAATCATAATTCATATTATTCCATAATTCTGCTGTTTGAGGTCGTACCCAGCCAGTGAGCATGAATCCCTTCAAGGGATCACACGGCGCCACCTTAAACATCGTCACAGGAGCTGCTCCACCCACCTCAGATCCTTTACTTTGTACAGGAGACAGCGGAGAAAGCCGTGGAAACCGATGCATGCTTTCTGCCAGAGCCGTATATATTGCTCTGTCTACAGCGAGAGTGGGCTCAGCTGCATCCGCGCTCACAACTGAGCTCTTATGCTTCTATCTATCTCCACACGATTTCCTAGAAAGCCAGCATCCGAAGCCGAACGGGCCAAGCCTTTTCGTTCAGTCGCGTTTGCCAGCGCGCATCATTTCCTGGGATCCTGCGCTGGGATCTGTCCGGGGCAAAAACGGAGTCGAGAAAGCAAACTCTGTGCGTGTGGGAGGAGCCCGCAGCTCAGAGGTGGAGAGGGGGGGGGGGGGGGGGGGGGGGGGTGTGGCTGCACAGAAACCACACCACACGCCACCACATCAGAAAACACCAGCCAGAGTCAGTGAATGTGCTCGAAATTAGAGTGCAAAAGGTATTCATAAAAGGGGCTATATCTTGGAAAGTAAAAAAAAACGACAGAAAACCCTTGAAAGTGCACTTTTTTGAGAGGCTGTAATTTCATAATGGAACTGTCTAGAAACAAAATTTCTTCTTTAGAAGAAGCAGGAGTGTTCAATGTTTCATTAAAGTCCAGCCCCGTTAATATAGCCATAATAGAAAAAATTCTATAGCTGTTTTCAACTGAATGGAAGTGAATCTGGCACAGGCTCCAGACAATTTTACTGAAGCGCTGTGGCACTGAATGTGTTAATATAAAAAAAAATATTTGATGATATTTGGAACTATGGCACTTGGCACTTTCATGTCTGTCTACTGTCTATTGTCTGTGCCTTTTTAAAATTGAGTGACTCTCCCTGCAACAAATCTACCTATGGGTACAAATAAAGTAACCTTGACCTTGACTTAGAGATGGGACTGATCCAATATCGGTATGAGGTGCCGATACTGACGTAATTCACAAATCAGTCAATCAGACTGACGTTGTTGACCCTTAGTCCCGCCCTCCTCCCCGAGTTGCTCAAATTCCCTCATCCTGCTAGCCCCACCTTAAAAGCCACAACAGCTCACTGCTGGCCACATGCATTAGACACGCCCACAGGAAATGGTTTAAACACCAAAACCTCCCATCATTGTTGAAAAGCCAATTTCGTTTTATGGAAGACAAGATATAGAAGAAGGTGCTCATGAGATACATTTCACTTCCTGGATGTGGGTCAGACCTGCTGTCAGTTTGGCTCAATTCATGCAGAAGACATTTTGTTACCTCAATTTATTGTTTTTCGTTCCTGCTAATTCATCATGTTTTCACACAAAATAATTATGTTGCCACAATTAAGACGGCCATCATCCCAAAAAGCAGAGTCGTTGTGTTTGATCACCTCTGAAAACATGTTGTATTTTCTTTTGATTTGCAGAGGTCAGCACCACAGGCAGAGAGCAGAGTCTCCAGTACCCAGCTGTCTGTCTATGAAGACTGACTGGTCTAAAGATGATCCTCCATTCTTCAGTAATGAACCTGGACCTTCAGACACAAGGTAAGAGGACTGTTATACTGTAATGAGGAAATGTGGTTTGATAATCTACACTATTGTAGTTAAAACTACAGAGACCAGGAGTGACCATAGGGAGAGAAAACACATTTTATGGAGGACAAGATATAGAAGAAGGTGCTCATGAGATACATTTCACTTCCTGGATGTGGGTCAGACCTGCCGTCAGTTTGGCTCAATTCATGCAGAAGACATTTTGTTCCCTCAATTTATTGTTTTTCTTTCCTGCTAATTCATCATGTTTTCACACAAAATAATTATGTTGCCACAATTAAAACCTCAGTCAATTAGGAAAGGGGCGGGGACTTAAATGACCCGGCCAATCAACCGGAAAGCCTCTCCTGAGTCAAACAAGTCATCACTCATGTGAATGTGAGTTTGGATCAACAGATACAGATGATGAAAACCAGCCTGGCAAAATGTGTAGAAATGTCTGCAACAGATGATAGACTGACCTGTTCTACCACTAGAACATAACAAGGCCCAGAAACATGAATGAAAATTATGTACAATATAAAAGTATTAATACATACAGTATGAAAACAAAGGAAAGAAAACATAAACACCAAAGGGCACTCCATAGAGTGCATACCTCCACCAAACTTTCTACAGAGTTTTGTGATGTTACGTGAATCCATTTGAAATGTAGGTGCCTTTTTGACATTGGTCACACACCCTTTTTGCCAGTGGGAGTGCAAAGTACATGTACATGTACACGTATAATTTATGATAATAATCTAAACATAAGAAATAATCAAAATAATTTAAACAAATAAAATAGAAATCAACAAATGAAGACAATAGTAGAATATGAGAACAAAACATGAATTTAAAGTCACTAGAACTAATAATATGTATCAAACATTTGTGTTTCCAGAGGTCAGGGCCACAGGCAGAGAGCAGAGTCTCCAGTACCCAGCTGTCTGTCTATGAAGAGTGACTGGTCTAAAGATATCCCTCCTCTAGTCTTCAGTAATGTAAAGTTTTGATTGAACGAATCCCGAGCGGCCTCTGCTGGAGGGTAAACCCCGCTACTCAGAGAACCATGGTTACATCATGTAACCTTACGTTCTCTATCGTTATCGGGGTTTACCTTCCAATACAGAGATATGAATATATCTTGTATGGGAACCGCTGTAAGACACACCGTGAGGGATAGAGCAGCACCAGCCCCCCTCAGGAGGATGGATCGTGGTAGTTTCGAATGAGACGTCACCACCACCAACAGTGCTCTACAAAATTATTAAGTGTGTCAACAACTATATACAATGTCCACTATTTACAGCCCCCCCCAAAGTCGGCCAGCTCCGCCCGACGCAGGATGCTGCCGCTTTGTTAGAGCCCCGGCGCCAGACGCTACAGAGGGCTAGTTGGCCCCGCAAGTCGCAAAGGCTCAACTAGGGGGGAGGTGAGGCCACTCAGACCAGCCCACACTGAGCTGACTGACAGGGAAACAAAAAACCAAAACTGTCTTTATTTTTATTTTTCCCTCTCTTACCGCCGGGCTACACCAAGCACCCGTTCGCCGAACGACGTGCCTGCAGCCACATTAAATCGGTAAAAACGAGCAAATGTGGAAGGGGCAGACCAGGTGGCTGCCTCGCAGATGTCACTGAGAGATGCCCCGTGCCACGCCGCCCAGGACGTAGCCATGCCTCGGGTCGAGTGTGCCCTCACCCCCGAAGGGAAAGGCACCTCGCCCCCCACATACGTCTGCTGGATGGCTTCTACAATCCAGTGGGAAAGACGGGCCTTCGACAGCGGCTGCCCCAGTCGGTCTGGTCCAAAACAGACAAACAACTGGTCGGTCCGCCTATGGCCCTGTGTCCGGTCCATATACACTCTCAGTGCCCTGACCGGGCAAACCAGCGAGTGCCTGCGCTCCCCTTCCTCTGTCGGAGCAGAGTAGAGGGACCGGAGTTTGATAGTCTGGCTCGGCTGAGTGGTAGACACGACCTTAGGAAGGAACGCAGCGTTTGGTCTCAAGACCACCCCTGTTCCTTCCGGCAAGAACCTGCACAGGCCTCCGTCTACTGAGAGAGCATGTAGCTCTCCCACCCTCTTGGCCGTGGCCAGCGCCAACAGAAGGGCAGACTTCAGGGACAGCCACTTAAGGTCCACCGACTCCAATGGCTCAAACGGAGGTGCTTCTAGCGCCGCTAGAACCAGCTCCAAGTCCCATGGTGGCAGAGATGGCCTACTCCGTAGGCCGACACGTCTCCTAGCGCCCTTGAGGAACTGAGATATCAATTGGTCCACCTCTCTGGACAAACGATATCTCCCAACCCGAGCTGCCTTTATCGCCGCCACCATACCCCTGAGGGTGGGCAGCGACTTCCCAGCATCCAACAGCCCCTGCAGGAACTACAGCACGGCCGGGGCAGCGCATGCCAGCGGCTCAAACTGGTGCTCCCTGCACCAAGCTGCAAAGGCTCTCCATCTGCATGCATAAAGTGCTCTTGTTGATGGCGCCCAAGCCTCTTGTAATGTCCCGACCACTGAAGGAGACAGCCCCATGGCTAAAAGTTCGGTCCCCTCAGGGGCCATACCCAGAGCTTGAGCCCTTGGCGAAAGGAGTGGAGCAGAGTACCCTGTGCCTGGGACAGCAAGTCCTGCCGCACTGGGAGCTCCCATGGGGTCCCGTCGAGCAGTGGCGGGATGTCTGAGAACCAGGTCATGTGTGGCCAACACGGGGCCACCAGGACCAGCCTCATTTCTTCCGACCGCACCCTCTGTAAGAGGGCCGGAAGGAGCACAAATGGTGGGAAAGCGTACAGCAGGACGCGTGGCCAAGGGTGAGCCAAAGCGTCCACTCCGAGGGGAGGTTTGTCCTTCCTTAATGAGAAGAACAGGGGACAGTGGGTGGATTCCTGTGATGCAAACAGGTCGACCTCTGCTCGCCCATATCTGAGCCAAATCCCTGTGACCACCTGAGGGTGCAGCCGCCACCCTCCTAGGTCCGGACCCCCCCTGGACAGCTGATCTGCTGCACGATTGTCCAGCCCTGGCAAATGGACCGCCCTCAGGGAGAGAACCCTGGGGTTTGCCCAAAGCCAAAGCCGGCATGCCAGCTCGCAAAGGCGAGGGGAGACCAGCCCCCCTTGCCTGTTGATGTACGCAGCTGCTGCCATGCTGTCTGTCTTCACCAAGACATGTTGGCCCTGAAGACACGCTAGAAAATGGCGCAGCACCAGATGTATTGCCATCAGCTCCAACATGTTGATGTGCTGGGTGGTGTGAGGCCTGCCCCAGCGACCGCTGGTACCGTGCCCCCTGTACACTGCCCCCCAACCTGTCAGTGACGCATCTGTCATTATTAAATGACGATGCGTCACCGGCCCAAGCAGACTTCCTCTGCTGAGATTCACACTGTCCTCCCACCAATGGAGAGCTGCCCGCAATCGCCTGGTGACGATTACTGTGGAATTTAGGCGACTCCTGGGGCTCAGCCCCAGGCCTAGAAGGAGCCTTTGCACTGGCCGCATGTGTAGGAGGGCCAACGGGACCGCCTGGACTGAAGACGCCATCAGGCCCAAAAGGCGGAGACACAGCCTCCATGTGACTCCCGCTCCCAGCCTGAACTGGGAGAGCCAAGAGCTGATGGACAGCTGCCTCTCCTGCGTCAGCGACACCAACGCAGCCTGGGAGTCCACCACTAGGCCCAGAAACTGCGTCTTCTGTGAAGGCTCCAGCCTGCACTTCTCTGGATTGAGCAGCAGACCCAGCTGCTGCACATGCTCCAGGAGGATGGCCAAATGAGCCCGACACTGACCTTCTGAGCGTGTGCACAGGAGCCAGTCGTCCAGATAATTCAGGATTCGTATCCCTTTCTGTCGCAGAGGCGACAAAACGGCGTCCATGCACCTGGTAAAGGTGCGGGGAGCCAAGGAGATTCCGAACGGCAGGACCCGGAACTCGTACTCCTTGCCGTCGAACGCGAACCTGAGGAACCGCCAATGCCCTTCCCAGATCGGAATTTGGAAGTAGGCATCCTTTAGGTCTATGGTGACAAACCAGTCCCCTCTGCAGATGGACTGTCGCACCCTCGGGATGGTCAGCATCTTGCAAGGCAGATGCCTGAGATGTTTGTTGAGACCCCTGAGATCTAAAATGGGTCTCCCATCCTTCTTGGGGATGAGAAAATAGCTGGAGTAAAACCCAGCCTGTTTGCTGCCCTGAGGCACCTCCCTGATGGCTCCTTTCTCCAACAGGGTGGAAACCTCGGCTTGAAGCACTGCCTTGTGCTCGCCGCTCACAACCGTGAAGACCATCGGGGTCCTCGAGGTCGGAGGACGACGAGCAAACTGAATACAATAGCCCTGGGTCATGGTTGAAACCACCCAGGGACTCGCCTGCAGTGCCCTCCACGTTACAAGCCGCTCCTGGGCTAGCTGGAGGCAGGCTTGACGTAAGGTGACGTCAGGAAGAAGGCGGAGGCCTCGACCTGTTACGGCCTCTGCCTCTCCTGCCCCTGGCCATACCTCTGACTGCGCTGTCGTGTCCACGACGTGCATTCAGAGTGGTCCTCAGGTCATCTGGGCCCCAGCCTGACCTCTGTGTCGGTGCGGCCCAGCCTGACCTCTGTGTCGGTGCAGGGGCCTCCTTCCTGCCCCCAGACCGTTTGTGCCACACGGGGGTCAGTACACCGGAAACCTCTTTTGCACAACGGCGGGCTTCCTGTGCTTGCTGCAACATAGCCGTCGCCCCAAGACCAAACATGGCTGGCGGCACGACCGGCAGTCTCAAAAGGGCCGCGTGGTCCTCTTTTCGCAACCTGGACCGGGACAGCCACAGCTGGCGTCTAGCCACCCAGAGTGTAGACACACCCCTCCCGGCAGTCGACACCTGCTCCTTCATCAGCTGAGATAAGACCGATGACACTAGCTGTATCTCAGCAATGAGACCCACATCAGCCTCTGTGTTCAGCTGACGTACTAGCTTCCTCTGATACAGGGCTAGTATGGAGCCCGTGTTAGCCAGCCGTGCCAGAACTGCTATGGGCCTATGCACTTTAGACAGTGCGGCGTCCATCATTTTACAGTCCCCTGTTGGCGTAACCGGCCCCAGCGCTGGGCTGGCCGGAAACAACAGAGCCGCTAAGGACTGGTCCAGTCGCGGCAACGCCCCACAGCCCATCTTCTCCCCATCCTGCATAGCAGCCAGCCGTCTGCTAGCCGAAGAACCGGTGAAAGTAGACATGGGGGTTGCAAACCCCGCCTGCATCAGGTTCTCCACTTCTGTGAGAAGAGGCACCTTAAATGGCACCTCTGGACCTGGTGCATCGCTTTCATCATCAAAACGTGAGGGGGGAGGGGCTTGGTCCCTGATCGGCTGAAGTCCCAAGTCTTGGGAAGCCCTTTCGATCAGATCCCTGAATCTTTTCCGTTCATTGAACGATTCGCCCTCTATGGCGCCCCCCTCTCTGACCCCCCCTTCGTCCTCCGATAACCCCTCAATGTCGACATCGACATCGACATCTTCCTGGTCATCAGTGTCGTCAACCCTGATCCTGTCATCAGGTAAAAAAGACCTAACTGTGAGAGAGGGGCGGGGATCCCCTGAGGGACACCCCCCACTCCCCCCCACTCTGGGGCGCTTCACTACCTCGGGTGCAGCGGGGGGTGCTACAGCAACCTGTCTGCGCTTACCCTTAACTCATTGAGTGCCAGCCACTTTTGGAGAACGGACGCTCCCAGTGCCAGAGTTTCAGAGCGTTTTCAGTGATTTCTCGAGGCCCACAGAATATTGTGTGATATGACTATGTAAACACTGAACACGCACAAAGAACGATGAGACTCTATTCTATCATCTGCAAAAAAAAGTTTATTGATCCCATTTTCCGTTCTTTAGTTATGAGCCGGAGAAGATAGCTTGATTCATCCAAAAAAAGCAATTTTTTTCTAGAAGCTGAGATAATTGGCCTTTTGTGAAATTAATCATTTCAAGCACATCACTGACTCTGAAGCTAATCTTTTCTAATGTAGTCACACCTCAAAAATAATTTCCTTCAATAAAACAGTTTAGGCCAGGGAATTTTGTTTGGCAGAATAATATTTTTAGCTACAACCAGCAGCGCTGGCCCCTGCGTGCGCTGCTGGTTGCAGCTTCTTGCTGGTTTTGATTTGCTGCTGGTGGGTATCGGATATTCTGGCTTGCGTTTGTCAATCCTGTCCTGCTGCCTGGGTCTGTCTGGGTGTTGTGTGTGTGCTGCTCTGCGTGCCCCCTCCCCCCCCCCCCCCCCGCCCCGCCCCGCCTCGCCTCAACTGCACACTCCTCCTCCTGTCTGTGGTGGCTCTCTGCTGAGTTTGCTGTGCGCACAGTGAAGGGTGCTTGACATCCTGCTTTTTTACAGCGTTCCGCGTGTGTTTGTCACCGGCAACGATGCTTCCAGTTGAGAATAATAACAACTCGACGGTGTGGATGTGCGGATGTACTGTCGCAACCGACACGGAGCGGCTCAATTGTGGGAGCAGATTGGCTGCTGCAGGCACAGCTGCAGTAACGTGCTTCAGCATATCGATGCATACGGATGCGATGCGATTTCCGTTTCCATAACGACTTCTTCTTTGTTTTTTCCTTGCCTTTCTGTTATGTGGAGAGCACTGTCGCCACCTAAGGGTTCTGTAAAATAGGTTAGACACATCCAATAGCTATAATATTTGTACATCAGAGGCAGAAGGCTTTGATCGACGCCCCACCGTCAAAAAACGCAATTGACGAACATGTCCGTCCTTGGCACTCTACGTTACTATTTGAAATGACGAACATGTCCGTCCTTGGCACTCAATGAGTTAAACACCCAAAGTCGAGCCTCCAGGGATCGAGTTGGAAAAATACTGCACTCTATACAAGAGGAGGGATCAGCAAATGCTTCAGTGGCATGTTCCTCTCCCAAACAGTACACACATACATCATGCCCATCTTGAACAGGCAATTGTACTCCACATGCCACACAGATATGGCTCATAGACCCATATTTATTTATTTATTTCCAATCTTATTGTGAAATCGGAAGGAAGTGCAGGACTGCGCTAGCTTGACACTGACAATGCGGAAACTCCGCACCGCTTCAGCGGCACTTTGGAGTTGTCACCCACTTCCAGCGTTCACTTTTTCTAGTGTGTGTACCGTCTTTAACCCTATAGGCCCAGGCCATATTTTTGGAAAAAACGCCTAAAAAGACATACCCAAAGTAAATCAAGAATTGCTCCACAACTATAAGGTTAATTTGCATGTTCTTGGCATCTAGGGGCATCTAGGGACCTCAGATAATCCATTCCAAGTGTCAGCAACATTGTGGATGTTACTATGCCTGAGTAAATTGTAATAAACCAAAGGAGAAATGTGATTTTTCTATCCTCGCCTATTTTTTTTTAGATTAGACAGTGGATAACACCATGCCTACAATTATCCCATGCAAAAAGATGCCCCTGAGCAGATTCAGCAACTCCTTGACTACAACTGTAGCAAAAAGCTAAGCATTTGCACAAAGGACATAGCTTCCACAAAGGTTTTAGTAAAGATTGCACTGGGCGGACACTAATTTTAGCCATTTGGGTACCTACAGTACCCAAAAGTGTGCCAAATGATTTCCAATGTAATCTGGCTGGAAAATACAACTTATATCCATAACAGGAGGCTACTGCCACACAATGCAGCCTCTGGATATGACAGTTACCCTGTGCATCATCAGAATCTACCATTGTGCACAGTATAACTAATGAAAACACATCTAGACTGAAAAACACCACCACCAACAACAACAAGAAGTAGTTGACAACAACAACTAGATTGATCATTTTGTCTCCAAATTGAGTAATTTATTACAAAATATCAAATTCAATACTTTTCAATTACTTTCAAGGACCAAATTCTTATTTTTCTCCAAATTCACATACTTTCAAGGATTACAACATCCAATTCCTCAAATTCAAGGACAGTACTTGATCTTGTGTGTCCTGTACTTATCATGCAAGGTGGTGGTGGTGTGCAAGATGGCAACAACTCTTCTCCATCATCCTCACTATGGGAACACAGAACACACACAGTTTATCAAAGTAACACTCAAAGTCGAAAGCTCATGAATTTGTCTCACGACTGCTCAAAGGGCTTTAGAATAATGCCTACATTCCTACATTCACACACAATAGACAGCTCAATATACAAACCTTGAAGATGACGGCCCAGCTGGAGGAGAGGAAGGCTGTGTGACTCATGTCACAGGCCTTGAAGCAGTAGTAGATCTTGTGCTTCTTCTACAAGGTCTGGATGGCACAGACACTTTGTCTCCATCATCCTCTCTATGGAAAGAACAATTTATCAAAGTACCAGTGATGATGTAATCATCAGTGATAATGTCATCAGCAATGTCATCCGTGATGATGTCATCATTGATGTCATCCTTCCTGGGTGAAGCTATTGTTCTGTGATCATGTCATCAGTCTGAGGATAAAGCTATTGTAAGTTCAGTGATGATGTCATCAGGGATGATGTCATCAGTCTGAGGCTATATAAGTGTCATCTGTGATAATATCAGAAACCTTGAACACAAACCTTGGAGGAGAGGAAGGATGTGTGCCTTGTGTCACAGGCTTTGAGGCAGTGTGAGGTGTGGGTGGTAGAGCCAACGTGTCTCCTCCATCATCCTCTCTGTGGAAACAAAGATAGATGTTGAAGACTCAATATGCATTTATTTTTTATTGTTTATCAAAGTCACATCCTCAAAGTCACATCAAATTATCCTAAGAGTTTTTGAATGAGTCTCACGACTGCTCAAAGGGCTTTAGAGTAATACCTACATCCATACATAAGACTGCTCAATACACAAACCTTGAAGGAGGAGATGCCTCAGCTGGAGGTGGAAGGCTGCATGCCTGGGGGGGCCTGACAGCAGTGGCTGCAGTTCTCCCAGGCAGAACACAGACCTCATCCTCTGGATCTTCTTGACTGTGAAAATGAGAATCAATCCACAGACTAAAACACTGGTTTGGTTACAAAATCCTTCCAATTCACTATAACAATTTTTTAGCAAAAATAGTTTATTATTATTATTATTATACATTTTTTTTCTTTTTTATTATTATTTCATTATTGTACAGCACAAATAATGCAACAAAAACCATCGTCATGTACAACATAGCATGCCCCTATCACCAGGTGCATAGTGGTAAATACAGAGGTGGGTAAACTATCCAAGTTTATCCACCTTCTTGCTCCTCATTGATACAGTTGATCTGAAAATAGGCGAGTAAACTGCATGCCTCATTTCAAAGAGGTGGGTAAACTGTGTTTACCTGCGTTTACCCTCCATGTTGAAAATGTAAGAGAAATGACTTACTCCTGAAATGGAGACCGCCGTTCGTCCACCCAAAACCTTTTTTCCTCGTCGGAAGTGTCTTCTGAGTCCTCTTTCAACATCACTTTTATCCCTCTGAATCTCTTTAAGGGCTTCTAAGATGCTATATTTCTCCTGCTGCCTCTTGGACATCGTAAGATTTGATTAGCAACTCGAACCAAACTCTAGGACGGAAGAAAAACAGCTACAGCTGCAGTACATGCTCTAACCACTGGGCGCGCATGCGCTATGCGCAATGGTGGAGGGCCAGTGGAAAATTACCAGCCATTGCGCATGGACTCAGCTCCGTGAGGAAGTGACGTACACAGACGTGTGAGACCTTGTTGGAAAGCTTGCGATGTTTTGTAGAATATGCCATTGTGAAAATATGTCTGCAGTACCACCAAACACCCAACAGATGGAAGCAAAGGGCTCTGCATGAAATAGGCTCAGCAAGCTCTCTCGCCAATAATGGCGATATGACCAGGATATTCTGATCGATAATCACTCAAATGGACTCAAATGACTATGAAACGGTAAGTAAACGATACCAGTTGCTTTTGATGACAATCCCGTTCGGATTTGAGGCAATATTGAGGCATAAACACAAAATCTGACACGTTGCCTGTGAAATGTTGAAGTTTGACTGTGTGCTTTCGGCGAGGCTGAGATGACGTAAATAGATCAGAGCAATGTATACTGCATACCATTAGAAAGGGGAGAGTCTCTGCTTTCAGAAAATACCAAACATGGCCGGGTAAACTGCTGTGATTCGGATCTACTGTCACGATTCTTTTATTTTAGCCCATATAATGATATGCTGATTCTATTTCGACTAAAATGGTAAAATCGTTGACAAACAACCATTCTTTGAACAAAATACAATTGTACGGCTGATTTAGTGGGGGACATGCCTCCTAAGTGTGATGGATTTGAAAAAAAAAATCCACTTTACAATTTGAACTACTTTTCAAATGCGTGAAGTCGGCTTGACCACAGTTGGACCCGGATACGGGTCCGTCGGGCTTAAAGGGTTAATGCCCGCAACGCCAGACAGACGTGGACATAGAGGGGGAGGGAGCGATAGTCCACAACTCTTGCAGCCCTGCTCTCATGCCGTTATGGACAGACAAACAGGACCTAACGCCGTAGGGACACGTTAACCTCCAGGAACCTGGAGGCAATATGTCCGGCGCCGAGGATGTTGTGATTTATGGGGACCGACTGCCACAAACCCACGGACCTGCCCTCCTCGTCCTGTTACGGAACCGAGAGCCCGGCCCTAGCGCCCCCGACACGGAAGACTCCAGCAACCTGGAGCCAATATGTCAGCGCCGAGTTTGTGCGTCTGCTTAACCACCTCAGCAACAGCCACCACGAGCGGCAATCTTCCCCTCTCTTACCCGAAGGTAAGCGGCAAGGCTGTCTCTGTGAGATAGTCCCCAGCTTCTATTTTGATCGTCTTTCTTTTTCGTTACCGAGCACGTCATGCTACTCACAAGTGAAATCGAAAAAGTCGAAGTAGGCGTGGTTAACAGGGGCTTTATAGGCTTGGGTGTAACCACGTCCACAGGTGGATTGTCTTAAAGTAATTATTCACGTCACCTGATTCCATTTGTAATCAGCTTCCCATACAAGATATATTCTTATCTCTGTATTGGAGGGTAAACCCCGATAACGATAGAGAACATGTTTTATGGAGGACAAGATATAGAAGAAGGTGCTCATGAGATACATTTCACTTCCTGGATGTGGGTCAGACCTGCCGTCAGTTTGGCTGGATTCATGCACACAGAAGACATTTTATTACCCAAATTTTTTGTTTTTCGTTCCTCCTAATTCATAATGTGTGCACACAAACTAATTATACAATTAAAACCTCACATCAATTATCCCAAAAAGTTGTTGTGTTTGATCACCTCTGAAAACATGTTGCCTTTTCTTTTGATTTGCAGAGGTCAGCACCTTAGGCAGAGAGCAGAGTCTCCAGTACCCTGGAGACCCTGGAGTACCTGTCTGTCTATGAAGACTGACTGGTCTAAAGATGATCCTCCACACTTCAGTAATGAACCTGGACCTTCAGACACAAGGTAAGAGGACTGTTATACTGGGAGCCTACCCAAATCTGATATCAGACTGACGATGTTGACCCTTAGTCCCGCCCCCCTCCCTGAGTTGCTCAAATTCCCTCATCCTGCTAGCCCCACTTTAAAAGCCACAACAGCACACTGCTGGCCACACGCATAAGACACGCCCACAGGAAATGGTTTAAACACCAAAACCTCCCATCATTGTTGAAAAGCCAATTTTGATTTATGGAAGACAAGATATAGAAGAAGGTGCTCATGAGATACATTTCACTTCCTGGATGTGGGTCAGACCTGCTGTCAGTTTGGCTCAATTCATGCAGAAGACATTTTGTTACCTCAATTTATTGTTTTTTGTTCCTGCTAATTCATCATGTTTTCACACAAAATAATTATGTTGCCACAATTAAGACGGCCATCATCCCAAAAAGCAGAGTCGTTGTGTTTGATCACCTCTGAAAACATGTTTCCTTTTCTTTTGATTTGCAGAGGTCAGTACCACAGGCAGAGAGCAGAGTCTCCAGTACCCAGCTGTCTGTCTATGAACACTGACTGGTCTAAAGATGATCCTCCATTCTTCAGTAATGAACCTGGACCTTCAGACACAAGGTAAGAGGGCTGTTATACTGTTATGAGGAAATGTGGTTTGATAATCTACACTATTGTAGTGAAAACTACAGAGACCAGGAGTGACCATAGGGAGAGAAAACACATTTTATGGAGGACAAGATATAGAAGAAGGTGCTCATGAGATACATTTCACTTCCTGGATGTGGGTCAGACCTGCTGTCAGTTTGGCTCAATTCATGCAGAAGACATTTTGTTCCCTCAATTTATTGTTTTTCTTTCCTGCTAATTCATCATGTTTTCACACAAAATAATTATGTTGCCACAATTAAAACCTCAGATCAATTATCCCAAAAAGTCGAGCCGTTGAGTTCAACCACCTTTTGATTTGCAGAGGTCAGCACCACAGGCAGAGAGCAGAGTCTCCAGTACCCAGCTGTCTGTCTATGAAGACTGACTGGTCTAAAGATGATCCTCCACACTTCAGTAATGAACCTGGACCTTCAGACACAAGGTAAGAGGACTGTTATACTGTAAGCCTACCTGATGGAATACGGTTCAATGAGATTGTATTCATGAAATCAAGTTAGTAGTAAAGATATGAAGGAATCCAGGAAAGAGAAAAATACAGGCTCATTGCTATTTGAGTAGAAAAAAATACTATTATTTCATTCACTAAGAATAAGAATAAGATAACAATAAAATTAGATACATTTTAATGATCTCTGTAGATGTGGATCAATTGAGCGACAAATAATTTCAAGATATATAAGAACTTAATAAAATATAAGCCAGAGTGGCTGGAATTAAATATAACATAACTGACAATTGCAAACACAACAAGCATTTAATGTGTGATAAGCTGGAAACTGTTTGTCCCTATGAAACAAATATCAAAGCCTGAAACAGCTTATTAGTTACTTAAAACAATGCCTCCTTGGTCTCATCACATCATTATTAGCTCTCACATTCTTTTCACACAGTGTTAAGATACATTTATCAATCAAGTCCTACATACAAGTTCTATCAGTGATACTCAACCCGAGGCTCTAGAGCCACTCCTTCATGGGTGCTGTAGTTGTGGCTTTTTTAAGTCCTACCTAAAATGAATAAATAAACAAATAAATAAATAAATAACATACAGTTCATCACAGTTACCATTAATGCAACTTCTGGGATCAATAGATATAATGAGAAACAGTCAATTAGGAAAGGGGCGGGAACTTAAATGACACGGCCAATCAACCGGAAAGCCTCTCCTGAGTCAAACAAGTCATCACTCATGTCAATGTGAGTCAACAGATACAGATGATGAAAACCAGCCTGGCAAAATGTGTAGAAATGTCTGCAACAGATGACAGACTGACCTGTTCTACCACTAGAACATAACAAGGCCAAGAAACATGAATGAAAATTATGTACAATATGAAAGTATTAATACATACAGTATGAAAACAAAGGAAAGAAAACATAAACACCAAATAGTCTAGTAGGAACGGGGGGTCCCCGCGCACCCGAAAGATATATTTTTCTAACATAGATTTTTGTACTCCTCAAGGTGTCTAATAAACAAATTTTGTTGTTACCCCGTTGAAATAGTGTCCCATGGGTCCGTTTGGCGGCCATCTTTGCGGGCATATTGCAATGTCTGATGAAAATGGATAAGGGTCATAACTTTTGAACTAGACGTCATACAGAGACAAATGACACCACTTTTCTGTATGATTTCTGCATGAGGAATTGATTGAGAGGGTTGTTTTAATGATTTTAACAGGTTTGGTATAGTAAAACTCAAAAACATTTGAAAAAGTGTCTAATTTACTCTCAAAATCTTGCAAAGAAAATCTATCTACATATTAGTCCATGGGCCAGAAGGGTTGGGAATAATGCTCATACTGATTTTTGGCAAGGTATACATCTCTAGAGTTAGAAAATATGTAAGAGCATTGCACCAATGGTAGCTAAATGTGTGTTATCACTCGATTTATAACACCATGCAAAACATAATAGTTGCGGGACTTTTAGGGACATTTGAGGCTAAGTTCATGCAAATCAAGTCTAAAAGCACCAGATTTTGCCCAGAATTAGCCCAGGGCATGCTCTAACAATTGAGCCAGAGTGCCCGAGCCGGTGACCCCCGGGGTCACCATGGTGGCCAGATCCAATATGACCACTGTCCAAAAAAGATTTTGGCTATAACTTTTGAAAGAGATGAGCTAGAACTACAGACTTGGTGTCTATCTTTTTTTTTTTTACCATTAGAAAGGTGTTGGAATGCTTATCTTTACTAATGAAGATGTGTGTGGACCCCTAATCTGCATATTTCCAAGATGGCGGCTACCTGAATATGAGTTTTACCATAACTGTTGATGCTTTTAGTAAACTCGGTGTCCATTTTATGGTTTTTGAGTTTTAGAAACACATTGTAATACTCAGATTTATGATTGAATCTATCTATAGCACTCTACTTTGCATAGTAAGTAGGCTACCAATATGGCCGCTAACCGATTTTTTTTTTACATACACTTTCACCCAGATTGAGTGTAGACTTGTAAGAATAAGTTACCATCAAACTGGTGGAAACAAACAATCTACAGTATGTATCTTACAGATTTTATTGAAACAATTAGACAAATAGAGTATAAACCATTCCCATTGATACAGGTAATAGCCAGTCTGTGCATCAATGCTCTCCATAAATGTGAAATGCTATCAATACTGATCAAAGGTGTTTAGAATTTGAACAAAATATTACAATATCAGAAACAAAAACAACAGAACAAAACATATATTGGTGCCTATATGTACAAGTGAGTAGTAGCCTACTTATGTCCATAGGTTGAATTGAGTTAGAAGTGCTCAGTCCTTTTGATTTACCAGGGTGACTGATTTTGCATAAAAGACTTCAGATGACAAGTGGTTTTTGTTTATATCCTTATATCCACAGCCAGATTACTAAAATATTGTTATCTCGACCCTCATTGTTGGTACAGGCACTCTTGCATCCACATTGAGGTGCCACAGGCTCCAGCTTTACAACATTCGCAGCACCCACTACATGGCTTTTTGCAGACGCAGCAGAGAATGATTGCTCAGGCTTTACTGGCATCTGGAAGATGGGTCCAGTAAGGTTCCAAAGTCTTGGTCATGGAGTCCCAGTACCAGCCCCACGTACTTAACTCTGGATATTTTGCTGGACAGAGGTTGCCTGATTCCAGTAGAAGCTGGCCTGCAGCAGTCCCCATTTGACATGCTGAATCAGTGCATCTTGGGTGGGAGGCAGGTTCTCTTGATGCATTTGAAAAAAGCCAATGTCTAGCATCATCTACTTGGCTGGAGCCACAGCTTTTGCTGTACATGACAACCCCAAGGTGAGGGCGACCAGGGTTTTGGGATGAACTCCTCCTTTCTACCAAGAAGGATGTTATACTTTCCAACAGATCTGAATATGACATATCTGCACTTCAGCCTTGTAACCATCCTGAAGCAGACACTACAGTAGAATGATTTATAGCACCTGGCACATGCTGCGGCCAGTAGCCATAGAAACTCAGGATCCATACGTCCGACAGCTGATGTTGTAATACTTGCAATACGCTTCTTCTACACATTAGGCCTCACAGAGCCCTGGATCGGCTTCACATGGAAAGTACATTTATGTTCACAAAATCTGCAATGTTCTTGGTCCCCAGAGATCACTGGCATTACATCTCTTCCATGTGCTAAAAGGATGTGATACTACAGTACATCAGCCTTCCAGGGCTATGGGAAAAGGAGTGGATGGGCAGCTTGGGAAGCAACATCGGATCTCACTGAGACTGTGGACGCCTTCACCTTGGAGCCTGAACCGATCAACTCAGCTGTCCATGTCCAAAGACTGGAAGCATTATGGTTGTTGTCATGTCCAGCAAGAGCTGTGTCTCCAGCCAAGTAGATGAAGCCAGACATCAGCTTTTCTCAAATGGTACCAAGTCCCTTGAGAACTTGCCTCCCACCCAAGATGCACTGATTCAGCATGTAAAATGGGGACTGCTGCAGGCCAGCTTCTACTGGAATCAGGCAACCTCTGTCCAGCAAAATATCCAGAGTTCAGTACGTGGGGCTGGACGCTGGTACTGGGACTCCATGACCAAGACTTGGGAACCTTACTGGACCCATCTTCCAGATGCCAGTAAAGCCTGAGTCATCATTCTCTGCTGCGTCTGCAAAAAGTCATGTAGTGGGTGCTGTGAATGCTGTAAAGCTGGAGCCTGTGGCACCTCAATGTGGATGCAAGAGTGCCTGTACCAACAATGCGGTCAAGACAACAATATTTGATTAATCTGGCTGTGGATATAAGGATATAAACAAAAAACACTTTACACTCAATCTAACTTAACCCCCCCAACCCATGGACATACCTACGTGTTACTCACTAATTGTTTCAATAAAATATGTAAGATAAATACTGTAGATTGTTTGTTTCCACCAGTTTGATGGTAACTTATTGTTACAACTACAAAAGTGTATGTAAAAAAGAAATGGGATAGCAGCCATATTGGTAGCCTATTTACTATGCAAAGTAGAGTGCTATAGATAGATTCAATCATAAATCTGAGTATTACAATGTGTTTCTAAAACTCAAAAACCATAAAATGGACACCGAGTTTACTAAAAGCATCAACAGTTATGGTAAAACTCATATTCAGGTAGCCGCCATCTTGGAAATATGCAGATTAGGGGTCCACACACATCTTCATTAGTAAAGATAAGCATTCCAACACCTTTCTAATGGTCAAAAAATATAAGATAGACACCAAGGGCTCTATTCTCCCACAGGCCATCGGCGCTATTACGGGCCTTAACCGCAAAAAAACGTGCCTTGCGCCTGTTTCGGCAAGATAGCAATAGGCTTTAGGCTGCCAAATGCGCTTTAGGCCGAATGGGCGTGGCGCAGTCCCAAAGTGGGCGTGTCGGCGCTAAATACCAGCCTAGTGATATCTTGGGACCTGGCGTACATTTAGCGCTTTGCGCTTTTGAAAAGCAGGCCTATTCTGTGCCTTCACTGCCTCTTCTCTGTCACCCTTCTCTCTCTCTCTCTCTGAGTTCCCAGCATGCATTGTGTTTCTCCATTTCGCTACTAAATAGCAACCAAATGAGCCAAAATAGATATAAAAGGTAGTTCTAAATTAATGTGTAATGGTAACACAGCCTGCCATTGTCAACATTTCAATATTGGACCAAATAAAACATCGAAATGAAAACACCACCCTATGTGAAACATATATGTCCTCCTGGGCCTATATATACCCCTTGTCGAGTTAACGTGATTTAGAGAAGTAACAGCGGAACGCGCTTCGGAACGCGCTTCTAATGGCATCTGCTATACTGTGATGTCCCTCCAATAACTTGGCCCTATTTCACATTTAGTTTTACAATAAAAACACATTTATGCAATGACTTGACATAATGTAGGCTATATTTATGTGCATCATCCTTCCTGCAGCAGGCGAGAGAAAATGATATCTTTCTGGACAAACTTTCACCAATCTAATAGGCTATATTTTTCTAGCTGATGCATAGAACATTATTTTCACTTTGATATTGCTATAGTGTAGCGTATTTACATGCTTGCAGTATTTAAACTGCAGTTAGATTGGTTTGAGAAGCATCATAATATGGAATAATAGCCGATATATGGAGACAGACGGGATGAAGGGAGGTGGGGGGGGGGGGATCAGAGGCTTGGGTTTCGTCTGGTTTTGCGGGACCAGTGGAATTGGAGCTAAAAAGGCAAGCGTGCCATTCGTTTATTGCACTTATCCAATGAGCATGACAGTGCATAATTTTACGCCTAAAAGGCGTGGTTGTAATGCTTTGGGCTGCATCTAGCGCCAGCACGACGATATCAAGTGCGCCTGTCCACGCCCACTGCTTTGATCTGCGCCTGCCGCTCGGCCTAGAAACTGCGCCGATGCAACGATAGGGCCCCTTGTCTGTATTTCTAGCTCATCTCTTTCAAAAGTTATAGCCAAAATCTTTTTCGGACAGTGGTCATATTGGATCCGGCCGCCATGGTGACCCCGGGGGTCACCGGCTCGGGCACTCTGGCTCAATTGTTAGAGCATGCCCTGGGCTAATTCTGGGCAAAATCTGGTGCTTTTAGACTTGATTTGCATGAACTTAGCCTCAAATGTCCCTAAATCCCGCAACTATTATGTTTTGCATGGTGTTATAAATCGAGTGATAACACACATTTAGCTACCATTGGTGCAATGCTCTCACATATTTTCTAACTCTAGAGATGTATACCTTGCCAAAAATCAATATGAGCATTATTCCCAACCCTTCTGGCCCATGGACTAATATGTAGATAGATTTATTTTGCAAGATTTTGAGAGTAAATTAGACACTTTTTTAAAATGTTTTTGGGTTTTACTATACCAAACCTGTTAAAATCATTAAAACAACCCTCTCTATCAATTCCTCATGCAGAAATCATACAGAAAAGTGGTGTCATTTGTCTCTGTATGACGTCTAGTTCAAAAGTTATGACCCTTATCCATTTTCATCAGACATCGCAATATGCCTGCAAAGATGGCCGCCAAACGGACCCATGGGACACTATTTCAACGGGGTAACAACAAAATTTGTTTATTAGACACCTTGAGGAGTACAAAAATCTATGTTAGAAAAATATATCTTTCGGGTGCGCGGGGACCCCCCGTTCCTACTAGACTAAAAGGGCAATCCATAGAGTGCATACCTCTACCAACCTTTCTACAGAGTTTTGTGATGTTACGTGAATCCGTTTGAAATGTAGGTGCCTTTTTGACATTGGTCACACACCCTTTTTGCCAGTGGGCGTTTAAAGTACGTGTACATGTACACGTATAATCTATGATAATAATCTAAACATAAGAAATAATCTAAATAATCTAAACAAATAAAATAGAAATCAACAAATGAAGACAATAGTAGAATATGAGAACAAAACATGAATTTAAAGTCACTAGAACTAATGATATGTATCAAACATTTGTGTTTCCAGAGGTCAGGGCCACAGGCAGAGAGCAGAGTCTCCAGTACCCAGCTGTCTGTCTATGAAGAGTGACTGGTCTAAAGATATCCCTCCTCTAATCTTCAGTAATGATGGACCATCAGACACAAGGTAAGAGGACTGTTATACTGTAATGAAGAAATATTATTTGATAACCTACACAATTGCACTGAAAAATACAGAGACAAGGAGTGACAATAGGGAGAAAAAACATGTTTTATGGAGGACAAGATATAGAAGAAGGTGCTCATGAGATACATTTCAGTTCCTTGATGTGGGTCAGACCTGCCGTCAGTTTGGCTGGATTCATGCACACAGAAGACATTTTATTCCCCAAATTTTTTGTTTTTCGTTCCTCCTAATTCATAATGTGTGCACACAAACTAATTATACAATTAAAACCTCACATCAATTATCCCAAAAAGCAGAGTCGTTGTGTTAGATCACAACGACAATGCATCACAATATGAGAGGACTGTGTTCATGACGCAAATCTCTGGGCCCCAATGTTTTCTTACATATTTAAACAAAATAAACAAAATAAAAAAATATGATGTTTGCAACTATGGCACTTGGCACTTTCATGTCTGTCTACTGTCTATTGTCTGTGCCTTTTTAAAATTGAGTGACTCTCCCTGCAACCAAATCTACCTATGGGTACAAATAAAGTAACCTTGACC
Organism: Poromitra crassiceps; assembly: GCF_964638095.1. Classification (NCBI taxonomy): domain Eukaryota; kingdom Metazoa; phylum Chordata; class Actinopteri; order Beryciformes; family Melamphaidae; genus Poromitra; species Poromitra crassiceps. The sequence goes on along the minus strand of NC_139629.1, from coordinate 57,805,544 downwards.
TTGACCTTGACTTAGAGATGGGACTGATCCAATATCGGTGCCGATACTGACGTAATTCACAAATTGATTGATTGAAAAGTTTATTTCTATAGGGACAGACATAAACATAGAGCATTCACATGAAACAGTCTTTGTTATATATCCTGACATTTATAGCCTAAGCTAGTTTGCAATGTTTGTCCCTAGATGTTATAAGGCAAGTATAAAAACAGGGTACAGAATACAAAAAAAAATCTGATATCAGACTGACGTTGTTGACCCCTAGTCCCGCCCCCCTCCCTGAGTTGCTCAAATTCCCTCATCCTGCTAGCCCCACCTTAAAAGCCACAACAGCTCACTGCTGGCCACACGCATAAGACACGCCCACAGGAAATGGTTTAAACACCAAAACCTCCCATCATTGTTGAAAATCCAATTTTCAGTCATACAGTGTTTGTGTTTGATACTGTTTGTGTTTGACATGTAAACACAGACAGTGATTGATACTGTAGATGTAATGTAATGGAACTCTGCCATCGTATCTACCCTAACTGCTGTGATCAATGTCTGTGCCCTGCTAACACTATCTGTACTCAGAGGTTATCAAGAATGGTACTTATTTATTTACCAATGACTGCCAGACACTGTCTGTGTTCTGTAACAAATGTCGTCAGTGTTGATGTAATAGGACTGTGTGTTGTTTGTATTGAGCTGAACATTCATTAATGATAATTACATATGAAACAAACAGAAAAACTGTTACAATGTTGCATTCATCCATGATCACCACAGTGACATTTATCCATGATGGGTATGCAATGTTGACTCCACTGATTAAACTACAACTATGACAACAGATACATGTGAAAATAAACTTTACATGTGATGGCAGCACGATGCTATCTGAGCATCTATAAAGATAGTATGGGCAAAATATTTTAATAGTTTTACAATTTGAACAAGAGATAGTTTAAACTTTTGTTCAAATTATAATTTTTTAGTTAGATCTTCATCTGATCAGTCATAATAAATTGCCTTCACCCCCACAGAATGAGGAAGAGGAGTCTTGGTGTTGTGAAGCAGCAGCTGTCCTGCTGTGCATTGTGTCATTGGGTCCTGAGGGATCCAGTCTCTACCAGCTGTGGACACAGGTTCTGCAGACAGTGCATCACCTCATACTGGGCCCAGTTTGGTTCATCAGGAGACTCCACCTGTCCCCAGTGTGGAAAAAGGTCCAGAACAAGATCTGGACTGCAGACACCCAGTCAAACCAGCATTGCACAATGTAAGACTGGGGTTCTGTCTACGGTTGTCACCATTTCTAAAACCAGGAAACAGCATATCTGTTAAATACTAAGTTTATTATTTCTTCTCTTCCAGTGGACAGCAGTTTGCAGGAGGTTTTAGACGAGCATAAGATCATTCTGATAATAAGATGTGAATTTGTGACAGAAGGAACAGCTGAAGCAGGAATTGGAACTCCCCTCAATAGGATCTACACTGCACTCTACATCACAGTGGGACAGAGTGAAGAGGTTAATACCCAACATGAGGTGTGGCAGCTGCAGACAGCATCCAAGATGGAGACTCTCCATGACACTCCGATCAAGTGCCACGACATCTTTAAACCCTTACCTGACCAAGAGACACACATCAGAGTAGTTCTTACGAATGGTGTTGCTGGAATTGGAAAAACCTTCTCAGTGAAGAAGTTCACTCTGGACTGGGCAGAGGGCTTGGAAAATCAAGACATCAGTCTTGTGATTCTGCTTTCATTCCGGGAGCTGAACTTGATCAGACATGAGCGGTACAGTCTTCTCATGCTGCTCCATGTTTTCCATCCAACCTTACAGAGGGTCACAGCAGAGAAGCTCTCTGTCTGTAAAGTTGTGTTCATCTTTGATGGCCTGGATGAAAGCAGACTTCCATTGGATTTCCACAACAATGAGGTTGTGTCTGATGTCACACACGTATCATCAGTAGATGTGCTGTTGACAAACCTCATCAAGGGGAATCTGCTTCCCTTGGCTCTCCTCTGGATAACTTCTAGACCTGCAGCAGCCAATCAGATCCCTGCTACATGTGTAGACAGGGTGACAGAAGTACGAGGGTTCACTGACCCCCAGAAAGAGGAGTACTTCAGGAGGAGATCCACTGATGAGGAGCTGTCCAGCAAAATCATCTCACACATCAAGGCATCCAGGACCCTCCACATCATGTGCCACATCCCAGTCTTCTGTTGGATCACTGCTACAGTTCTGGAGCACATGTTGACTACAGACCAGAGAGGAGAGCTGCCCAAGACCCTGACTGAAATGTACTCACACTTCCTGCTGGTTCAGACAGAGAGGAAGAAGCAGAAGTATGATGAGAGCCATGATATGATTCAACAGCAGCTGATGGAGACTGACAGGGACGTTCTTCTGAAGCTGGGGAAGCTGGCGTTTGATCATCTGCAGACAGGCAACCTCCTGTTCTACCAAGAAGAGCTGGAGGAGTGTGGTCTTGATGTCAGTGAGGCCTTGGTGTTCTCAGGAGTGTGCACAGAGATCTTCAAAAGAGAATGTGTGCTCTTCCAGAAGACGGTCTACTGCTTTGTTCATCTGAGCATCCAGGAGTTTCTCGCTGCAGTCTACATGTTCCACTGTTACACAAACAGGGCAGAGAACGTACTGGACACATTCCTGGGAAGAGAGTGGGGTCAATATGATCGATCCCTGGATGTCTTCCTGAAGAAAGCCTTGGTCAAAGCCCTGAAGAGTAGAAATGGCCACTTGGACCTTTTTGTCCGCTTCCTTCATGGGCTCTCACTGGAGTCTAACCAGAGTCTCTTAGGAGGTCTGCTGGGTCAGACAGAGAGCAGTCCAAACAGCATTCAGAGAGCCATCAGCCACCTGAAGAAGACCAATAATTCCAATATATCTCCTGACAGAAGCATCAACATCTTACACTGTTTGATGGAGATGAACCACCACTCAGTACAACAGGAGATGCAAAAGTTCCTGGAGTCAAAGAACAAGTCAAAAAAGAAACTCTCTATGGTCCACTGCTCAGCTCTGGCCTACATGCTGCAGATGTCAGAGGAGGTTCTGGATGTGTTCGACCCGAACGCGTACAACACATCAAATGAGGGACGAAGCAGACTGTTCCCAGCTGTGAGGAACTGCAGAGAGGCTCAGTTAGTCCAGCTGTAGGGCCCTATCTTCGCAAAAGCGGTAATTTAGCGTTTGCGCTCGTTTAACGCCGCGCGCAATGCAAATTGCGGGCATGGACAAGCGCATGGCTGTTATAATTGTACTGGACATAGGCATGCCACATGCCGAACTAGGCGTTTCAGCGCAAAAATGTGGGGATAGATGGCATTATCCTATCGTCAGCAGCGCGTAATTACTTTGCGCTAAGAGCTTTTAAAAGCACCTTTTATGCGCTAAATACCCCGTTGCGCTTGAGTGCACCATAATCTCCGTGCAGTGCAGTGCAGAGTAAAGTTCCTTTTGGATATGTCATTATGCACAGCCTTGCCGCGCCAGGACATCAAATTCTGCTGCTAAAATTGGGTATTAGCAGTTAATTCAGTGAGGCAATCAACTATAACTCACTGAGAAACTTTTATCACATCGCAAAGAAGGCAATGAATTGAGAAAACCTGTTGGACAATGGACATAGGCTATTCACCTTCATAACCCGGAGGGTTGTTGGCACTACAGACGATCTGTCAATAAGCTCTCTCCATCTCTCTCTGTCCTCGGCACGAGTGAGTCCACTATTACGCATGGAGAGAATTACAGCATATTGCATGCCTCGCGCAAACAGCGATTGCGAGACGGGAATCCGATTGGTTTTATTAATGTAACGCCCAGGCATTGCCTGGCCACACCCGTGAATAATTCTGGTACTTACGACCGCCCAAATCCTGTTTGCTCAGGCATTTTGGGGGCGCAGATGATTTTGGCACAGCTCTAATTTGCGCCTGCGGCACGTGCCGTGAACGTTTCTGCATCCCCGCTGAGAATTGCATCCCCAACATATTTCGGGGCTGTTTTAACTTAGAAATCAGGGAGGTCACGTCTACCCAATTATATCACTTTTAAACAGTTAGATTTCGTTATAAATCATTACAATTATGCTCCCGTGAGGTGGGGATGCGTTTAGCTGCTGCCGGGCGGGGCTGCAAAACTCGGCATAACACCTGGACAAATTGCGCAAGGCAGACCGCTATCTTCCCTGCCTTAAGGCACGTGCAAACAGGTGCGCAAGCGCAAATGGGGGGTATCGCCTGTACCAAGATAGGGCCCGTAGTCTCTTAAAAAGGACACGTTGGCTCCCACAATTTGCAAATGCTCCCACCTAGCCGTCTTTACTTATTGCAGGAGGAAAGTTGGTCAAAACACAAAGGGAAACTTGGGTTAAAATAATGAGCTCTGATTGGACTAATCAGGCCATCAGGCGGGACCATCAGAGTCCAATAGTTCCCAACGGATATAACGGGTACATCCGCTGGAAGCGGATATATGGGTCGGTGTAAATTATTATTTTTTGTTAAAGGTCATTTTGAATGATTTTAACAAATAATAATGTAGAAAACTTACGCCCCAAGTCTAAGGTTAGGACCGTAACATGAAATGCACAGTAACAAGTATCAAATTTGCAACAAAAATGGTTTATTGCTCAAAAATGGGAAAAAAGAGGAACGAGGACGCTCTACTGACAGGGAAATCTGGTCCAGCAGGCCGCCGCCTTCACTATTACCTGATGTCAACCCCTCAGTCGGCACTGCTGTTCTCCAACACAACAGGTAGCGCCTCGTTCCTGCAACACACAAAGAAAGAAACATGATTTAGAAATAAAGACCAAAATGCACAAAGAAAACCAATTGAATGAAACAAGGTGTAAGTGCACGGATGAGAGGGTACAGGTCTCACACTCCAGTACCACTCCGTCGCCATGTTGGAATGAGTCCCCTATATAGGCAGACAGACATGGCTGCTATCCAATCAGCAACTGTAGCATGTAATCAGTCCACTCAAATCTCCAACCAGCTGCACCTGGGAAAGACTGAGCCAAAGACACTGTCGACAACAAGATAAACACCCGCAACCAGGAAGTATGTCACGGAAATAGCTAACGACGAGGAAAATGGACCGGACTCTCAGTCCATTGACGCCCAGCATAAAAAAAAGCATCCCCACCTCACGGGAGCATAATTATAATGATTTATACAGAAATGTAACTGTTTAAAAGTGATATGTTGGGGATGCAATTCTCGCTGGGGATGCGAAACGTTCACGGCACGTGTCGCAGGCGCAAATTAGAGCTGTGCAAAAATCATCTGTGCCCCAAAATTCACCGGTGCGGCCAGGCAATGCTGGGCATTACGTCAATCAAAACCAATCAGATTCCCGTCTCGCAATGGCTGTTTGCGCGAGGCATGCAATAGGCTGTAATTCTCTCCATGCGTCATAGAGTGTACTCACTCATGCGAGGACAGAGAGAGATGGAGGGAGCATATTGACAGATCGTCTGTGGTGCCAACGACCCTCCGGGTTATGAAGGTAAATAGCCTATGTCCATTGTCCAACAAGTTCTCTCAATTCATTTCCCTCTTTGCGATGTGATAAAAGTTTCTCAGTGAGTTATAGTTGATTGCCTCACTGAATTATCTGCTAATACCCAATTTTAGCAGCATAATTTCATGTCCTGGCGTGGCAAGGCTGTGCGTAATGACATATGCAAAAGGAATTTTACTTTGCGCTGCGCTGCACGGAGATTAGTGCACTCCCACCGCAGCGAGGTATTTAGCGTGTAAGAGGTCCTTTTCAAAGCTCTTAGCGCAAAGTAATTGCGCTGCTGACGATAGGGATAATGCCATCTATCCCCACATTTTAGCGCTGAAACGCCTGCTTTGGCATGTGGCACGCCTATGCCCAGTACAATTATAACAGGCATGCGCTTGTGCCCGCCCCCAATTTGCATTGCACACGGCTAAATTAGCGCTTTTGGGAAGATAGGGCCCCACGTCCTTTAACACTAGAAGGGCCGTCAAAGGGGTCACGTGACCCCTGTGAGTTAAAATAAAATATATCTTTGCACTCGATCGAGTTCCAAATCCCTACTTTCTTGACTTTTCCTAAATATGTCTGTTGTACGACCCTGTGTTCATACATTTTCAAAATCAGACCGATATCATGCGCTATCTACGCTTTGATGACAAGAGCACAAGGGCTGCCGGCCTTGTGGAGGACAAATTTGCCATGATAGCAGAGACACCTCCCCTCTCCCCGGCCAGTACATTTAGCATTTGAATAGAATTCATTTCGCATTTGAATAGAATTGACAGGGAGACTCCACACAAGAGGTGCAAATGCACAGCCTCTCATTCAGTCGACCCCTCTTCTTTTTTGGAACCTTTTGGAAACCTACAATTTATCACAACAGACAGCAATATTTTCCTGTGGACAGTGTTATTGTTGTGTTAATCTACATGAGTGTCATGTTAATCCTGTGTTGTTTTAGCAGAATTTAAAATGAACTGCCTGTGAAGCTTAGGCTAAAATCTGTATATAAAAAACAAACAAAAGAAAAACACATTTTACAGGATTGCGTCCTGTACATTCTGTTGTGCTTTGCTTTGTGATATTACATGTTCATCACTTTTATTATGAAGTAGTAGTATTATGATGTTGTGTAGCCTACATTTTGATGGGGGATTAGTCTCAACTCTGCTTTCATACAACTAATCTTACATTAAATCTGTGATCACAGACTTTCTGGCTGTGAACACTCAGAGACTCACTATGAAGTCCTGGCCTCAGCTCTGAAGTCCAATCCCTCCCATCTGAGAGAGCTCGACCTGAGTAAGAACCAGCTGCAAGATTCAGTTGTGAAGCTTCTGTCTGCTGGACTGGAGAGTCCACACTGTAGACTGGAGACTCTCAGGTAAGATTTTGATTTACAGTTTTTCTCATTTGATTTGACACATTTCTCCAAAACAGTGTATCTCAGGTCAGTATTCCTGACTTTGTAAAGGTTGACCTGCAACTTTTACATCAGGTTTTCAGACTAAGTTTTATTCTGATCAAACGTCATATAGGATGAATCACTGTGACATCACAACTACTTAAGTAGTACTTAAGTACTTCCTGGTGCCACTGCAGCAGAAACTAGTATGAAATAAAGCTGAAACGCTGTGGCAAACAACCATTAATATCTCAAAAACTATACATTTTTTCCCTCAAAAGGTTGTGCCTTCTGCCAGGTCGCCATTGTAAATAAGAATTTGTTCTTAATGACTTACCTGGTTAAATAAAGGTTAAATAAAAAATAAAATCAACATCACATCACATACTACTGTATAGTTTGACATGGTGAGTGAGAGCAGAAGTAGGTTAAGGGTCTGATATGTATGTAGTGTGAGTGTTATGTATGTAGTTGTGTATGTTGTGTAAAGTGTCACAGTTTTAAAATGTGTGAATTCCGTAAAAAGGACACTCAAGGCAGACTGTAGGTTGAAAAAAGTATCAACTTAAACTGTGATTTCTAAAACAGTACAAAAGATAAATTAAATCTGAATTAAGGTGATAGAGTCCTAAATGTGGTGACTTGTTTAAAGTTTGAATAGAGTGTCTATTATTACTATCTAAGTATGAAGGAGTAGGTAGAGTTCAAAGAGGGCGTGGTTTCACCATGAACTGCTGTGAAATGAATGGCAGTTACACCCGGAAGTATAGCCAATCTGTTTGTTTACAAACATGTTGATTCATCTATAAACAGCAAATAACCTCAAACCTCATGCTGTGATATCTTATTTAGATTGCTGCACCTCTCTCTATTCCTGTCTCAAACCTCATGCTTTGATATCTTATTTAGATTGCAGCACCTCTCTCTATTCCTGTCTCAAACCTCATGCTTTGATATCTTATTTAGATTGCAGCACCTCTCTCTATTCATGTCTCAAACCTCATGCTTTGATATCTTATTTAGATTGATGCACCTCCCTCTATTCCTGTCTCAAACCTGATGCTTTGATATCTTATTTAGATTGCTGCACCTCTCTCTATTCCTGTCTCAAACCTCATGCTTTGATATCTTATTTAGATTACAGCACCTCTCTCTATTCCTGTCTCAAACCTCATGCTTTGATATCTTATATAGATTGCTGCACCTCTCTCTATTCCTGTCTCAAACCTCATGCTTTGATATCTTATTTGGATTGCTGCACCTCTCTCTATTCCTGTCTCAAACCTCATGCTTTGATATCTTATATAGATTGCTGCACCTATCTCTATTCCTGTCTCAAACCTCATGCTTTGATATCTTATTTAGATTGCTGCACCTCTCTCTATTCCTGTCTCAAACCTCATGCTTTGATATCTTATTTAGATTGCTGCACCTCTCTATTCCTGTCTCAAACCTCATGCTTTGATATTTTATTTAGATTGCTGCACCTCTCTCTATTCCTGTCTCAAACCTGATGCTTTGATATCTCATTTAGATTGCTGCACCTCTCTCTATTCCTGTCTCAAACCTCATGCTTTGATATCTCATTTAGATTGCTGCACCTCTCTATTCCTGTCTCAAACCTCATGCTTTGATATCTTATTTAGATTGCTGCACCTCTCTCTATTCCTGTCTCAAACCTGATGCTTTGATATCTCATTTAGATTGCTGCACCTCTCTCTATTCCTGTCTCAAACCTCATGCTTTGATATCTTATTTAGATTGCTGCACCTCTCTCTATTCCTGTCTCAAACCTGATGCTTTGATATCTCATTTAGATTGCTGCACCTCTCTCTATTCCTGTCTCAAACCTCATGCTTTGATATCTCATTTAGATTGCTGCACCTCTCTATTCCTGTCTCAAACCTCATGCTTTGATACAGATGCAGCCACTCCCGTCGTGACAGATTTTTTTCATTACTTTGTGCTTGACGATGCGGTGACGTTTTTGAGATGGTTTGAGATGTGAATAATGGCATTCAACCACTAGGGGGCCCTCATAGTCCATAATGTGTCTCTCACTGTTGCAGCAGTTTCAAGCTGCGGGGTCACAGTCCACGCAAACGTATTTGTTCTTCCGGTTCAGCGCTAGTTGTCCTATGTGGCTTACTAACATAGCTGCTAGTTATGTTATATGGCAGTAAAATGCTACAGAATGACCAAATTGATATAACTTTTAACCATTTCGAGTAACAATGTTTCCATACGGATCACCAGCGTTAGTTTGTTTATAACGTGGCTATATTCATAACGTTTATATCTCGGATGCGTTATATACTGTCTGGTTAACGCCAACCTACAGTATGTGCCCTATCAGAGTTCGTTACAGTACGTTATTGTACAGTACACTAAACAAAACAACATGATAGCTGCAGCTGCGTCACTATACGTGTGGGCGTTAAGTTTTAATTTGGTTAATTTGGTTCAAGCATATTGTATGGTGACATTGAATCAGTGTTAGCTTAGCGCTAGCTAGCTAGCAAACACTACGATCTGTGAATAGAATCTAGAATTGGCCTGCAGCCATTTCTAACTACTGTACAGTAGCTAGTTTTTCTCGAATTGATATAACGTTACAGTACAGTAGCATGGACCCATCTCGTTATGACAGTGGGGAGATGTTAGCTTTTAGGTTGATATACATTCAGATCTTTACTACCTAACATCCGAAAAGCTAGTCACAATACTGTATTAATACCGACTAGTCACCTTTAGCTGACAGCCAAACTTTTCACCCTGAAATAGGAGGATTTACTGTATGAGTAGCCTAGTTTGATTTCTCCCCTGGTATCTATTCATTGTCACTAGCCTATGCATACAGTACATGAACCACCATCATTCAGTCAGTCAATCAATTGATCAACAACTTTATTAATCCAACTCAGGGAAATAGGTCAAATGTGAAAGAGAATCTATACTGTAAATGTTGGTCTGTAGATAAATGAAGATAAAATAATTATAGAGTTTAAGTAAACTTCTGTGGGCACTGGGCAGGGCTCTGCTAAACACTGCAGTGTATGAGATTAAAAAGTGACTTCTTCTGTTTTATATGCAGGTATATAACACACGTGGGCAAAATGCGGCATCCAACGTCCTCAAAGGAAAACAGAACCACCCACAAAAAGTCAATAAAAGACAGCATCACATTAATAAATCTAATCTGCTACATCCATTTGATTTGTATCACTATGATATCAGGAGATTAACAGGAGAAATTACCAATCACAGCGGGAGAGAGAGAGACCCGCACAAAAATCAGGAGTGTTGGCAGTTATCAGTCCAATGTGCTTTGCTTACTTTATATGTAAGTCAGTATGGCCCTCTGGAAAAAAATGTTTCCCACCCCTGATCTAGGTTCATAGACTTTCAGATATCAAGTATCGAAGTAGGTTTTGAGGTGTCTTCAGAATGACCAGCTTACTGTATCGGGTCACTCTTACATGTACATCATAGTGACTACGCTGTTGTATGTTATCTGCCAAATATATTTCCAGGCTGTTAGAGGATTATAGATTATCTAACATCAGCCATTGATAGATATTCCAATGTCTTTAAAGCTCTGTCATTGTTACTTAACCCTTAGTTAATATGGAACAATAAATGAGCTTGAATCGTCACAACTCTTATGACATCTGTATATCAAATGCTTTGTCACAGAAGAAGCTTTCTAAACCCAGAAAAAGTGCCATAAATTCACACACACAGTGCTAAAACATGCATCATCACACCAAGTTCTGTCAAAACGGTCACATTTGTACAATCAAAAGGATCTGTGGGTTGATTTCCTGCCCACTACCATCTGATATTGTCAGTGTTCCTGCAAAAAAAAATCATACACAATTCATTTAAAATGTTTGCTGGGATGCAAAGCCACTTTTGCCTGCTCCTTGGTTGACCCATTCAGGAAGCGCTCAAAGTTCATGTTTCCAAGACAACAAGCACCACAGCTGTTTGTTTGCGGAAGCCGAAAAATCCATTGAGCAAATCAGCGCAGCGTATTTAGACCACGTGCATGCACATTGTGACATCAACTGGGTTGACAAGTGACAAGTGGTTACATGGACACATGGACAGTTTCAATCCTCTTTAACTCAGAATTCGATCCCAATCCTCTTCAAATTTATCTTGTAAACACCTAAAGCAGAATGAAAACGGCCAATTCGATGTGAAGTCAAATTCGATGTAAGGGGGTGGTGTAGTTCGTTTCTCAATGCGATTGAAGTATTTTTCTATACAGTACATGCGCACATTTAGGCCACATAAAAGTCAACATCACAGTGTCTTTTCTTTAATCTAGAGGCATCATTTTTCAGTCAAAAGTGAAACGGGCATGCGCAGAAAGACTGCAGTGAGTTAGAGGATTGAGATTGGATACTATTTTCTCTTGTAAACTCGCAGGAAATAACGATCAATGCGAATGATTTCATTCGAATGATTTCATTTCGAATTAAAAGGCCTCATGTAACCGCAGCCTCAAGAATGAAATTTGTGGGGGGAAGCAGGAACGTGTTACTGTTACCTTTCAGAACCGGTTTGACTGCTATTCTGCACACAGCACACAGCATACAGTGATCAGCTAATTAGATGCATCACTCACCCCCCCTCCCCCCCCCCGCACAAAGGACACGCACACACAGTAGGCTACATAAATCGAAATCGTTTTGATAGCATGCCATGCAGTGATCTCTTGCATTTGACAAGCATGATATAAAATGAACATAAAAGTCCCATTTTCAAAAGGCTAATAGCCTATTGTGTCATTGTATTATGTAGTTATTATGATATGTGTGTGTGTGTGTGTGTGCAGTTAATACAAATCTGTATGTACATTGCTCGTACACACTACTAGACATTAATACACATTATGCAGTTAGAATAAATAACGAGGAACACATTTGCTATGTTACTAAAGTTTTATTAAAACGTAAGAGAAAAAAAAATGTAGTACAGTACAGTACAATTGAGTACAGTAGGCCTATCACAAAAAAAATGTCTCTCTGTACCTGTTTAGGCCTAAAAAAAAAATGCCATGTGAAAAGGCTATCAGAAAAGTATCAGGCTGTACAGTATAGGCAACAGTAAAACAGTCAGTCTGTTTAGCGGAGGGGGTCGTGACGTGCCCTCGGATCTACGTTTCTCGGGTTACGGAGACGTTCATTGATCCGATCACGAATATGTTTTACAACATAAGTCGCGTATTTCGCCTTCACCATGTCAAGCACCTTTGCCTTGAGGTTCTTCGGCAATGCGTGTTTGCCGTGACCTCCCTTCCAGTTCACTTTGTGAACGAAATCCTGATGGTACACGTTGAAGTCGACCAGTAGCATGAATATGTTTGCTGCATATGCGTCCGGGTTCTGTGGGTACTGATTGAACAATGCCGACTCCTCATCCACTGTAATACTCTGCAACGTGATGTCAGGCATTGTTTCAATAGCCGCATGTCGAGTGTTTCTCCTCGTGGGCGTGGGCGTCGGCGTCGGCGACAGTGCCAAATGGAAAGTGTCTCTCACAGGTGACAGAAGCTCAGTTCTCACAGGTGACAGAAGCTCAGTTCTCACAGCGGGTGACAGAAGCTCAGTGTAACTGAGCTGTAATGGGCTATTGAAAAGCTCGCGTGAACTTGCTGAACTTCCTGAGGGCCGGTGAGCCTGTACAGTACAGTTGTCTCTGCGGGCCTCGAGCTGCTTAGTCAAGTCTTCTAGCCGCCCGTGTTGCAAATCAAGCTGTGTCTGTTGCTTGCTGGACGTGACTTTCAAGTCAGCTATCTCCTTGCGGAGATCTTCTGTAGTTTTGGTGGACGTGACTTTGAAGTCCTCCAACTGTTTGCGGAAACCATCTGTTGCTCGCCCAATTGCTTGTTGAATTTTCAGATCCACTCCCATCATGGCGTTGTTGCGGCTCTTGGACAGAGCCGCATCCTGTTCATTCAGATGGCTAGGGGGTAGGTTCTCGGTATTCTGCACTACGACAGCCTGTAGGAAAAACATGAACATATGTATACATGAATATTCAAAACAAAAAAGCCTATAATTTTTGTGCAGTGTTGGGCAAGTTACTTTCAAAATGTGATACTGTACTAGCCTATTAGATACTTTCATTTGAAAGTAATGAACTAGCCTACTTTACAATATTACTGTCTGTGTAGAGTAACTCATTAGGCCTACTTATTACACTACTTTGTGTGTGTGTGTGTGTGTGTCAGTAGCGAAGGGACACGCCGCCAACATCTTCACTGTGCGTGGCGTGCATTAGAAAGTGCGTTTCACAGTGATACATGGGGGCTCCTACTGTTAACGCTAGTTAGATAGTACAGTAGTGTGGCAGTCTCTAATATGCTACCGCCGTTCATTCCCCCAAAAGCACACACAACAGCGCTAGAAACAATCACATACATGTTGTGACTTGTGTACTCACCATGCGATCATCAAATAATAATCCAAAGTACGCGAAACTGTCATTTTCATTTTCAGTAAATCCATAGCGAGAGGAACCAGCAAGAGTGGTTCGAAGAGGGTTACCTCTCTGCAACGAAAATCACTTCCTTGTTTGCCTGAGCGCATGGGTACACATGCGTCTCAGGCAAACAAGGAAGTAATTTTCGTTGCAGATGGGAACGCTCTTTGCTACTTATTTTCTCTATGGATTTACTTGCAGGCGGACAGTTGTGTGTGTGTGTGTGTGTGTGTGTGTGTGTGTGTGTGCGCATGTGTGTGAAAGGAAAACTGTACTTACAGCTTTTTTCTTTACAAGACGGGTGGTGATCTTTGGTTTTTTGGCTGCGGCAGCCGGACTCAGCCCTGGACGATCCACACTGCACAAAGCTCTCTGTAAACAAAAAACAACAAAAAATACTGTAGAATAAACAATCAGCGACTGTTGTAAGCAGGGTTTGTGCTTTTAAGAGTACAATTCAAGCACTTTCAAGGTACTTAAACCAGGCCCTCGAAGCCTTTATTATCACATCTAAATATATTGAAAATGTGAAAACAAATAGCATTGTAAATATGCATTTACACCTAGACGTGAAAATGTCACAGTGTAAAATAGGAAAATGCGTGACGTTCGCCGGGCGCTGCTAATGCGCTCGTATGAGCCAGAAGCGCCCGGCTAGCGGGGTAATGTAAATATATACGAAAACATACCTTATTGGTTGCTGGTTGGCTGGTGTAAAAGCTCTTTGTCGCTGGCATCTTCAAAAGTGTTAGTAACAGATCTTGAAGGATGCGTGGCAATGACGAATGCTGCTTATTTATAAGGCTACTGTACCTGGCGCTGAAAACCACGCCCCATGCCCACGCCCCCCCCCCCAAACAAATAAACTGAGAAAGTGAAGATAATCTTGCACATTTAATTTCATTGTTTATTCTAGGTGAAAAGAAAAAATAGAAAAGGAACAGTTTGAGTTTTGTTTTTCACTAAACAATTAACATTGACAGCTAATGTTCATAATGACATGTTTACTTGATGTTATTAGTCACAGTTAACCCACAATGACACCAAACATTGATCCAAAGAAAGAGACAATCGTGTCACTTTATTTGAACAGAACATGTGATAGAAAAGAATCAAGAATTCTAACTTTCATTTATTTAACCAATGATCTTTATCATCACCACTATCACAAATATAATATGGTGGAGCAGCAACCAGGATAAATAAATTAAATTAGCACTAATGGGGGATAAAAATGGAATAAAAAAAATCGGGGGGGGGGGAGAGAAAAAAAAAGGGATGGAAAAATGGATGTTGTTGACAATTTGAAGAGCCCATGTGACCTCTATGTTTATTAGACAAACTCACAACTGTGCTTAAAATAACCTATGAGTCTACCCTTTAAAATTAGACCAAACATACCTTCATAAAACATGAGTAAAGGTCCTGAAAATGAGCCTAAAGTAGGATATGCACCAGCGCCTAGATACCAATTTATTGTAGGGGGTGGTTAACTTGATGTGCTGATAACTGTGACAACTGGATATGAGCCGTTTTTTCGCAGTAGCATCTATCAAAAACAGCTTTAGCAAATTTGTAACCAAACAAAAACAAATCAAGTCATATCTGACTAGTTTTAAATTTATTTAATTTTCTCCCCACAAAAGTGAAATGTAGCAGGCACTCATGGAAGGACATTGAGACATTGACTGTTGAGTGGTTAATTTACATGGACAATCATGGCCTTTGAGAAGGAAAACACCTGGCTGGGTGGGGCTGACGAGTGTACATTCCGTACATACCGTGTGGCCCTTCACTTACTTGATGTAAGTCAGTATGGCCCCCTGGGAAATAATGTTGTAATCTGAAATAAAGTTTTCTCTAAACCCACATTCATTTATTTATTTTTTTACAGTTGTTTCATCATCAAGAAAGGATCAGCAAATCAAGTTCAAAAGTCAAGCTTTATTCACAGCAAATAGCCACCTCACACTAAGGAGACAGGAGTCATACTGTACAAGTTTCCATAAAAATGACATTGGCTGTTACTGTAGATTGGCTGTTAGATATAATAAGAAAGCCAACATCTTAAGTGCCTTTTAATCATGAATTCTGGATCATGTCCTGCTAGAGAGAACAGGATATTTTCATGTTTTGCCTCTCTAAACATGAGGGGTCTTTGTTAACTCATTCACCGCCAATGACGTCTTTGACGTGTTATCAGCAATGGCCTTCCCCGCCAAGGACGTGTTTGACGTGTTTTTGTTTTTATTGGTGCAGCGCCTGCAGCAAACACTTGCCCAGCCTGTCACACAGACACAGGTCCCTGCCTTCAAAGGGTAGCCGACAGCACGCGATCAAACACATACCGCAGCTGTTGTTTTATAAATTGAGCAAGAGGAATAGCAGAGAGCGGGTAACGCTTCCTTGTGCAGACAGGAGAAACGCCATTGTAACGCCGAGCTGGAGTCGCCTTCCTCTGTGCCAGCCAGGAGAAAACGGGAGAAAGTAATCAAGAGATGTGTTTGATCATCGGAGGAATGAGGAAATGATCGATCAGTTTGCGAGGGCGGTGAGGACGTGTTGAATAGCCGAGGGGAAAACGGGAACGATCATAGATATGACAGGGAGACATGGACGAGGACGGTGTACCAGAACAAATCAAAATAAACACAGGAACAGCTAGGCAGCAGCGGGCAGAAGGCACTCACAGCAGCCCGCTGTCCTTCTCAAGAGCTCTTCATGAAATCGCTGGGCTGCTCGCCCTCCAGTGTTGCTCCTGGCCAATCCCAGCGCCACAGGGCGTGGTTATTGCTTATCCTATGTTGGGTTAGAAATCTAAAAGGGGGATCGTGTGTGTGTGTGTGTGTGTGTGTGTGTGTGTGTGTGTGTGTGTGTGTGTGTGTGTGTGTGTGTGTGTCTGTCTGTCTGTCTGTCTGTCTGTCTGTCTGTCGGTGTGTCTGTCTGTCTGTCTGTCTGTCTGTCTGTCTGTCTGCACACTCACACCGAGTAAACTGTATTGTTGAATGTAAAAAAAAAGCACTTCATGTGTGTATATATATATATATATATTTTTTTTTTGTCATTTGTGTCCTAACGAATAATATTTACATGTCTGATGTCAATACAGTTCAAAATAAAAGAATTGAGAGTGAGTTATGCCTGAGATTGTGCCCTTTTACAAAAATGCTTTTTTCTCCCTTTTCTCTTCCCAGACAGGCTTTTTTGGTGAACATGGGGTGTATAAAAAGGGTTATAAGTAGAGTACAGAACATGCTAAAAGCTAACTTTCTTTTTGGGGGTGAAAGTAGAGACTTAGATCTTCATTTCGAGGTATTGGACATCACTGTAGTCCTAGTACAGAATTTACTGTGGGTCTTGAAAGATGACCAAACATTATGGAAATACTTGGCCTGTGCCAAAAATGCCAGTCAGATATTGGCAGTGAATGAGTTAAGAAACAACTGGATATGAGCCGTTTTTTCGCAGTAGCATCTATCAAAAACAGCTTTAGCGAATTTGTAACCAAACAAAAACAAATCAAGTCATATCTGACTAGTTTTAAATTTATTTAATTTTCTCCCCACAAAAGTGAAATGTAGCAGGCACTCAAGGAAGGACATAGAGACATTGACTGTTGAGTGGTTAATTTACATGGACAATCATGGCCTTTGAGAAGGAAAACACCTGGCTGGGTGGGGCTGACGAGTGTACATTCCGTACATACCGTGTGGCCCTTCACTTACTTGATGTAAGTCAGTATGGCCCCCTGGGAAATAATGTTGTAATCTGAAATAAAGTTTTCTCTAAACCCACATTCATTTATTTATTTTTTTACAGTTGTTTCATCATCAAGAAAGGATCAGCAAATCAAGTTCAAAAGCGAATTTGTAACCAAACAAAAACAAATCAAGTCGACTAGTTTTAAATTTATTTAATTTTCTCCCCACAAAAGTGAAATGTGTTGGAGGCGTAACCGACCATATGGAGTGGGGCGTGGTTTCAGACAGTAGGCCTACAGTATATAGCAGGGGTAAAATGATTCACTGGTACCAAGATTACTACTACTACTACACTGATCCTATCCAAAACCAAAACCAAAATACAATGAGGGTTTGTAAGCAGCATAGCGTGGACATCCGCTATCTTCGTGCGTCAGGAAAAACCACAGCCCAGATACGGCAACATCTTGCTGCGGTTGGAGTCAATGTAAGCCGCCAGACAATAATACGCCATTTCATAGTCAAGGCACCTTCGCGTCCACGGAAGCGGAAAATGTTTGAGTAAGTAGCCTATATACAGTTTATGTTGCTATAGGGAACTATAACACTTTAACACATTTGAATCTTGTGAAATTATTATCGGTTCATTGCATTAATTTTGTTATCTTTTCTGTTCTTCAGCAATGTGCTAGTTGCCATTGACAACATCACAGACGAGAATGACGAGCTGGTAGCGAGACAAGTCCACGACAAACTCGACGAAGATCTGGGGATCTGCATCAGCGCATCGTCCATACGCAGAGCTCGGCAGCAACTGAAATGGAACTATAACCCCACCTGCTTCACCCCAATGATTAGAGAGAAAAACAAAGAGTTGAGACTCGCCCAGGCTCTGCGATGGATCGACACAAATGAGGTCTGGGATGACGTCATATTCACTGACGAGACGACTGTGGCCTTGGAACACTTTGCAAGGTTCACTTTTACCAAGAAGGGCCGCTTCGCTCCCAAACCCACCCCTAAGCACCCTATCAAGCTTCACTGCTGGGGTGCAATTTCACGGCATGGGCCCGGGCCGTTGGTCATCTTCGAGGGAATAATGGACAGAATTTTCTTCGAGGAGTCCATCATCAAGGCGAGTGCAGGGCCATACATTCGAAAAAACTTTGGCCCATACCATCGTTTTTTCCAGGACAACGATCCGAAGCACTCCGCCGCTCGAGCCTGTATCCAAGCAGAGGGAATCAACTGGATCCGAACCCCCCCAGAATCTCCTGATTTGAATCCAATCGAAATCGTTTGGCATCTTCTGAAAGATCACATACGAAGAGTGATCAAACCGAAGAGCAAAGACGCGCTGATTTCTGGCATCAACGACTTTTGGTACAACAAACTGTCCCAACAAACATGCGACAATCTGATTAATGGTTTAGCTAAAGTTCTCCCCCTGATTGTCAAGAACAATGGATGCCACAGTGGGAAGTGATCCTGGCAGAGGGGACATACAGTATACTGTACTGTAGTTTTTTTTTTTTATGTTTTTTTATACAGCCTGAGAAGACTTTTGATAGCCTTTTACACATGGCATTTTTTAGAGGCCAAACAGGTAGGCCTACAGAGAGACAATTTTTTGGTGATACTGTAGGCCTACTGTACTCAATTGTACTGTACTACAATTTTATTCTCTTACATTTTAATAAAACTTACTACATAGCAACATAGCAAATGTGTTCCTCGTTCTTTGTTCTAACTGCATAATGTGTATTAATGTCTTAGTCGTGTACGAGCAATGTACATACAGATTTTCATTAACTATACACACACACACACACGTGCACCCGTGACATAATAAATAATAAGAATAATCATAACTATACAGAATACAATGACAATAGGCTATTAGCCTTTTGAAAATGGGATTTTCGTGTATTTAATTATTAGATAATTAATAATAACAATAATGACAAAGCAACACTATTCATTCATGTTCAAATATTTATTAAAATAATGTGGAACAAGTGGAACACTCGTTGGCATTTTCAGTTGTAAAGGCGCAATGCTGATCATCTTGACATTAATTACAACATTAATGTCACATGTTTGTTGAACTTGTTCTCTACATCCATCCAGTGACTTTGAACAGTAGGATGTTTAACATTTCTTTGTTCCCTGATTATGAGTCTACCAGCTTTTAGAGGACAAGTGGCGATGGTCAAATCAGAATGAGGGGGTCCCTGGCCTGACCTCTGGCCTAAAGAACATAACATTGTTTCACTCTAAGGTGGCGTTCACACCCAACGCACTTTTTCCAGTAAGAACGCTATGGCAAGTGGTCACACTGTAATCAGTCTTGTAGAAAACATCATATTGGAACATCGGTCAGCAGTTCAGAATGAGTGTACAGTATGTATGTGTAAAAGATCAAAAGAAGGCCCACTTGAAGTCCGAAAGCTTCTTGATGAGCGTACACACAATTGCAGTTGTTGATGCCGCTTTGAGACCATTTTGCCACTCTTCTTGCTTTGGACGACACTGCTTACAGGCAGGCTCTGAAAAACAATGTAGAAACACAAAAATATTCTTCTTTCAGGTGACATAAATTTATGAATGTGACATACTGTATCCAAAGCGTCTTATGTTGACTATTTGTGAAGTCCCTCGGCGTGACTATACTGTATGTGAAAAGTAAATGCAGTCCATTTTACCATTCCATTTTACATGCTGGATATGGGTTTGTCCACTGAGTTATTAATTTGGAGACTGATCAACAGCGTTTCTATTGCCCTAGGGGATTTGATATTTTCGAGAGCTTCGTGGCTATATAGGAAGTGTCTTATTTGTAAAAACCTAAAATAGTCTGGTTATGTTTAGACAAGTAAAACAATTTGGTTAAGGTGACAGTCCACCAAAAAACAATGCTGATTTATTTGGCTGTAAACAGTTTTGCAGACATTCAGTTAGTTTGACAGTTATTGAGAGTTGATTCTGAGTTCATGTGGAATGTGTGTAATTAGTGCATGTTTACAGTTCTCAGATATGTGTCAGATTACAGTATGTGCAAAAGAAATCAGTAGTTTTTTGGGTGAGTTCTTCTTTAAGGTTAAGGTTAAGGGTTATGGTTTGGGTTAGCAATTAGGTTAGGCTTAAAACAATGAAAATGTTGTACAGTACATTTCACATGGCGTGTGAAAGGTAAAGACAACCCTGTCACTCTTAAGGCCTAAACATGGTCGTCCGTCAGAGCCTCGCCACGTGCTCCCCGTATGACGGCGGGTGGAGCGCCGTCCTACGGGGAGGGGGCGCCGTCGGCTGACGGGGGCTGCTCGAAAATGTGACTCAGCGTTGCCTTGGCTCATCGTCGTAAAGTCGCCTTTCAAAGCATGACGTTAGATTATAACGAGCTAGTTGTGTGGCTTAGCCTTCCCAAATTTTGAGGGTCGTTTTTTAGAATTTAATACATAGAATTGGGAACGTTACATTCAATTTCATTCAGACTGCTGTGCCAATGTTCTTGTGTCAGAGGAAGAAGAAGGTCCTACTGTACCTCTCTCCAGCATGCATGCTCCATCATGTTGGTACTGCAGGTTGAAGTTATAGTAGGAGGAGAAGACTACAGCCAGCCCAAGCACAAAGGCCGTTCAACCAGCACCTGTTTTTCGATGGACATCATCCAGCGTGGGTTTGTCTGTGTTATTGGACCTGGTGTGTGTGTGTGTGGGGGGGGGGGGGGGGGGGGGGATAACAGAGTAGAAATATATCAGTCTTTTTCAAACTGGAAAAGACTGACACACATATTAGAATTTAATATATAGAATTGGGAACGTTACATGTACATTCAATTTCAAGATGCTGCCGAGTACGGGTGTCGAATCCCACAGTAAGAAAACTGCAATACTGTGATTGCAGAATGCAGATTAACGTAACTTGTGGCTTTATTGCAGGAACTCCCGACTAGACAGACAGTGACACTATACAGTATCAAGGTGAGGTACTCACACAGACTGGGACGTGGCTGGCTGTCGGCTGCTGCGTGCTGTCTTTCGGCGGCTTGCTCTGGCTTCTCTCCGTCTCTGAGACATCAGAGTGAAATCCTGCTCAATCTGCAGACAAGATAGAATACCTGTTAACCAAATTAAAAACAGTTCTGCAGCGCACACGCACTGCTCACGCAGACACTGTGTTCCAGCTGTTAGAATAAGAGCCTAGGGATGCACGATATGGATTTTTAGAGCCGATACGATAACCGATAAATATATTCTTCTTGGCCGATAACCGATACGATATAACCGATAATTATTATATAAAAAAAAAATATATATATATATTTTTAGTTTTTAACCTGTATTTTATGCACACCTGGGGTTAAAAAAGGGTTAGGGTAGATGTATGGATGTAGTGAGCATAGTTCTGACCTAACCAAATCTAACTGACATCACTGTGAACGCAAAACGAAGAAAACTTCTGATATAATATGATTGTTTTAATAAAGTGTATCACTCAATTATAGTCAATACAAAAATAAAGGCTTTTATATAACGGAAAGCCAAGCTGCTTAGTCTGCAGATAAAACACAATGACAAAAGGCATAGTAATTTAGACTTGTCATACTGATCTGTTAAAATTTTGCATGGGTTCCAGTTCTCAGTGAGTTGTAGCCTGGGCCCAATGAATGGGGCAGGCACTATATAAACCATCTGTGTCGTTTCACTTTTTACTGAAAAATGCTGCCACCAGATTAAAGAAAAGAACCCTATGTTGACTGACTGATGCTTTTTATGTAGCCTAATGTGCGCGCGACTGCGCCTTTGTTTTCATTATTGGCTGTTAGATGGCTCTGTCCAGCACTATGGTCCAGCAGCTAACGCTAACTAGCGCGGTTAGCTTAACGTTAGCGAGTGGTTGCGAGTTAAATACACAATCCCTGGATGTTTCATTTCGGGTAAAGGTGTTTCCATTAGTTTCTATAAGTTTACGCCAGCTCTGTGTATTAAGTGCTTTTGCGGGGCTGTTTGATCACAAGCCACAGACTGTAAATGTCACAAGCATTTTGTCTGCCAAGCGGACGAGTCTGCAGGGTAGGCCGCACGACGAGCTAATGCTAACAAAACTCGCTAACAATAACAACAAACATATCCGCTGCATCATCGCCAGCTTTGGTTTAACGTAATGCCAGCTTATTGGTTTCCCCTCCTCTCGGAACCTGTGTGGGACATGGATTGCAAATTACAGTAGCTTGATAATTCTGAAACTGCAGCATACTGGCAGCAGCCATGTTTGCGTCGCAGCTGTGATGTCACGAATGTGCGACAACAAAAGCTCCGCTTCCGAGGCAAAAAATAAGGCAGGATTATTATCGGATAATTTATCGGAAAAAGGCCATTATCGGAATAATAAATAATAACGCAAATGGCCATATTGGCCGATAATTTATCGGTCCGATAATTATCGTGCATCCCTAATAAGAGCTTATATCCGGCTTCTCCAGCTGGGGGGAATGCATTCAAAATATTATGTTTGAATCAATCTGGGAACCGAGAGTCTATTTGTATTTGAAAAAATAGACTCTGGGACAGCCCTACCATTTTAACAGTTACTAGTTAAGATATACAGTACAACTTGTGCATTATGAGGAGTGTGTCAAATTAACTTCAAGATTCAAGATTCAAGATTTTTATTGTCACTCCATGGTACAAGTATCACGTGTGAAATTCTTGTGCTGTGGACTCCGTTTACGACATAGTACAAATATAACAATGAGTGCAAAAACAATAAGCAATAAGGCAGTATAGTGATAAGACCGTCCGAGACAGTGGCATATTCACTGCACATACAGTAGGTGCACATGACCTGTATAGACTTTTATGTCCATCTGCCGCTAGTAAAACTGTCACCCTACAGTCCTCTGTTTAGACTCAGTCAACCACACGTGCCACTCTGTTCAGAGCAAAACACACGTGTCTTAAAGTCCGCTAGCAATTTAATACTCGTGTTGCACCGACCCACCTGGCGTTAATAACTTACTGTCGATAAACCACTAAAAAGAGGTTTAATTAGTCAGTCCGATGCTAACGTAGCATTAGCATGCTAACGTAGCGCTACGTTAGCATGTTATCAGCCCAGCCCAGCCCTTTGAACAGATGGCTAGCGTTACATGTAGGTAACTGTACCTGTAATGTTGCAAATCAGTTTAACCTGACACATGTTAATCAATAATAATAAACTTACCTGGCATTTGATCCATCAAGTGAAGAAAAGGCCTTCCAGATACGCTACAGAACGCTACTGTATAGGCCGGGAGGAGAAAAATGGCGACCGAATGGAAAATAAAGTGGGCATTAGTTAGTAGTAACATAATTTTGTCTGGAACTCTGCGCTCACTCTATTGCCTGCAGGTAATAATTATGCTCCAAAAGGATTAAATATTACTATTTGAGAGGAAAATAATATTTACTCTGGGAAAAATACCCTCCAGTTTTTCCTGTGTACTGTGTACTAGGCTACTGACGGTGGACTGCTCTGAGAGGCAGGCGAATCACAGGGCGAAGTCAGTCTTTCAGAAAGCTAATCAGACGGTGTGTTTTTGCGCCTCCTGGTGGGTGAAAACAGAAGTGGACTTCCAAGGTGAAAAAAAAATATTCCCACCGCAGCACTGCCGCACCTTGCGCGCAGGACAGTCGCGGGGGAGTGGTCTCAGTTTGGCTGGCTGCATCTGTATCTTATTTAGATTGCTGCACCTCTCTCTATTCCTGTCTCAAACCTCATGCTTTGATATCTTATTTAGATTGCAGCACCTGTCTCTATTCCTGTCTCAAACCTGATGCTTTGATATCTTATTTAGATTGCAGCACCTCTCTCTATTCCTGTCTCAAACCTGATGCTTTGATATCTTATTTAGATTGCTGCACCTCTCTCTATTCCTGTCTCAAACCTCATGCTTTGATATCTTATTTAGATTGCTGCACCTCTCTCTATTCCTGTCTCAAACCTCATGCTTTGATATCTTATTTAGATTGCTGCACCTCTCTCTATAGAGAGCCGCAGTAACGAGTCCGGAAATCATCGATGCTAACAGCCCTGGTTCTTCACAGTTTTCGCCTATGGGAGTTTTGAATGGGTTTTTGGCGCGATGCTTCTAATAATCTCTCTGAGCAACGCTGGCTTAATCAAACGCGAACCAGTGTTTAGTAATATCATCTTCACACACGAGGACCACTTTTACGAGTTTTGAAGCTTTTACGTGCCGTTAAAAGGACGGCTAGCTAGCAAACGGCTAAATGAGACTACACTATTGAGTCGATGGGGATATATACGTCAATAACGTCACCACTTCAAAGGGCGAACACGGAAATTCTCTTTCCCTCACCTGGTTCAGCCCCGTTCAGCCCGGGGTAATCAGTGCACACATCAACAACAGTCCAGGTTGAGTGCTGACGTGACGTGGAAGCCTATGCGACAGTGTGTAGTTCTGGATTAGCTTAGCTCGAGCATTTTACTTCTAGGGCTCGCATTTACGCTACAAAACTCATGAAAGTGGTCCTCATGTGTGAAGATTATCCGACGGAACTCTGGTTCGCGTTTGATTAATCTTGCGTTGCCCAGAGACCGTATTTGAAGCATCGCGGCAAAAACCCATTCAAAAATCCCATAGACAGAAACAGTGAAGAACCAGGAAGTTCGGGACTTCCGCATTCTGCCTACAAAAATACGTCATCCCTGCGGCTCTCTATTCCTGTCTCAAACCTAATGTTTTGATATCTTATTTAGATTGCTGCACCTCTCTATTCCTGTCTCAAACCTAATGTTTTGATATCTTATTTAGATTGCTGCACCTCTCTATTCCTGTCTCAAACCTAATGTTTTGATATCTTATTTAGATTGCTGCACCTCTCTCTATTCCTGTCTCAAACCTCATGCTTTGATATCTTATTTAGATTGCTGCACCTCTCTCTATTCCTGTCTCAAACCTCATGCTTTGATATCTTATTTAGATTGCTGCACCTCTCTCTATAGAGAGCCGCAGTAACGAGTCCGGAAATCATTAATGCTAACAGCCCTGGTTCTTCACAGTTTTCGCCTATGGGAGTTTTGAATGGGTTTTTGGCGCGATGCTTCTAATAATCTCTCTGAGCAACGCTGGCTTAATCAAACGCGAACCAGTGTTTAGTAATATCATCTTCACACACGAGGACCACTTTTACGAGTTTTGAAGCTTTTACGTGCCGTTAAAAGGACGGCTAGCTAGCAAACGGCTAAATGAGACTACACTATTGAGTCGATGGGGATATATACGTCAATAACGTCACCACTTCAAAGGGCGAACACGGAAATTCCCTTTCCCTCACCTGGTTCAGCCCCGTTCAGCCCGGGGTAATCAGTGCACACATCAACAACAGTCCAGGTTGAGTGCTGACGTGACGTGGAAGCCTATGCGACAGTGTGTAGTTCTGGATTAGCTTAGCTCGAGCATTTTACTTCTAGGGCTCGCATTTACGCTACAAAACTCATGAAAGTGGTCCTCATGTGTGAAGATTATCCGACGGAACTCTGGTTCGCGTTTGATTAATCTTGCGTTGCCCAGAGACCGTATTTGAAGCATCGCGGCAAAAACCCATTCAAAAATCCCATAGACAGAAACAGTGAAGAACCAGGAAGTTCGGGACTTCCGCATTCTGCCTACAAAAATACGTCATCCCTGCGGCTCTCTATTCCTGTCTCAGATATTGTGGTTTGATATCTTATTTAGATTGCTGCACCTCTCTATTCCTGTCTCAAACCTAATGTTTTGATATCTTATTTAGATTGCTGCACCTCTCTATTCCTCTCTCAAACCTAATGTTTTGATATCTTATTTAGATTGCTGCATCTTTCTATTCCTGTCTCAAACCTAATGTTTTGATATCTTATTTAGATTGCTGCACCTCTCTCTATTCCTGTCTCAAACCTCATGTTTTGATATCTTATTTAGATTGGTGCACCTCTCTCTATTCCTGTCTCAAACCTCATGCTTTGATATCTTATTTAGATTGGTGCACCTCTCTCTATTCCTGTCTCAAACCTCATGTTTTGATATCTTATTTAGATTGCTGCACCTCTCTCTATTCCTGTCTCAAACCTCATGTTTTGATATCTTATTTAGATTGGTGCACCTCTCTCTATTCCTGTCTCAAACCTCATGCTTTGATATCTTATTTAGATTGGTGCACCTCTCTCTATTCCTGTCTCAAACCTCATGCTTTGATATCTTATTTAGATTGGTGCACCTCTCTCTATTCCTGTCTCAAACCTCATGCTTTGATATCTTATTTAGATTGCTGCACCTCTCTCTATTCCTGTCTCAGACATAGTTCACTGTCACATCTCCAGCTGCTTCAGAATAGAGCAACTAGGATTTGAACCAGTGCTACAGAAAGTGACATCGTCAGAGCCTAGATGCCATACTGAACTCTGTATCTATATTTGCATTCATTAATAATCTGTTTACGTGAGTTGTGTCACTGAAATGATAAAATAATATTTCCTTATCTTTTCATATCCATTAAGGCTGAGTGAATGTAATCTGTCAGAGAGAAGCTGTGAAGCTCTGGCCTCAGTTCTCAGCTCCCAGTCCTCCAGTCTGAGAGAGCTGGACCTGAGTAACAATGACTTACAGGACTCTGGAGTGAAGCTTGCTGTTGGACTAGAGAGTCCACACTGTAGACTGGAAACTCTCAGGTCAGTATTACTGATACTGTTCAACAGACCACCATTTAAATGTGGCTTTACATGCACATTAATATCAGTGAACATACCTGACCTCTATATTTTCCTGCTGGTGTGAGTTTTGAAAGCAGCTGAGATACCAACATTTATCACATCTAGTTCTATCCTGTGGTAGAATATTGCATCATCTCCTTTCTTTACTGCCTCTGTTGTTGAAACCTAAAGTAAAGGACTTGTAAAGGACGAGCCCATCGGCTAACCGCAGTGAAAACATGTGACTGTCATCGCCCTGTCTCCTCTCCAGCCTAAAACAGAAGGAGCTAGGAGCCTCCATCTCCCTGAGCATGGAGAACCTAGCCCTCACAAGCGCCCCCTTTGCTTGCTCCTGCAGGAACCCACCCAAGTCCCTGCACAGTTCAGCCAGGTTGAGCTGCAGCCCCGGTCTATCCTGATAAACCAGCTCCTCCTCCACTTCCATAATGCTACTCTCCAGCCCACTTAACAGCCTTCTAACCTCTGCTGTGGACAAAGCAGTGTACTGCAGGCACAAGTGTCTCATATGAGCCTTACCAGCTAGTCAAACTCCCTCTTCTTCTCTCTCCATCGAGCCCAGAAAGCCTCAAAGCTACAGAGCAAAAGGTATCCTGCAACAGCTTCACACTAAACTTCCAGTATGGTGACTGTTGTCGGCCTGATGTCACAGAGACATAAGCCTGGGCCAAGTGATGATCTGAAAAGCTAGCTGGAGCTATGCTAGCCTTCACTAGCCTGTTGCCGTGCCGACTGAGAATGTATGCGGTCTATAGTCGATGCCTGGAGAGTGAAGCACCCTGATGTCAGGCAGTTTACATGAATAAAGGTGGTGGGAGAGAGAGTGAGTGCAGCTCCTGTAAGTCACAGGTGCTCACAATGTCTCTGCTGCAGCACCTGGATGGGGCTCCTCCCCTCTCCTATCCATGGTGGGGTCTATCGTGCAGTTCTAATCACCTGCCATAACTCAAATCTTCTCCTCTCCTATTGCAGCCCCTCCTCCCCCACAGTGCAGACTGCCCCCCTCAGCCCCTCCTCCCCCACAGTGCAGACTGCCCCCTCAGCCCCTCCTCCCCCACAGTGCAGACTGCCCCCCTCAGCCCCTCCTCCCCCACAGTGCAGACTGCCCCCCTCAGCCCCTCCTCCTCCCACACACTGCAGACTGCCCCCCTCTGATTTTGTGAACACACAATATCTCAAAAGAACTAATAGAATGTGTGCTTTCTCTGTCTAAAAGAGTTAGTTTGTAGAGTTAGTAGTTATGTAAGCATTAGCAGTTGAATACAGCATGGTTTCAGCGTCAGAAAATTTATTCTGAGATAAACGGCTTTTTGTGAAATTCGATAGAACAGTCACTTTAACCATTCATTTTTGGCATCAGTAAGACGTCAGACATCTAAACAATAGTTTTGAACAGTAATTTCCTCCATAACAGCAGGAAACCCCCCTCTGCTTCCAACTCCTCCCTCCGTGGGCGTTCTCCTCCGCCCTCCTTGGCTCTGCAGCGGGTCTGTGACAAACGAGTTGCTGCTGCCTGGCTGCTGCCTGGCAGTCTGGATGGGGCTCGCTGGATGGGTTTCGCTCGTTTCTTGGCGTTTCGGTTGAGAGCTCTGATCAAGCTCTTGCGATTCTGGGCTTATTTATGGTGCGTGTTTCAAAGTGTGCATCCAGTCTATTCTTGGAACCCCCCACCGTTGCCACCGCTGTGCGTCAGCGCGAAAGTGAAAGCGTTTTCGCCATCCATTTTACAGTATGAAAACGGCTTCCTCGCGCTTTTCCCTCCAGTTTTGGCTCGCCTCTTCCTACTCTGGAGAGACATGTCGCCACTCAGTGGGTCGGTAAAATAGATTATACACATTCAATACCTCCAATATTTGTATAAAAGACGTAAAAGGGTTGGATCCACGTCCCACCGTAAAAAAAAAAAAAAAAAATTTAAGCCGAGATATCTCGTCTTTGGCAGTCAACCGTTGGATTCTGTAAGCCGAGATATCTCGTCAATGGCAGTGAACGTGTTAAGTGTACCAAAGAGAGAAAGAGAAAGAAGGAGAGAGAGAGAGAGAAAGAGAGGGAGGGAGAGAGAGAAAGAGAGGGAGAGAGAGAGAGAAAGAGAGGAAGGGAGAGAAAGAGAGGGAGGGAGGGAGAGGGAGAGAGGGAGGGAGAGAAAGAGATGAAGGGAGAGAAAGAGAGAGAGAGAGAAAGAGAGGGAGAGAGAGAGGGAGGGAGAGAGAAAGAGAGGGGGAGAGAGAAAGAGAGGGAGGGGGAGAGAGAAAGAGAGGGAGGGAGAGAAAGAGAGGAAGGGAGATAGAGCGAGGGCGAGAAAGGGAGAGAGGGAGGGAGAGAGAAAGAGAGGGAGAGACAGAAAGAGAGGGAGAGTAAGAGAGAGAGGGAGGGAGAGCAAAATAGAGAGAAAAAGAGGGAGGGAGAGAAAGAGAGGGAGAGACAGAAAGAGAGGGAGAGCGAGAGAGAGAGGGAGGGAGGGAGAGCAAAAGAGAGAGAGAGAGAGGAAGGGAGAAAAAGAGAGGGAGAGAGAGAGAGAGAGGAAGGTAGAGAAAGAGAGGGATGGAGAGAGAAAGAGAGGGAAGGAGAGAGAAAGAGAGGGAGGGAGGGAGAGAGAGAAAGAGAGGAAGGGAGATAAAGAGAGGAAGGGGAGAGAGGGAGAGAGAGAGAGAAAGAAGGATAGAGAGGGAGAGAAAGAGAGGGAGAGAGAGAGGAAGGGAGAGAAAGAGAGGGATATAGAGAAAGAGAGGAAGAGAGGGAGAGAGAGGGAGAGAAAGAGATGGAGGGAGAGAGAGAAAGAAGGAGAGAGAGGGAGGGAGGGAGAGGGAGAGAGAAAGAGGAAGGGAGAGAAAGAGAGGGAGGGAGAGAGAAAGAGAGGGGGGGAGGGAGAGTGAAAGAGAGGGAGGGAGAGGGAGAGAGAAAGAGAGGGAGGGCGAGAAAGAGAGAGAGGGACAGAGAGAAAGAGAGAGAGGGAGAGAGAGAAAGAGAGGGAGGGGAGAGAGAGAGGGACAGAGAGAAAGAGAGGGAGAGAGATAAAGAGAGGGACAGAGAGAAAGAGAGGGAGAGAAAGAGAAAGAGAGGGAGGGGAGAAAGAGAGAGGGAGAGGGAGAAAGAGAGGGAGGCAGAGAGAGACTTTTGATGTTCCTTTAATGAACAGTCAACTTATCCTAAATAACAGAGCGACCTAACAATGCCAAAAACTACACAAACTCAATGCCTCGCTACCCACACACACACACACACACACACACACACACACACACACACACACACACACATGCAAAGAAAGCAAGGTTAACAAAGCTACACCGGCTACTCACACTCAAATACAAATGTGCAGACTGCCCCCCTCAGCCCCTCTTCCTCCACAGTGCAGACTGCCCCCTTCAGCCCCTCCTCCTCCACAGTGCAGACTGCCCCCCTCAGCCCCTCCTCCTCCACAATGCAGACTGCCCCCCTCAGCCCCTCCTCCTCCACAGTGCAGACTGCCCCCTTCAGCCCCTCCTCCCCACAGTGCAGACTGCCCCCCTCAGCCCCTCCTCCTCCACAGTGCAGACTGCCCCCCCTCAGCCCCTCCTCCTCCACAGTGCAGACTGCCCCCCTCAGCCCCTCGTCCTCCACAGTGCAGACTGCCCCCCTCAGCCCCTCCTCCCTTACAGTGCAGACTGCCCCCCTCAGCCCCTCCTCCCCACAGTGCAGACTGCCCCCCTCAGCCCCTCCTCCTCCACAGTGCAGACTGCCCCCCCTCAGCCCCTTGTCCTCCACAGTGCAGACTGCCCCCCCTCAGCCCCTCCTCCCCTACAGTGCAGACTGGCCCCCTCAGCTCCTCCTCCTCCACAGTGCAGACTGCCCCCCTCAGCCCCTCCTCCCCTACAGTGCAGACTGCCCCCCTCAGCCCCTCCTCCCCTACAGTGCAGACTGCCCCCCTCAGCCCCTCCTCCCCCACAGTGCAGACTGCCCCCCTCAGCCCCTCGTCCTCCACAGTGCAGACTGCCCCCCTCAGCCCCTTCTCCTCCACAGTGCAGACTGCCCCCCCTCAGCCCCTCCTCCTCCACAGTGCAGACTCCCCCCCTCAGCCCCTCCTCCTCCACAGTGCAGACTGCCCCCCTCAGCCCCTCCTCCCCTACAGTGCAGACTGCCCCCCTCAGCTCCTCCTCCTCCACAGTGCAGACTGCCCCCCTCAGCCCCTCCTCCCCCACAGTGCAGACTGCCCCCCTCAGCCCCTCCTCCTCCACAGTGCAGACTGCCCCCCTCAGCTCCTCCTCCCCAACAATGCAGACTGCCCCCCTCAGCTCCTCCTCCTCCACAGTGCAGACCGCCCCCCTCAGCTCCTCCTCCACAGTGCAGACTGCCCCCCTCAGCTCCTCCTCCTCCACAGTGCAGACTGCCCCCCTCAGCCCCTCCTCCCCCACAGTGCAGACTGCCCCCCTCAGCCCCTCCTCCTCCACAGTGCAGACTGCCCTCCTCAGCTCCTCCTCCCCAACAATGCAGACTGCCCCCCTCAGCTCCTCCTCCTCCACAGTGCAGACCGCCCCCCTCAGCTCCTCCTCCTCCACAG
Organism: Poromitra crassiceps; assembly: GCF_964638095.1. Lineage (NCBI taxonomy): Eukaryota > Metazoa > Chordata > Actinopteri > Beryciformes > Melamphaidae > Poromitra > Poromitra crassiceps. The sequence goes on along the minus strand of NC_139629.1, from coordinate 57,774,125 downwards.
TGCAGACTGCCCCCCTCAGCTCCTCCTCCTCCACAGTGCAGACTGCCCCCCTCAGCTCCTCCTCCTCCACAGTGCAGACTGCCCCCCTCAGCCCCTACTCTCCCACAGTGCAGACTGGCCCCCTCAGAGGGGGAGAGAGAGAGGGAGAATGAGAGAGAGAAAGAGGTGGGGGAGAGAAAGAGAGGGAGAGAGAAAGTGAGGGAGGGAGAGGAAGAGAGAGCAAAAGAAAGGGAGAGAGAGAAGCAACAAGTGACAGAAAAAAACAAGTAGATAGAGAGAGAAACTGTGTGTGTGTGTGTGTGTGTGTGTGTGTGTGTGTGTGTGTTTCTGTGTGTGTGTGTGTGTGTGTGTGTGTGTGTGTGTGTGTGGGCGTTGACGTGATTGGACACTGCAGTGTGATGTCAGGTTGTGTTTCTCCAAAAGTTTAATGTGTTCCAACTTTCCAGCTGCAGACCCCATTAAAGTGTGTGTGTGTGTGTGTGTGTGTGTGTGTGTGCATGTGTGTGTGTGTGTGTGTGTGTGTGTGTGTGTGTATGTAGGTTGTCTTACTGTCTGCTCTCAGAGGAAGGCTGTGCTTCTCTGGCCTCAGCTCTGAGCTCCAACCCCTCCCATCTGAGAGAGCTGGACCTGAGCTACAATCATCCAGAAGCCTCAGTGAAGCTCCTCTCTGCTGGACTGGAGGATCCAACCTGGAGACTGGAGACTCTCAGGTATGAAGAGACAACATCTGCTAGATGACTGAGAGTCACACACATTTTCTCTGTCACACTGAGAAGATGAGGAATATGTTTCATGTTTAAATGAGGATATGAGTGGAAATCCTTCATATTGAAGCTTATTAAATGTTCATGTTTCCATCATTAAAGAGAATCTGCTGGTCTGACTTCTTCCCTGTTTATTCCTCCAGTGTGGAACATGGTGGAGTGCAGTGGTTGAAAAGCTCTGATCTGAGGAAATGTAAGTGTGTATTTAGTTTGATTCATAATAACAAAGCAAACACAATAAAGCCCTTTGGCTTGTTTCCATTGTGGTCCTTTGTATGGGACAAGTGGAGTGAGTGTATGTGTGCATGTGTGAGCGCGCGTGCGCGCATGTGTGTGTGTGTGTGTGTGTGTGTGTGAGTGTGTGTGTGTGTGTGTGCGCGCGGGCAACATAAACAAACAAATACATTAAGCAACACTACTCAACATCAATCATTCATTTGAATGATTATACAACAACAAAAATACACCAATCAATAAATAAAAAGAGAGAGCAGCTCATAAAATAAACCAAAGACCTACCAGGGGTTCAAATGCTGCAAGCATACAGGAGACAGAGAAAATAAAAGGTTAGGAACCCATTTGGGAACCAACCAGCCATTTTTTCAAGGCGATCTTAAAGGAAAACCTGGAGATAAGTCTTTACTCTCCGGGAGTTTGTTCCATACAATTGTTGCCGAGTAAGAAAAGGTACATTTACCCATTAAAGACTTCAATTTAAATTCAACTAGTGAGAAGGAAAGTGCATCTACAGCACAGTCTGTGACGTCCATTCATTCACATCCTGTGAGTCAGGAAGATGGCTGACATCATGTGACATCATCAAACTGCTGAGAAATGAACTGTCAATAAATCAACAAACAAACAAACAAACATGTTTATTAGATGAGAAGCTGCTGCTGTAACGAGTCTTGTTGTCTCATCAGATGCCTGTGATCTCACACTGGACCCAAACACAGCAAACAGAGAGCTCCTCTTGTCTGAAGACAACAGAAAGGTGATGTGTGTGAGAGAGTATCAGCCATATCCTGATCACCCAGAGAGATTTGACCAGCCTCAGCTGCTGTGTAGAGATGGTCTGACTGGTCGCTGTTACTGGCAGGTGGAGTGGAAAGGAGTGGTTAATATAGGAGTGACTTACAGAGGAATCAGCAGGAGAGGACACGGTGTTGACTGTAAGGTTGGAAGGAATGAAAAGTCCTGGAGTCTGAGGTGCTCTGATGATAGTTACAGAGCCTGGCACAATAACAGACCCACAGGCATACGTCAGCCCCGCCCCTCCTCTCGCTCTAAGAGAGTCGCAGTGTATCTTGACTGGCCTGCTGGCTCTCTGTCCTTCTACACAGTTTCCTCTGACAAACTGATTCACCTCCACACTTTCCAGTCCAAATTCACTGAACCACTTTACCCTGGGTTCTATCTGTATCCTGGTACCTCACTGTCTCTGTGTCAGATTGAGGAGTGAGAGAGAAACACACTGTGACCAAACACAAACACCTAAAGTCACAATAGTGTTTGCATGCAAGCTCATTGCTCATGTGGTTGTGAACAGACATGATCTCTCTGTGTGTGTGTGTGTGTGTGTGTGTGTGTGTGTGTGTGTGTGTGTGTGTGTGAGAGAGAGAGAGTGTGAGAGAGAGAGAAAACAGTAACATCTTTTTTACATGTACAAGAACAGATTTTAGTCTGAAAATGATAAACATAAATGCAGAATATTTGATGTGTATAGTTTGAAACAGAACGTGTTGACTTGAATATGTCATTATTGTTGTCTTTAAATAAAGCAGTGTATTATTGCTCTGTTGTTAAATCAGTTGAGTGATGAAAATCAAGGAACATGTAACTGTTGATTGACATTAGTGTGTGATTGGTTGAAGATGTGACTGAGCCTCTGATTGGCCTTCATGTACAGTATCTACTAAGCACTAAGTACTCATGTGAAGCACTTAGCAGCTAAATGTGTCTCTGATGACATCATAACAGCAACAATGTAGGACTTTACATCACAGAATTATTACAAACTGTCTTCTGTCTCTGCTTTCATATGATGTCATGTATATGTTCATGTAGTCTGCATTGTTTGTATGGATTTATATGACACATGACTCACTGTATACTTTGTCTTGACAATCTTATGATCACTTGATGTAGCCTACTTTGATCCTTTTCTATCTTTTATTTCTTTGTTTTGATTTCCCTGAAATATATTTGTTTTTTATTGATTCTCTTTTTCATCCATTCACTTTGGCAACACAGGAATGTTCTTGTCAACAAGCCAGTAATGCAGGTTGAGACTGAAAGAGAGAGAGAGAGAGAGAGAGAGAGAGACTCGCGCGCACTAGAGAGAGAGAGAGAGAGAGACTCGCGCGCACTAGAGAGCGCGAGAGTCTCTCTCTCGGGCGCGCGAGTCGCTCTCCCCCTCGCCCTGCCCCTCTCTCTCTCTCGCGCGCGCGCGCACTAGAGAGAGAGGGAGAGAGAGAGAGACGCGCGCGCTAACAGAGCTACTCTCATCTCGTGCAGGACGCTCCTTTTACGGTGCAGCCACATCTACGCGTCATTTGACGCGGGCTGACGCTGCTGCCCATCCACTTTGTATTGGAACATGCTGCTCGACGCCTCGCAAAGCATGCTGGGAGACCAAGCGAGCGTAGCAGGCTCGTGAAGCGACAGTGGGCAACAAAGGGGGCGGGGTGGAATTTGACAAAGTACAAAGCTAGCCAATTGAGCTCGTCCTAAGACCTATCCTACCCTTCCTGTCCTCTTCCACTTCCTATCTAACACCAATTTTCAAAGAAGCAAAGTAAATCTAGCAGCAGCTAGCTTGGGAGCTAGCTGCTGCTTCCGGATTTCCACGCCCACCAAGCGTCGAGCGTCAATACTGCCAAGCGCCAGCCCGCGTCAAACGACGCGTAGATGTGGCCGGGCCATCACTTTCACAGTAGAAACAACAAAGCCAGCCAGCCTGCACACATGCGTGTTTAATCCACCAGAGGGCGACATTGCTCCACACAAACCCTCATCTTAAAGAGAACAGATCCCATTGTCCCAAAGGTGACCTTACTGAAAACTGCATGTTTTATTTAATCGTATATTTTTTATTTTATTCACACAACATATAATGACACATACACAATATAGCCTACATACAACCATGAACTTAAAGCAGAAACACAGCCAGCCTCTCTCCAGCTGGATGAAAGACAAACAACTCAGAGAAATGAGAGAAACTGTGGCAGAAAATAAACAATATAAATAATAAATGTGTATGAACTGAGTTAGATAAGATGAGTAGCTTACATGTATTTATATGACTCTGATGTATTTTATTATGTTAAGCACTGCATGCACCGACCACAGCCATTAACTGGTTGCATTATGCTGTTATCAGGCCTGTAATGTGAAATAGCAATAACATAAGTTATTAGCCTATATGAGCAAAGATGACATTATGTTACAGGGTCAAGATTTTATCACATTATTGGATTTTCATTACGTTATGATCTTTATTTTATTTGGGTTAATTACATTATGGTGAATTATTACGTTTTAGCTCAATTATTATTCTGCCTTTGCGTGACATTTTGAGCACACAGCTCTTCCACACAAAATGTCATCAAATGGGGGTCTGTGGCCCCAATGTGGACTAAATTAGGGGTCCTTGATATGAAAACGTTTGGGAATCTGTGTGTTGAACCACACAGCTGGAGCCGGCCTGTGGCCACTAGGTGGCGCTCTCTCCACACGGTCCAGACGGTGCACTCCTCTGATGGCAGAGTTACACCTCCTCTGCTCTGAGTGTCATCATGGTGTGTTACTGTAATGTGTGTGTGTGTGTGTGTGTGTGTGTGTGTGTGTACTGTATGTGAATGCATGTGCGTGTGTGCGTGCGTGTGTGTGTGTGTGTGTGTGTGTGTGTGTGTGAATGCAGTCCCTGGAACATTTTTTGTTAGAGCGCCCTGCCTCAACCAGACCTTCTAATGATTGTATTGTCACTCTGGCTGAAGTAGTACTCACGCACAATTATTTTATGTTCCAGGACGAGTACTTTTTACAAAAGAGGGGAGTAGCTATGGGGTCGCCTATGGCACCCAATTATGCAGGCCTGTATGTTGGGTTTCTAGAGAAAACAAAAATTCTAAATTCCACTCATAACCCATTTTTTGATAATATTATTATTTGGAAACGCTACATCGATGATGTGTTCCTTTTATTCCGTGGCACAAGAGAACAACTCAATATTTTTTTCTTGTTTGTCAATTCATGTTCAGATCATTTGAAATTTACCATGTCCTGTGATTTACATTCCTTGAATTTTCTGGATCTGTTTATCACCAGGGGAGAAGATGGTGTTCTGTATACTGACCTTTATACAAAACCCACTGATCGAAACAGCCTACTGAGGGCTGAGAGCTGTCACCCTCTGCCATTAAAAAACA